>NC_132814.1:3929353-4255235 GCF_048594095.1 Paramormyrops kingsleyae
AAACAGTAGCAATACATGAAAAAGCTGGCACAGGTGTTGATGGAGAGAGTGAAGGTTGTATTACTGTCCTGTGTGAGTATTTCCCACTCTCAAGGAACAAATAGGTTTCCATTATTGACTACAATTCTATTTGAAATGAAGGAAGTTGAGAAAAAAATATTGACTCATCAAATCTACTGAATTTGTAGGTTACATTTATAGTAGGGACAGTCATAAATATGCTTTGAGCAGTACTAGCACAGCTGACAAAACTTGCTTAGGTTTAATACAATTCAATTATTTCAATGAGAAATAACTCAATTATTGATATCTAATTAGACAAAAGCTACATTAGCAAAACATATGATTATGACTTCCCAACTCTAGTACTCCTCAAATCTTGTTATTCACATACCAGTTTCTTTCTCTCTGTGTCAGCCAACAAAATCCTCTCTGTCTCCTCAAGATCCATCTCATTTTTGATGGGCAAGCTGATAGGTGGTGCAAATGCCAAGGATGTTTGGGAGTTGTTAGGTTCTGATTTAAAACCTTTGGCAACCTCTGTTTCCAGCATTTTAAGTTGTGCCTTTATCTGAAGAGTTGTCTGCTTTAGGAAGAGGACCTCTTCTTTAATTTGCCCTAAGGCTAGCAGAACTTTGTGAAGTGCAATGTCTTGGGCAGAAAGAAAGACAAAATGTCAAAAACCACAATGAATAATTAGAACTCATGATAGGTGAGTTAGTTTTCGCATAGCTTATACATACCATTCATTATCTTCCGAGGATCTTCAGAGTGACCCCCGGAAAACTCTGCAAGATTTGATCCTACAGAATAGTGGGCTTAGTTTTAACTATTTGCCATGTTGCCTAATACAAAAATGTAGATTAATAAAAAAAACTACAAACCTTGGTAGCAAGAAGGCTTCTGCAATGTGTGGTACTGTGGCTGATGATGCTTGGGACTGGTACTCTGCGGTGTGTCTACTGGAAAGTAAAATTACATGTAAAATACTGAAAGTCCAAAACAGATTCTTTACATTTTGAATATAATAGTAGGAAGTGTGCTTTTTTCACCATGAACCTGCTGCTGTGAAGGTGTGTGTGTATAGATGTCTTCAAAGTCAAAACCTAAGTAGAAAGCATTGTAATCAGTTAAGAAACACAAAATTTAAATTCTTTACTATTCTACGCTTTACTGAGAAACCTTATTTGTTGTCCATATAGGTTATATTTCTAGCAACGAGTCAGATTAAATATTGATGTGCATTTTATCATCAAACTGACTTCAGATATTTTAAAACGCTCTGCCAAGTTACCACATGGCTATAACTAAACAATAAGACCATATTTACCTCTTTGGTGATTTTCATTTTGCCATCTGTCAGTGTTCCAATCTGCAGAACAGAAATGTGTACCAACTTACAATAAATAATGCAAAGCGATAGCCTAATAATAAAAATACCCAAGTTTTGATTACCATTGCTGGGGCGCTGTGAGGTGCAATACCAGTTGTGTTGTTCAGGCTGTGCAAGGCCTTGGACTGAAAACAAATTTAAAAAGGGAAGTTTGAAAAACTTTTCAAAGCAGCGAAACATAAAAGAGAGGTGAATGGATGGTCAAACTAGTGCAATGCAAGAAATGTAAATGAAATGAAAAAACACACATAAAATTTTTAGTGGCTTAGTTTGAAAGGTGTAGGATATGGAAATCAATAATATTAATAATATTGCATTAATAAAATAAGCGCCTGTTCCTAATACCATACCTGGCATAACAACTTTAGGTTGGGGAACTCTTCTTTTGGGAGCATGTTTGTCATTATAATCATCGTCACTGTCCCCCATGTATCGGGGATTAGGCCTTTAGGCAGAATAACACACATTTTTTATATATACATACATAAAAATATATATACATACATATACATACATACATGCACACACAAATATATATATAAAAGCAAACACAAAATGAATTGTCAAATGTTCTTGTTTACTTCGCTCTTCTTTTCTGCCTCACAGCCATTTCTTCATCTGACTGAATGTCTGTTGTTGGGCAATCTGGTTGTACAGACTTCTTGAGACATTGTTTGGCTTTATCATATGATACTGGAAGCATAAAAAGTAAGTTTTGAGTTAAAATGGGTTTTTTTTTTTTAAAAGAAAATAAAAAATTAAGGTTATACTTACCACAGCTTGCCAACACTCTTATATGCCTGTGAATGGACCAGCCCTGTTCTGGTAGGATGTGGTCTATGACAGCCTTATGAAGTCGCTGCCCATCAAATGGTGGCCAGTAGCATGTCTTCTCATTATCCGTCTCATTCAGCCAGTTGGATGGTGCAATAGCTGTACCTTTGTCCTCAAACTCCACCACTTTCCACAACTGTACCATGTCCTTTGTATTTCTGAATGTGTCAAGGATTATAACAAGAAAAAAGCTTACTATAAATTGTGTGTATACTAGTATCAAATCAAAAGCTCATGTTTAGGTGAAGTAGAGGAATTGCAATAAAACTCTCATTATATGGGAACAACACACATTTTCTGTTAATATTCATCAGATTTCCCACAGCAAACTCTTCATCCAATCCATCAACCAGGTAACAATTAATTAACGATGAGGGGCAGGGATACGAAAAGAACGACTGACAATTCTTAAACTTCTGATAAACCACACAGACTGCATCGGATTTCAGTATGTTTTGCACCAAAGCAATTTTACTCCCTATTATGACACAGTTATCTCCCTTATGTGTTGAAAATGAAAAATCCCTGGTTACAATTCTTTTGTACTGCTGAACAGAGCTTAACTGAAATGGCAATGGACCTTTCTGATGAAGTTCCAGTAATTCAGTCTGTTCACTATGGGGCTGGACAAAAACACTTGGAACCTCAGAAAGCCTTTTCACAATTTGTTGTAATGGCTGATTTGGCTTTCTTAACATTTTTTTAATTTTCCCAAGGAAACTTTCATATGGAAAAGATGACACATTGTCAAGAGGGCCAAACAGCCGATACTCATCAGACAAATGTATCAGTTGGTGTATGCTAAACACCACTTCATCCTGGCCATACAACTGGCCAAAGTGATCAACAAAGGCCACCATCAGTCTGTGAGCAAAGTCAATCATTGAGGCTGAAAGACCAGGGCACAGCAGCAAGAACATGCCAACAGAAAATAGCATGAAGTTGTCATACAGCTCTTCTGGAAGGCTGCCTCTAAGAACCACAGGACCTGTGTAAATCATAAACTGACGCAATTCTGTTGCTTTCCAGCGGTCTATTTCACTCAATTCACGAGGCTTTCGAGCAAATTCTGAAGGTGTGTATGGGCGAAGATTAACCAGTTTCTCAGACACTGCAGAAACTACTCTGGAAGGTAATCGTGTCAACAAATTTTTACCTCTCAACCAAAAATTTATTAGTTTTCTAGTGACGCCTAGACAGCAGAGATGCATATAGTCAATGGGGAACATTGACACCATCTTCACTATCCCAGTGAGTGGACTATGACCTAGATGATGATCTTGATCCACCATTTCAAAAAACTCATCATCAGCCCTTTTTCTCACTGTGGTCTCTTTATATGTCATCTTATTTCGCCACTCACCAACTTGATGGCATTTGTCACATCCTGAATAGCCATTGTGAGACTTAACCTGTTTAATAAACGAACGTGCTGGAGCATCACACACAAAGGATGACACAATGACCCTCAAGGTTTTACCATCATAGGTCACACCATTAACTAACAATTTGGAGAGGTCATCCACAAAATCCTTTAAATATTCAAATACGCTGTGTGGTTTTCCTGATCCGCAAAAGAGGCCAACAATGAAGGGTGTCTTTGTGTAGTCGCAGTCAATCATTGACAGAATTGGCCAAAACTGAAGTTTAGAGCTCTTGAATAAAGGCAGACCATCTATGTTGAACTGCATCTTTATTGTGTTCAACAAGTCAGGCAATTGGATGGACTGCAATTTTGAGATCAACCCTTTCTCTAAACCGAAGTGGTAATACTCCCCACCACCTACACGTTTCACTATAACTCTAGACTGTGTGCCAAGTAATGTTCTTGCATCTTTTGGCAACTGAGGATGGTAGACTTGTAGAATGCAAAGAAGAGAAGTCAGAGCAACAAGTGGAACAGAAAATGTTTTAGCCCAGTGCCTCAATTTAAAATTAAGCTCTCCTTCCTGACAAAATTCACCCTCATCCAGATCTGATGAATTGCCGGGAGTTGCACTTTGCACTTCTGAGTCATTTTGAGTTGTGTGACTATCAGACTCATTTTCATCAGTAATCAGACAAAATGTATCATGAAGAGTTTCACTGGAGGGAGCATTTATACACTGACATGCAATAGCTGATTCAAAATTATTTAAAATATAATTTTCTGCTTCATTTGTGCTTTTTAAGACCCTTCTCCTTTTTGCCCAATAGGAAGCCATGCTATTTGTCAAAATCCAAAGGAATGGTACAGATGGTACAGTGAGGAAAAATTATTTATTACCCAAATTAAAGGACACTTTAATTACTATTAATCTCCACTAAGCTTGAAAAAGACAGGGAACAAAGAAAAACTGGCATTTGCAAGGATTTTATACTAGTACACTTATGACACTATCAATAAAAGTAAACAGAGTAATAGCCACTTCTTGTTATAGACAGGGTTGGACATAACTGGTACAAAAGACGCATTCACCTCCAAAAGCGATACGTGCGGCAATCGATTAATGTAACAGCGCAAATACGTACGTACCTTATGTGCATTTGCACCGATATAACAAGAAATTACCGTGCATTCTAACCGTTATATGCTAATTCATACTTCATTTGCGGTGTAGAGGTTTAAAGGTGAATGCGTACTTGCATACCAGTTGTCAGGAGTCGGTAACCTGCGGTTCGCAAGCCACATACAGCTCTTTGACCACGTGACTGCAGAATGATAGCCGCATTCACATTTTTGTCTTAACATAATTATGATAATACTTTTGTAAAAATAAATAATTTATTTATTGGTTAATATTTTTCATTTAGATATTTCTTTAGCTCTATGTGAATGACGCAGTCCGCTTATGTTACGTATTAACTGCATAATGTACATCTTCCTCAAAGGTATGCTTTCCAATCTCAGTATAAAACATTCAAAACGTCACACGCGGGGTTAATTTAACTGGCCACTGTGTAAAAGGCGACAGAAAAGATTGTTGCAGGGTCCAAATTATTACTGGCCTAGCTAATCTGTGACCAGAATAACAGTGTTTGGAAAAGTCAGCGCTACCTCCAAAAAAGTTCGAGAAAAATCTGTCGCTGTCCAGAATTCTGTACACAAAGTAACGTTAGCAGACGAACTGCTAAGCTTGAAGCTAATTAGCAAACATTCCCGCCTAAATTAGTGTTTTTTTCCAGTGTAATAAATATACGTTAAGGTTATATTTATACAAAACGCAAAATCAGATAATGATTAAAAATCATTTAAAGTGATATCAGAACGCCATGTCCATACACATCCTTAGACTTAAGAGTAAATTAAAGTTACCTCAGAAACTTCAACTTCGGTCTTAGGTCGGAGCTTTGCTTGTTCTTCGCGCCACTCGGTCGGTTGACTGTGAGCATGCGCAGAAGCGCTTACGTCGAGCTATCGGCGCCTGTCAGGCATCGGCATCTCCATAACCACAAATCTCCTCTGAATCAATATTGATTCAATGTCAAATTTTCAACATTAACTGACACTGCTGAAAAAGGGATCATTCAGTGTTGAATGATAGTTATTTTTCCATCTCCAACATTAAACGATGAAGTGTGATCACAAGTCAACATTTTTTCAATGTACTTATGCTATCTGGGTAGGTTAGTAAAGGGAGCTTAATTGTCTCTAATACCTTTCTATACAGATAGTTCATAGTGGTGCTGAAAGGAAATGCACAGGGAACTAGTGACATATTGCTTGTGTGAATTAAAGTAATATTTCTAGAAGATGATTGTTTTGGTCATGGTATAGTATATGAGGGTTGTAGGCCTACCTGTGTGCAAGGGATAAGAGATAGATTAGATAGATGATAGATAGAGCCTGTACATCCGACACCAGTGTAACGAACAGCACGCCACCGTCCGATCGATCGACCGCTTTTTACTGGTTCACCGCGCACCGGCGCACGTCCTGAATCCTTCATTATTGCTCGCGACTAATCAATTCTCCCTTAGTAACTGCTCTCTCGGTAGTACTACGCGGGCTTTTCACTAGTTCTGCCGAAGCGCTTAACTGAAAAGCTCGCGTAGTTTCAGAGGTGCTGGAAACGTGAGTCTAACATTCTGCCCCAGGCCGATTTTAATAGCCCTTACGGAAAACACATTCCAAAAGTACCAGCACCTAACTATATTTCTACGATATTTAACAAAAGCAATAGTTAGGCCTAGCTGATTTTGATTAACCATCTAATATTAGGCATCCCTTAAATAAAATATTCGGTTAATTAGTAAAATGTAACGCTATATAATAGATTATAATTAATTTGGATAATTATCTTAACATTATCAGTTGGCAGAAGAAACACGGCGCACATTGACCAGCACAGAGTCGCTGATGATTAAACACACTGATGCGGAAGCACATGTGACATAACAGTACGGCCCGTAATGATCCCAGCTTCCCCCGTATAGGAGAACCCGGTACCGGTGTTCATTCAATCACATTTACACTCATAGCCCCTAAAACCTAACCCTAATCCCAAGAGGTTGGAACTGCACATGCGCAGAAAGGCTCCATAGCACCATAGGTAGTATTTTATGACAGAACACTGGCATGGGGTCTGACTTTAACTATGACTAATGAACCGTGAAGCATCCAGTCGGGCATAGTGGTTTTCATTTGTCTAAATAATAAAGTCGCGTTTTTACATTGCAAAGCCAATGGTTATCTGCAGGCGAGTAACCTTCCCTTCATCTCAACTGACCCAAAAACACACTTAAAATATTCAGTATGACCAGATTATAAATGAACAGCATACGGTCCCCCCAGTTTATTGACAGGTTTAACCCAAAACTTCCAAATCCTAATTATATAGTACAATCATCAATGTGCTTATTATTTTTTAACCATATTTAATGTGTTTATTGGGAGTCCTGTGACCATAACAATTTTCTGTGTCTTTAAACCCAATGCCTTGTGCTCTCCTTTCCTGTCTTCCTCAGCATGGCACACTCATGTTGTGTAGATGCACGTCCTGGAGCAGAGTCATCAGGCTTATGGTCATTGTTTCCTGTAACTGTGTCGGTCTCTCGCTCCCCCCACAGTACACTTGCACAGTTTTTTATGTTCCTGTACTGCAAATTTCTGTGGAGGACGTTGAAGTTCGTGACCCGAAAGGTCACGGGACGGTGTGAGATGCAGCGCATCTGTTACAACAACAAACCAGGCGCCCGCCGGACCTTGAAGATAGGTAGGTGGATGACTCTGAACCCCCGAGTCAGTCTGAGTATAAGAAATTCTAGACATAGGGTAAGAAGCAATGTCACTAGCATATGCAGATTGGCTTCTATTATCACAAATATTCATCCATCACCACTTAATCTCAGCTGGGACTAGAGCAGCGGTCTCCAACTCCGGGCCTGGAGAGCTACTATCCAGTAGGTTTTCTATCCTACCTGGCTTCTGATGAACCACACCAGTGGCCTGTACTACGAAGCGGGGTTACTGGCTTATCGGGGTAACTTGTCGGATTTAAGGTACCACAGTTTAAATGGACTTCATATTCGTTCACTTACATTTTACCCAGACTACCTTAAATCCGACAAGTTGCCCCAATAAGCCAGTAATCCAGCTTCGTAGTACAGGCCCCAGTTCTCAGGTAAATACCAGGAGCAGGTGTGGCTCATCAGAAGCCAGGTAGGATAGAAAACCTACTGGGTAGTAGCTCTCCAGGACCGGAGTTGGAGACCCCTGGACTAGAGCCTTTCCCAGGAACCAACCTAGGGCAGTCACCAACACACACTCACAGGGCCAACTTAGATTCACTAATTTACCTACCATGGACACTTTTGGACTATGGGAGTAAACCAGAATCCCTAATGGAAACCCACACAAACTCCACACAGAAGAGTCCTACACCCAACCCGGGGACTGAACCCAGGACCTTTTGGCTGTGAGGCAGCAGCACTAATCACTGTGCCAATGTGCCGCTCCTATGCATTATGCATCCATGTGAAATTGTTTTTCTTAACAATTGGCTTGGATTGAATTAATTTAAAATTAGTCCCTCACTTACATCTTATTTTTGACATGTGCTATCTAGTGCCCCAACTATGTAAGATTCTGATATTTGACTTTTCTCTCACATTTTTCCTTGACTTTAGATTATGAAGAATTTGTAATGAGTATAACATAATTATCTTACCCATAGGAAAGGTAGCTATAACTATGGCTATTGGTTGTTTCACTAAGAGTATTGTCAAGAAAGGTTTCTTTGCGAGTGAAAGCGATACCACTGAAAATGACCGTTTTGCCATTTGTTTGGCTGCCTTGATTTTTATGCCGTTCCATCTGCCATTTAAGTTGCTCACTTTTAATCGATGAGCTTCTAAGCCACTCAGCAAGATGGCTGAGTGAAAATGGAAAGTTATGTAATTCTTTCATTTTTGGAAGTGTCCAAGTAACTGCTATATTTTATACTAACGCATGTTGTCTTAAATGAAACATTTTAATTTTACTGAAACAGCAGGATTTAATACTAGAATACTAGCCTTACTTTAGATGGGCTTCTGAGATGACTCTTCCTGTGTTTTCTTTTCAGAATCATCTCTCAAGTTCTCCAAGAGTGGGGTGAGACACATCACTTAGCTTTGTATGGGTCCTTAAGGGGTTCGTCTATGAAAATAAAACAAAACAGGGAAGCGTTTTACCTGGAAACCTCCTTAAATTTTATACTATGGGATATAATTATTTTCCACAAATGAATTATTATTATTATTATTATTATTATATCCTTCCCAGCTCCTGCAGTCTGCTGTCAATGTCCATGCAGACTCTGTTGAGAAGACCATTGATGTCATTATGGCATTAAAAAAGATCAACCCTGACACAAACCCACAGTAAGACAGGACTATAATTAATTTGCATTTAAATGGGTCCTACTATTCTTTTCTGGATTTTCCCTTTACTTTACTGTGTTATGTAGTTATATGTGCATGTAAACATTCTCCATAGGCTTAAGTACATGCCAAAGGGAGTAGGTCTCACCACAGAAACCCCTCTTATTTGTCTAAAATGCCTCGTCGGAATTCCAGCCCTTGCTTTCTTGACATGGTGAAGTCATCTCGTAACACAATTCTTATTGGCGGTCTACCTGCAAGGATATGTATGAAAACTGCAAGACAGAGGCGGAACACGTAGCGCCGCTGACCAATCAGAGTACAATGGGCTCATCAAGTGTGGGGCTTAAAGCTCTAATAACGTTTCAGACAGAGTTATAAACAGAGTGAACAGAGGTGAAGAGTATGAGAAAAATAATATGTTTTTGGAACATTGAAGCATGTAAATCTATTCTAGTAGTCCCCAAAAATAAAATTATGAACAGTGAAAGTGAGCATAATATGTCTCCTTTATGAGAAAAAGCTAGTATAAAAACAAAGCAAATGAACTTAATATCTGAAATGAGACTTTTTAGCAACACCTGGATTAGTACTAGGGCGTCACTGTATCCACACTGGTGCTGTGGTACTGTCTAGGGCATCACTGTATCCACACTGGTGCTGTGGTTCTGTCTAGGGCATCACTGTGTCCACACCTGTGCTGTGGTTCTGTCTAGGGCATCACTGTGTCCACACCTGTGCTGTGGTTCTGTCTAGGGCAGGGTTATTCAACTCACAGTCCTCGAGGTCCGAGCACTGCTGGTTTTCCAGCCTTTCTTTACCTGTCAGTCAGGTGTGAAGCCTCTGACCAGTCAGAATCAGTAATTATTAAACAACTACCTGGGAGAACTGAAGATTTGGAATCGAGGTCCAGCGTTGAAGAACCCTGGTCTTAGGGTATCACTGTATCCACACTGGTGCTGTGGTTCTGTCTAGGGCATCACCGTGTCCACACCTGTGCTGTGGTTCTGTCTCTTTCGGTGGAGCAGCAACAGGTGGCTGAGGGACATTGTGTTCTATGTTTGCCCAGGTTGGCCATCTCTCTTCAGGCCAGCCTCTACCAGATTGTGGGCTACAGGAGCCTAGTGGTTGAGGTGGAGAAGCTGCGAAGAGAGCCATATGACTGTGAGAACCCTGATCATGAGGAAATGCTGCTGAAGGTGCAGATAACACTGGATCACCTACACATGGTACCATTCAAAAGTTTGGACACACCAAGCCTCCTACAAAGGACAGTGATAGTGGGCCGCATCACATAAACTGGCCACTTGACCTGCACAATAGAAATGGTTGGAGTACTTTGACCAGATTGTGAAGTGCTCAGCATACGTGGGACCTCCTTCAGGACAGCTGGAAAAGTATCCCAGATGACCACCTCATGAAAATAGGTTAGAGGAGAATGGAGGTTCAGCCAATCCATGGAGCAATTGGGGTTAAGGGCTTTGGTCAAGGGCCCAATGGTGGGATCACTCTGCCAACCCAGGGATTTGAACCAGCAAACTTCTGAGTTCCAACCCACAGAGCTGCCCCCCCCCCAACATTTTTTTGTCTAATACTTATTTGGTCAGTGCATAGTTCCAAATGTGTTATTTTATAGTTTTGATGTTTTAGAATTATTTTAAAATGTAGAGAATAGTACAAAAAAAAACATTTATATGGGTAGGTGCGTCCAAACTTTTCTGTACCTGTGTTCACTGAAGCCCACAGATCTATACATACATCTTACCAAAACTTATAGGTGTGCTGTTATATTTATGGTCAGGTTTGACCTTCGTTTCATATCTTTGATACATGACCTCTGTCTTCTTCACCGTAGTTGTGGAGGACACTTCGCCCCGAATCTCCTCTGAGTGGGCGCATCTCCAAGCAGTGGTGTGATATTGGTTTCCAAGGCAGTGACCCCAAGACTGACTTCAGGGGAATGGGGCTCCTGGGCTTACAAACTCTTCTGTGAGTGTTTGTGCATGTGTGTGTAGGCCTGCACGATATCACATCACAACATAATTGCAATTATATGGCACATGCACAATAATCGCCAGGGCTTTAGATGATGGGCGTAAGCATTTGTTCTGTCACGTTCTTTTCGGTACTATACGGACATTTACTTACGCCCACAATTTGGTAAGCAGTTTAGTAGTACTCCTAAAATATTAATGAGATGCATACTGTGACACCCAAAAGTTAGTAATCTGTATAAATGTTTATACAATATATAATTATATAATAAAGCCTTATGTTCATAAAATCAGTTACCGAAGCATGCCACATACTACTGTTTTGGTGTGTGATGGAAACGATAACACTGATTTGGTGGTGAAGAAAGGGACAGCTGAACAGCCACAACATCTTTTGAAAGAGGAGATATTGTGAATAAGGTAAAAAGATGTCAGTCAGATTTATACAGAATTAACTTTTGGTCACATCACAATGCGCCTCGCATTAATATTTTAGGCGTACTGCTAATCTGCTTACTAAATTGTAAGTGTAAGTAAATGTTCATATAGTACCGAAAAGCCAGTGTCCAAACAAATGTTTATGCCCGTCATCTAAAGCCCAGGTGATTATTGTGCATGCACTATATAATCACGATGTAATATACAGTGGTACCTCGGTTCTCGAACTTAATCTGTCCCGGACTCCTGATCGAATCCTAAAAAGTTCGAGTTCTGATCGAATTTTTCCCATAAGAAATAATGGAAAACCAATTAATTGGTTCCCGGCCCCCCAGCCCCCCAAAATTACACCTAAATATGTTTTTTTTTTTTTTAATTTATTTCAGAACCATTAACCATCATTTAAACACAAAATGAACAGGATAAAACAAGAAGAGCATTTTTTTCTTAATGGCTTCCAAAATGATAAAGATATTATCCCAACATTACTCCTGTCCTGCCCCGATCGTCCAAGAGGGTCTAGCTGCAGACGCCTGTAGAGTGGAGCTCCACTCGAAATACGTCACCTCCACAGGAAACACGTGATCTTTAAGGACGTAAAGTGGAGCTCCGGTTAGGGTTAGGGTTAAGGTTAGGGTTTATTCGCTGTGACACAGAGTTGAGGCCACATGTTTCCTGTGGAGGTGACGAATTTCCGGTGGAGCTCCACTCTACAGGCGTCTGCAGCTGGACCCTTCTCCGATCTTCCGCTCCTTCCGTGTGCCACGCCCCCTCATTAACCTCGTGTGGGATCCCCCATGTGATCAGTTGTTTCTGGTTGTTGTCATTAGTTCTCTGTATTAAGTCCGCGTTTCAGTTTGTTTCCCCAGTCCGGTCATTGGGTGCGTTCGACTTGCTTACAGCGCTGGCTTAAAGCAACGCATTCTGATACTGACGCAATGCATTACGGTTAGATGCATTGCGGCCTCTCACCCGGCTGCACAAACTGGAACCGCCTCCGTGACGACACACCTTTGCCCTTATTGGCTGAAGAGTTTAGTTACACGCATGACGTTTGTATCCCAGGCAGTTCCGATGCGTAATCTGCTATTTCTCCCGAATATCACGTAAAGCAGTGAGAACTGGTTTTCAGTTAATTTACCTGGTAAAATAAAGTTTAAATAAATCACATAAATGCTCTAATAGTACACGTAAGTTAGTGGTTTATTTATTGTTATTTACTGTAATGTTGCTCTGCTTTATTTGGTTAATCGTCCAGCCTGTGAAGAAGGAATTCAAGTAAGAATTGCATTGTAGTATGACTCATTTCCTGACGCGTACAATTTATATTAGGTCAGCGTTCACGGTTCGACTTCTGATATTCAGATCGAGTTCTAGGTCAAACTAGTTTGTTCAACTTTCAAGAAATTCGAGTTCTACTGAGTTCGAGAACCGAGGTACCACTGTATATGTGTGTGAGCTCATTAATGAGAACCGCCCCTCACCTGGTGACTATTGGCCTCTGTCTCTGCCCATGGTTCATACCTGACTGCAGGTACTTCGCTGAACACGACAAGGCCAGTGCACTACAGGTCCTCCATGACTCACTGCAGCCCAGGCACAGGTAACTGTGGCTGAACAGCATGAGGAAGGGAGGCTTACAGAAGAAAACTGAAGTCGTGCTTTCACCTACATATTCCATTTATTCATTCCTTATAAAAATATCCTTTGTTTGGTTCTCCGTTCATGAATATCAATTTCTTTTGTTCTATAATGGATTATATTACAGCTTACTTCCCATAATAATATCTGGGTGTCCAAGTCACAGATTAAATAACCAATGATTGCAAGTGGATGGGTGGCTGTCAGTTTATGCTTTTTCCTGTCATATGACTCCTCCTTAAGGGATTTGTGACTTTCCATTCATAATAGCTCTTTTCTTTATTCTGATGTTTAATTTTTATTGCTTATCTTTACGTTGTCTCTCTTCATCCTTTCATTAAGTTGCCCTCTCTCCATACCTTTTATTCCATTTCCGTGCCTAGGAGTGCATCCAAGGATGAGGCCAGGTACTGTCCACACTCACAAGCCTTACAGTTAAAGTTTTTGCATCCATTTGCTGTGTTATAATTTGTGCCCTTATTGTTACAGTATTACATAGAACATAGTATAGAATTCTAGAATGTTATGTTATATTAAATTCTCAGGAGCAGAACTGAGTCTGTGGTATTAGGGGCCTGTTTATAGAGGCTCAGTGTGGGCCATGATCTGCTGGCTGCCACTTAGGATGATGTAACTCTCACACCTGCTTCTCCACTGTGTCCACAGCCAGATGAGCAAAGCAGAGTGGGAGCGGAAGAAGTCTGATAAGGCCATTGGGTATGTGTGCCGCCCTGAGCACCTCAAGGGTAGAGAGGCCCACAGATCACTCTTCTGTGGAGTTAAACGCAAAGGGTTGATTTAAATAGAATGCTTGTTTTAATGAATTAAAGAGTTTTAAGGCTCTATACATCAGATGAACATCTGTGAAATTGATTGTGGGTTATACAGCATTTGGTAACGTTTTATCCATCATCTGGCAGGTGAAACAGTGCAGTAGGAAGTCAGGAAACTAGAAAAACAAGCTGTACTGAGTTAATCCTTTTTACTTTTTTGTACCGAGACCAAATAAGCTTAGTGGGCAATTTCTGCTAGTCAGAAGCCATTGGTTGATATTCACAGATTATTTCTCTTTTTGTATAAGAAGACACAGTATGGACGTTCAGCTCGTTTCTTTTTTTAATTACAAATATATCAACAATAACTAATTGTAGCAGTAATACAAATGGATTGTTATGCAGAAATACTGAGATTCATGCAAGATGCCAACACTGTTACTCCTGTAGTCAGTCTCCCCTGTATTGGGGATACATAGAGCAACAGTAAAGTAATCTTAAAAAGATGGAAATTCGATGTTGTGTTTTTACACACTCTGCTGGAGAGGTCACACTTATGAATGGGGTTGTCTGTAGAAACGTATGCAAATGAGAGGCTGACGCCATGCAAACGGAACCATGCGGGGAGTTTTAACACAGAGAATAGATTTGCGCAGTTGTCATTGATAGATCCTTGCAGCAACATTATGGGCAATTGGCCAGGGCAGCATCGTTTAAAAGGCGCCATGGGGACAACTGTGCAGCTGAGCAGCTGGCTCGAACAATGACCAGGGTGCCAAATATGCCACAACCAATGGTGGTTGTCACACACACACACACACACACACACACACACAGTTGTGTAATCATATCTTTTTGGGGACCGCTCATTCATTTGTATGCGAAAAATGCTAATGCTAACCATGACAACCTTAAAAAATGCTAATGCTAACCATGACAACCTTAACCCCTACCCAACCCTAACCATAACCATAAGTAACCAAACATTTTTAGTTTTTTAATTACAGTCATGGATTTTTATAAAATAGTTTTCCCATATGGGGACCAGGAACCTGATGGAACCTGGTCCCCATAAGGTAAAAAAACCACAAACACACACACAGGTGAGGTCTCTATATCTTTGTATGGACTCTCCATTCATTGCTATGAGCATAACCCTAATACTAACTACGACAACTATGACTACCCAGCCCTAACCTTATCCATGAGTAAACAAAATACAAGACTTTTGACATTCTTTGTCTGTTGATTGCATTCACAGATTTTTATAAAATTGAGCATCCTCTTGTGCGGACCAAAAAGAAATGGTTCCTACATAGCCCCCCCCCCCCACACATGCACCCCTTTTTGCAGAATTATTGTGCCAATCTCTTTGTCATATGAAAGTTTACATTTCCTTTAAGGACATGCGGGAGTACAGGGAAACACGGATACAGTCTCATTGTAAGCAAAAGCACATACAGTAGAACATTGGACCTCGAACACCTCTTAACTCGACCAGTCTGTCAGATTTTTTTCGACTTGCACCTCAACCGAAATCTTAGACCTTGACCGTTCCTGCTAAAACTTTTATGGGTCGAGAGGTGTTTAACTCTACCAATTTGGACCTGAAATGGGTTGGTCGGGAAAAATTTGGCTGCAAATCAAGCGAAAACTCGGAACACGACAAAATAGACCTGCTAAAACTTGTACGGATTGAGACGTGTCTCCCCTGCCAAACAATAACCTCTCCGTCTAGGGTTACCACCATTCCCTTAAAATATGGGATTCTCTCACACTGGAAAATAAAATGTTGTATCCTGTATTATAAGGGATGGGTGGGTCTGGAACAGAATACAGACGCTCCTGTACTTACGAATGAGATACGTTCCGAATGGCCGTTCATACAGTAACTTGAAATGTTCGTAAGTCGTTATTCAGCATCATATTAAGGGTATACGCAAGTACAAAGAACTAGGATGCTGGGAGAACGCACGCTACGCTGCTGTGCGGCAGGAGCAGCAGCCAGAAGTCGTGCTAGGCGGAATTGGCGCGCAGGAAAAAAAAATTATGTTGTGGACAGGAAATGGGAGCCCAAAGAACACAATTTGGACTTACAGTCCTCTTCGTTTGTATGTCTGAAAGTTCGTAAGTTGAAAGATCGTAAGTAGAGGAGCGTCTGTAAATCCATCTACATTATTTCTTATGGGGAAATTAGACTTGGACCTCGACACTTCCATAGTACCACTGTAAAGGAAACTTCTGACATGGTCTCTACTGGCTGAATACTGTAGGCAACAGGCAGAGAAGGCATGAGCCACGATCTTATGAAGTCATTTTCACAATTGGAATGCTTATCACCTTAATGCCGCCACCAGCACAGTCACCAAATGTATCCTCAGTATCCTAAGGCACAGAGCACACAGCCTGGTCAAGGTATGATTTGTAAGTGGTTGATAGTTTTGCTCATCATTCCGAATACTGGAGTGTTACACTTGAAAACTGCAATGAGATATTGATGGACACACAGAACTGGCATGAGCTCTCCCCCCCCCCCCCCCAGTATTCTGCGTTAGTCATCTTTGTTTTGTTTCGTGATGCATTTTATGACTTGCAAGTGCTCCCGTTTGTCAGGAAGCAAACAACAGCTAATATGTGTCTGTGTGCATGGATTCCTGCCTCTATATCACACTCACTCTCAGTTTGTGCAGTTGCCAGGCAGCAGGACTAAGTAATGACTGGGCATGCAGCCAAGCCATCACCACTGGGGTGGATTAGTTTCTTGAGACTAACAAGGCCTCTGCAGAATTACGCCAAGCATACCCTGGTCAATTAGTCCCTCCCCTGGCAGAACATTTCCAGTTTATACTATATCCTAGTTTCAGCATTTTTTTGCGGCAGTCTAACATGGACCCTCTGATCAAGGGCCAGCCAATCTGAAAATAATTTGAATATGTGGAGCTCCTGTTCTCTGCTGTTGCAGGTACTCTTTTGCCATCGTGGGCATCAACATCACTGAGCTGGCCTACTCCCTCCTGGTGAGCGGTGCCTTGAAGACACACCTCTATAATGTGGCACCAGAGATGCCGAATCTGGTTCATTTTCAACAGACCTTTTGTGAGTGTTTCTACACTATAATGTTACCTTTAAACCCAGCATGGAGAGATTAATGGTTCTATAAAGCAGTGTTTCCCAACCCAGTCCTTGGGGACCCACAGACAGTCCATGTTTTTGATCTGTCCCAGTTCCCTGCCAGACAGTACAAATTTTTGCTCCCTACCGGGTGCTGGGGGGGAACAAAAACATGGACTGTCTGCGGGTCTCCGAGGATTGGATTGTGAAAAAGGAGGAGCATGAAAAAGGATGAAAAACACAGCCATACTTTGCCCATATTGATAGTACTACCCCTTGTTGTATTCTAATTTCCTTTCAGTTGTTTTTTTTTAAATTGTTCATAAATAATTGCCATGCAATTGCAATTGGAATTTGGGGGGAGTAATCTTGGATCCTGCTGGTCCCCGTTCTTCATGATGCGGCTTGCTGTCCCTTTGCAGGTTACCTCATGCAGGAGTTTCACAGGTTCTGGATTGAGGAGGACCCCTGTGACATCATGGAGTTCAATCGCGTGCGTGAGAGGTTCCACAAGCGGGTGCAGAGACAGCTGAGGAACCCTGACATGGCCCTGTGTCCCCACTTTCCTGCCTCTCACCTGCACCTGGTTAACCTATAGCACAGCCTCAAGCCTTCGGCATACCTCTCCAACACCCGCCCACCCCTCTCCTCTTTGAGCTACATCACGCCACTGCCAGCCACTCGCTTACCCTCTGCCCCCTGATGCTGCCCTTAGAAAACCATCATGACCATGACAATTGTACACCACAGTACTGTGTCACATTATTATTATTATTCAGGATTCTTTGACCACTGATATTTTATAAAAAGACAAATAACAATGTCTGAAATTTATATATCCTGGAATATTATGTATTGTTGATTCAATACAGAAGTATTGACAGACAGGAGTAAATATTGAATTAAGGAGTAAATATTAATATTAATTTAAGCAGATATTAACGTCGGGTAGATGACAGCTCTTATGGCTGGAATAGAGGCAATTTTCCATCTGAGGAGAAAAGGGTGACTATACAAGAGAAATCGTCAAAACAGAGTAGGCAGTTTATCATGCAAATAGGGAGAGAAGGGTGTATCTAGCATGCAAAGCAGAAAGTCATACTTCTTTATGAGCCAACAGGGATGCTGGAGGCATCAGAAGATCAAGAGAAGATCAAGAACGTACAGGTTCCCAATCCACTACATCAAGCACATAACATACTGTCATGTCTAAGCCAATCACATATTTGCGACCATCAATTGAGCCAATTGTGTCGTCTGAAGTCTGCGCCAATAACAAAATAAATAAAGTCTGGCTGACACGTTAATTCTGAATTCAGCACCTCGATACTGTAACACACTGCTTTTGTTATTTCTCATCCTCAGGACCCTGTACAAGGTTCAGTACATCACCGTACACTGCATTATCAGGATTTCCGAGGCATTCTCTTAAGACATTACATACTTTATTTCTTTGAAATATTTTTTTTCATTTGCGACCTACCGTTCACTATGTAATATAAAGTGAGCATGTTTTGCAGATCCTTTAGGTGTCTGTGTGAAGTCTCAGTCTTGAAGGCGAAATACCGTCCACAGAAATGCTGATGGAACTGCATGAAATATTTTACTCCCGTTTTAACTTTTATTTAGAAACACCATGCAGGTGGTTCAGAGGCCTGGATCACGAAGCTGGATATCTTGTGTAGATGGATTACTTGTCAGATTTAAGGTAGTCCAGGCTAAATTTCAGTGAACAAAGACAAAGAATATTTAAACCGGAGTTCCTTAAATCAGTCAAGTTATCCAGCTAAGCAAGAAATCTGATAAGGGATATTTTGCTGCCTTTTGCAACACTTGTATGTGAGTGGCGTTTATGTCTAAGCTTCTTAGCTGTAAAGTGCGACAATATTTGGTTATTCTCATTAGTCCCTTGTTGAAACATACAGTATGGTGGTCGTTTTACTGTTACGGCAAAAATGAAAACGCTCTTTAAGTGTTATTTCTAAGATACGTTTACTAACATCCCACCCAGGCATGTTGATTTCAGGGAAGTGGACAGGGGCGTGCTGGCTGGGTTTGAACGGTATTACAGTGATATCCCTTCCCCATTCTGAAAATTTTAACGGTAAATAGGCCCATTTGGAATGGCACTACTTTTTAACGCTATAATGGCATAGGGGAAGGGTGGGTGCTGGTGGTAAAACTTGCTGACCGGGGCTAGAGTGGCGGTAAATTCTGCCGGCCGATTGAGGGTTGCGCCGATAAAACTTCTTGCCGGCTGATTTTACGGAGATATTATGCAGCATTTGTGGGTGTCAGGGAGCTGCTGTTTGTGTTCTTTGTGGTAGACTCCCGGAACTTCTGGGCGAGGTGGGATTTTTGCGTTTATTGTTACATTGTAGACTAGCATCCATGTTTCCGTGTCAGTTAAAAGGAAAAGGGAATGATCAATATTTAGTTAAAAGTGGTTTACAATAACATAGCACTAAAGTAGATGATGTTAAAATAGTACTGTAAAACAGTGTTAAAGGTAAGTGAATGATAAGCCAAACTGCAGGATACCTGGGAAAATTATTTGGAGTCACTTTCTGTAACTCATGGGAATTCTTGCTGTGACAATAACATACTTTTTTATTTATACGTAAAGCTCTTGAATAAAATGATGCATATGTGTGTATTCCTGTTTTTCGCCATTTTAAAGTCTTATGATACAGAGTTTAATGCCACTGATTTATTTTTTCTGGCATAATTTCGGGAAATCATTCATTTTATTAGCCCATATGGGTTTTACCGAGGTGATTGGTTTCTCGTGTTTTTGAAGCAGAGCCGATATACCGTTAGACAACACAGGCGATGACCAAGGATGCCATCTTCTGAAGGGACTTTGGCGAGTGTCTTCTCTGGCATGAGGAGCACTGTCTGAGACAAATGGCTTTTCCACTGCCACCAAGAACTGAGCCGCAAATTGACGGTTTTCCATTGTAAAGTATAAGAGCAGTACCCAACCCGATCCCTTGCTGACCCTTTTCAGTAGCAGGGCAGAGCGCTTGACCAAACCAAGCTGGGTGCATCACCACCATTTGATTGTTTGAAAGCATGCAGATACCAGTGATCTGCAGATTATCTGAAGGAACAAATCATATATTCTATGTATTATTCATTATTAGTGGTATCCAACATCACAATGCATTCCCGAAAACTCAGAACTTGAAAATAATAATTCATACTTTATTGATCCCCATGGGGAAATTGTCTTTATGCCTCCCGCAACTTGCTCTTTGAAGAGCAAGCTGTCTGCCAAGGGCAGCCACCTATTGGGTTAGCTCTGTGAGCCACACGCTGCCCCAGAATGTTTGTGGAGAGGATTATGGCAGTCAATCCTGCCCCACCTTTACGTTCCCACTGCGACTCAGAGTAGGCAGGCCATTCGTCCAACCTTTCACTGCAGGGAAAAATGGTGACAAGTGCCTTTCAGTCTGCAACTACAGGTTCACAATCTCACTGACACGGTTACATCCTATATCATTTTCTGCAAGGACGTGTGTGCGGCAACTAAAACCTCTCATACAGCAGCAATAAACCCTGATTTACAACCAAACTCGGGAGAACAAGGAGGCTGACAAAAGTGGGGACAGAACCCTATATAGCCAGGCCAGGAACACACTGACAAAGGAGATAAGACTAGCAAAGAGGTGCTACACTGAAAATCTAGAAAACAGGTTTCCAGGTAACGGCCCTGCGTCTGTGTGAAGAGGCTGGCAGGACATCACTAAGGAGACCAACCCCCAACACTGCAGAGAACCCTCAGCTGGCCTATGACCTGAATGTGTATCACTGCAGGTTGAACAAACCTACTTTCACACACTCCCATCCTCTCCAGAGCTAGATAAGATTTTAACAACTCTGAGCTATTAGTTACGTTCTCCCCAAGCGAGCTCGATGGGCCGAATGGCCTCCTCTCGTTTGTATAGTTCTTATGTTCTCCAACCACATCGCACAATCAGCACCCCTTGCCATCCCCCCGCCCCCTGCATTGTCACACCTCCAGTACACAGGATCTGTGAAGAAGACGTGAATCAGCAGGAAGGCGCCAGATCTAGACGGCATGTATAACTGATAAAGTTATGGAGGCTATAATCAAAGAGAAAATGGTAGATTACCTGGACTCAAATAACATTTTGAGGGATAGCCAGCATGGATTTAGGAGAGGTAGATCCTGTTTAACAAATCTGTTGGGAGTTTTTTGAGGAAGCTACTCAGGAAGTTGATGATAAGAAGGCCTATGATGTCATCTACTTAGATTTCCAAAAGGCTTTTGATGTTGTCCCCCACAAGAGGCTCTCACTTAAACTCAAAGCGACAGGTATTTTAGGAACTGTAGCGACCTGGATTGATAACTGGTTAACGGATAGGAAGCAGCGAGTAGTTATAAGAGGCACAATGTCACAGTGGGCCTGCGTTCATAGTGGGGTACCGCAGGGTTCAATTTTAGGACCACTTTTGTTCCTAATTTACATAAATGATATAGACACCAATATATACAGTAAACTGGTGAAATTTGCAGATGACACCAAGGTGGGTGGTGTAGCAGATACTGAACTAGCGGCTCAGCAGCTACAGCGGGATCTTAATTTAATTAGTGACTGGGCCGACACCTGGCAGATGAAATTTAACATAGACAAATGTAAGGTACTCCATGTAGGGAGCAGAAATATAAAGTACAGGTATTTTATGGGACCTACTGAAATAAAGGTAGCTGATTATGAGAAAGACCTTGGTGTGTATGTTGATGCTTCCAAGTCTCATTCTCGCCAGTGCGGGGAAGCAATAAAAAAGGCCAATAGGATGTTGGGGTATATCTCCAGGTGTGTGGAGTTTAAGTCAAGGGAGGTAATGCTAAGATTATACAATTCCTTGATGAGACCTCACCTAGAATATTGTGTGCAGGTTTGGTCACCATATCGTAAAAAGGACATTGCGGCCTTAGAAAAGGTGCAGCGTAGGGCCACAAGAATGATTCCTGGTCTTAGAGGAATGTCATACGAGGAAAGGTTAGTTGAGCTAAATCTGTTCAGCCTCAAGCAAAGGAGACTGAGGGGGGACATGATCCAGGTCTATAAGATTCTAACAGGTTTGGATGCTGTTCAACCGAATAGTTACTTCAGCATTAGTTCAAATACAAGAACTTGTGGCCATAGGTGGAAATTAGCCGGAGAACATTTCAAACTGGATTTAAGGAAGCACTTCTTTACACAGCGTGTAGTCAGAGTATGGAATAGTCTTCCTGATAACGTAGTGCAAGCTAGATAAGATTTTAACAACTCTGAGCTATTAGTTAAGTTCTCCCCAAGTGAGCTCGATGGGCCGAATGACCTCCTCTCGTTTGTATAGTTCTTATGTTCTTATGTTCCTAAGAGTTGCATTCTACGGTTAGCTCCTTACAGACTGCTAATGCACAGCCTTCCAAACGTTTGGATGACCTCAAGCAGTCTACCACGGCGTGGAGCTCTACAGTCATCACTTTGGAAACTACAGTGAAAAAACTGCAGTCAGATGTGTGTAGCCTGACAATCAAATGCATGGACTTGGAAACCCGTAGCCGGCGTTAGAATATTCGGCTTGTTGGAATAGAGGAGGGCCAAGAGGGGGCCAACCTGCGACTGGTGACTGTAACTGTGTAATTAACCCAGTATTGGATAGATCCTCCAATCCCCCAATTTGTGCTTCAAAAACAGCTGAATGCATACAGACTTTTTACAGTCTTGCAAGGTGTCTGACCCATGGAGACTTCTTTATCCTACAAAGTGGGAATACTCTTTTTTCTCACCTGTTCACCATACTTATTCACATAAAGATTATTTCTTTATACATACATCTCTACTCCTATTGGTAAAAGAATGTGTTTATAACAGTATAGTAATATCAGATCATGCACATGTAACACTGGTCCTGACCTTCCCCTATCATAGACCTAGCAGATTCAGATGGAGACTCAATTCACTTCTTTTATCAGACGAATCATTTATTGCCTTCGTAAATGTTCATATAGATATATTTTTAGAAACTAATGTAAATGAAGAGACCTCCCCTTCCTTACTTTGGGAGACGCTCAAGGCTTACCTGAGGGGCCAAATTATCTCCTACAATGCCTCTGTTCATAAAGCACAGGTAGCTAGGCAAACATAACTTTTGGAATTCATCTCTAGAGTAGACAAAGCCTATGCCACTGGTCCATCTCCAGAGCTATATAAACGGCGCATGATGTATCAGGCTGACTTTGATCTGCTCTTGACTGGACAGGCAGAACGGGCTCTGTTAAAAACCAGACATATGTCTTATGAGTATGGGGAGAAACCAAGCAGGGCTCTGGCTTATAGTTTAAAACAGACATTTAGTACTCAAGTAATTGCCCAGATTGAATCCAACACAGGACTATTATCAGATCCCTTAGATATTAATAAGCAGTTTAGTGATTTCTATTTTAATTTGTATACATCTGAACACCCTTCTGAGTCTAATAGATAGGTTATTTGAAGACCTGAATATACCCACCGTGG
This sequence comes from Paramormyrops kingsleyae, assembly GCF_048594095.1. Classification (NCBI taxonomy): domain Eukaryota; kingdom Metazoa; phylum Chordata; class Actinopteri; order Osteoglossiformes; family Mormyridae; genus Paramormyrops; species Paramormyrops kingsleyae. The sequence goes on from NC_132814.1 coordinate 3,952,917, forward strand.
AAGAGAATGTAAGAGAATCCTATTTCCTTACATGAAATTCATAAAGCTATCACATGCATGCAGAGTGGGAAATGTCCAGGCCCGGACGGCTTTCCTACAGAATTTTATAAAAAGTTTGCAGCAAAATTAAACCCTTTACTCAAGGATGTATTTGATGACAGCTTAAAGTCCAAATGCCTGCCTCCAACTCTACGTCAGGCATCAATATCCTTACTTCTGAAGAAGGGCAAGGATCCCCTCGCTTGCTCCTCCTACTGTCCAATTAGTCTCCTTAATGTTGATGTTAAGATACTGTCTAAGGTGTTGGCTCTCCGTCTTGAATCTGTATTACCCTCCATTGTGTGATCTGATCAAACTGGTTTCATCAAAAATAGACAGTTGTTTTTTAATATTAGGCATGCATTTAATATCCTTTACACATCATCTTCATCTGAGTGCCCAGAGGTACTCCTATCTTTGGATGCTGAGAAAGCCTTTGATCGTGTTGAATGGAGCTATTTGTTTTATGTTCTGAAACGGTTTGGCTTTGGGGATATTTTTATTTCTTGGGTGAAATTGCTGTACACCTCGCCTTTGGCTTCAGTTAGAACCAATGACACTTATTCACCATACTTTCCTCTTCAGCGTGGGACTAGACAAGGTTGTCCCCTTTCTCCATTGCTTTGTGCACTTATAATGGAACCTCTTGCAGCCACTATCAGGCACCATAATGATATTAAGGGGATTTTAAGATCAATCCACTTTTTCAGATACCTTCAAGTTAGACATTTCATACAGAATAATGTCAGTCATTTTCCTTCACTACCTCAGACATCATTTCTTGATTCAATCATAGAAACTCAGCCAGAGGTTAGGAGAACTGTCTCAAAGCTGTACGCAAATATATTTGACGTGGAAGGTTCTTCACTGACAATAGTAAAAGAAGGATATGGGTACAACTATTAATGATGATCAATGGTCTAACATACTTCAAAGAATCCACTCCTCCTCTATTTGTGCGAGGCACTGCCTCATTCAGTTTAAGGTTGTACATAGACTTCACATGTCTAGGGTTAAGTTATCCAAGATTTACCCGGGGGTTAATCCTATTTGTGACAGATGTAGACAAGCACCTGCTACTCTCTTTCACACTTTTTGGTCATGTCCAAGTATGACTGCATTCTGGTCTTCAATATTTGAGGTGTATTCTGCGATTTCTGGGGTAACCTTTGACCTCTGTCTATGGAGTCAGAATAGTGCCATATGTACTTGTATGTGTACTTTCCAATTTGCACCCGTAAAAAGAAATTTGCTCGCACTGAACACAATTTTCATTCGCAAAAAAAAATATTTTGCAAATACAAGTCAATATTTTTTGTAAATGCGAAACCAAACATCTTCATAAAAATATTTTTTTACAAAGATAGAATGATTTTCAAGTACAAAACCTGTACTGCAAATCCAAGTCCTCTTGCAAATACCAACCTGCGAGTGCAAATTCACACTTGCGCATATAAATAATTTTGGCACTAACTTGCCTAGCGCTTTGCAGATAAAGATTTGCTCGCATAGCCACCAATCAAATTAATTCATATTCTAGCCAATCATAAAGCTGCAGGTAAGGTAACAACCAATCCTGGCCTTCCAGTAAAAAAACATGCTGAAGAAGATGAAGGTGTTAGACCAGGACTTTATATGGGAAGATGACCATGTTCACATCACAAAGCATACGCATCATACACACACACATCTGACTGACATACAGTTATGTGCAAAATAATAGCAGTCTAACATTACTTATGTGTTTAAGTACTGATTTTGGCAGAAATTATGATACAACATGGGAACAAATTCATGACTAGGTATAGCAGAGTAATGGCCAACCAACAGACTTAACAGACATGACATGCATGCTGCTAATTGAGGGTAATTGACTCATTTAATGAAAGGGATGTGTTCAAATTAATAGCAGTGCAGAGATCAGTTGGGGAGATCATTCAATCTGTGAAGAAATGGGTGTCAATTATGGCCCTTATTTAAGGAAGGAAGGCGACAGATGTTGTACCTGCTGGTTTTAGCCCTTGCTCAGAGAGTAAAATGGGTCGTTCCAGACATTGCACTGAGGGAGAAAGAACTTTGATCAAAAAGTTGATTGGAGAGGGGAAAAGAAGTGCAGAAAATAATTGGCTGCTAAGCTAAAAAGATCTCAAATGCTTTGAAATGGGAAAGAAAATATAAAAAGGAATACTACCATCCGCGTAGATCATAGAATAACAAGAATGGCAAAAAAGCATCCAATGATCAGCTCCAGAGAGATCAAAGAAGATCTCCATTTACCTGTGAGTACTTCAACAATCAGAAGACGCCTATGTGAAGCCAAACTATTTGCAAGAAACCCTCGTAAAGTACCACTGCTGAAAAAAGACATGTATTGAAAAGGTTAGTTTGCCAAAGAACACATTGACTGGCCTAAAGAGAAGTGGCGCAATATTGTATGGACAGATGAGCGCAAGATTGTTCTTATTGGGTCTAAAGGCCGCAGACAGTTTGTGAGACGACCCCCAAACACTGAATACAAGCCACAGTACACTGTGAAGACCGTAAAACATGGAGGTGCAAGCATAATGGTTTGGGGATGTTTCTCATACTTTGGAGTGGGGCCCATTTATCGCATAACAGGCACCATGGACCAGTTTCAGTACCTAAAAATACTGGAAGAGGTCATGTTGCTTTATGCTGAGGAAGAAATGCCCTTAAAATGGGTGTTTCAGCAGGACAACGACCCCAAACACACCAGCAAGCGGGCAACATCCTGGTTGAAGACCAAAAAGATTGATGTCATGAAGTGGCCAGTCCAATCCCCGGACCTCAATCCGACTGAGAATTTGTGGAGTGACCTCAAAAATTCTGTTTTTGGTGCAAAACCCAAGAATGCAGAAGATCTGTGGAATGAAGTCCAGTCAGCTTGGGCTGCAATTTCTGTTTGCAGGTGTCAAATGTTAGTTGACTCCATGCCACACAGATGTAAAGCAGTGATCAGAAATAATGGTTATACAACTAAATATTAGTTCAGTGCTTAAAGGAAAAGCTAAAGCTCGTCATTTCATTTTCAGTTTATACTGTAAATATTCCAGTTTGTAAATGAAAATGCAGACACTGCAATTTTTTTGAACAACCTAATATTCTTTTTCTTCATTTTCAGTAAAAAACAAAAAAAAGAGAAGAACAAATTGTTCATGTTTTCGTTTGGAATTGAATGTGCACGGCTCCTAGTGCCTTTGTATATATGGAAATAAATGCTATTAGGACCATGGAACTTTTCCTCTGTTGTTTTAAACACACTACTATTATTTTGCACATAACTGTATATACACATACATCTCACAAGAACATTTATGTCAATTCACATTCACATAAATTTAAGAAAATAACTGCGACATCCCTACAATACTAAATGTGCTCCTCCTGCCAAGGAATGTGGCCTGCAGGAGAGAGAAAATAATCACTCAGGATGTCACGTTGAGATTGTGCAGTGACTGTTGGGTCGTGGTCTTTTCCGTGCCTCACTGGCTGTAAAATCCCAATCCCTTGACTCCTCCAGGATCCATCAAATATTTTGTGGTCAGCGTTCTCCCAATCTGCAAAGCCTGGAGGTATATATGCCTCAGACTTGCGTTCACAGAGAAAATTATGGATGCAGAGGGAGGCCATAGTTAGCTTAACCACCTTCTCTGGCTCCAAGCACAGGCTGCACCTGAAAACCCTCAACCTGTTCGCAAGAATGCCAAATGCATTTTCTACAACCCTGTGTGCTCTAGAGAGACGATAGTTTAGCACCCTATGACTGTGATCCATCTTCCTGATTGGATATGGCTTCATGAGGTCATTCCTTAAAGGATACGCATCATCGGCCACAAACATGTACGGCATCATTATGTCAGAGTTGGGCAATGGTTCAGGCAGAGGAAAGTTCAGCAGGCTCTGGTCCATTGCTTTGCACAGGTCAGAGTGAGTGAAAACCCCAGAGTCTGAGACGCTACCTTGTGTACCCACACTTGCGTAGATGAATCTGTAGTTCGCATCCACAGCAGCCGTTATTACCACAGAGGACCTGCCCTTGTAATCATGGTGAAGGCTGCCACTTTTTACTGGAAATTGTATATTGATGCATTTTCCATCAAGCGCACCAAGGCAATGTGGAAACTGCCACTTGACTTCGAAGTCCTGGGCTATTGTCCGCCACTCTGCCTCCGTTGATGGTGTCTAACAATAGAAGAAAGTACAGTTCAGGCTAGGAGTTACACTATATTTGGTACGGTGATTCTTATATTTACCAAAGTCATACATTTCTTAAGACTGAGACTCTTACAATGTAATTTAAAAAAAAAACATTAATAAGAGCAATACCCTGTCAGAAATACAAATAGCTTCGTAGGATGTGTGATGGTATCCAGAACCGTTTTAACATTTAATCGGATGACACTCCTATGTTTAAGCACAATTGCAGATGCAAAAATGGAATTGTGGATATCAGACTGAAAGCCCATGCATACATGTGAATGTCAAAAGTAATTTTTCCTAGGCAGAATGTCAGATATCTGAAATGTTGATTTTGACTAGGAACAGTCACATTATAGATGTCTGCAATATACATCCAGCCCAGTTATTAAATGTTAAAATGGCTTTCCATAAGAACCTACCTTCAGGAAGTCATTTTTCATGACCTGGTACACAGCAGCACAGGTCTCCATGACAATCTGCGAAAGAGTGCTGGTCCCAATCCTGTACTGGAACCCGAGTGACCTGAATGATTCACCTACATAAGACACAAAATGAAAAATATTCAGGAACAGACATTTAAAATGAACAATAGGCAAATCAGTGTGACATTACTTTGATATGGCTTTGGCAGACCCACCTGTTACCAAGAACCTCAGGGTCAAAGCCAAACGCTCTCTCGGGGATATAGCCAGTCTCAGTTTGGTGTCCTGTTTGGTAATGAGGTGTTCGACCATCCCCAGCATGAAATCAAACTCCTCTGCTGTCATACACAGCAACTCCCTGAACCCAGTCTTATCATGCATCTATTTGTAACGGGGGGAATACAAAGTTTCTATTAGAATCCACTGACATATGCAGAAGCTTTTCAGTATTTGTCACCATGTCCGTGCCACACAACAATAGCAGACGGCAATATGAGCTTTCATAGCGAAAATATATTTACCTCCAACTCTCTCTGCAGAACAGACACTCCCTGCTGCCTGCTTATCTCAAGCCACTGTCTCACCCATGTTCTTCTCTTTCTCTTCCTTGGTTTTTCATTGCAATCGAGTGCACAAAGTACTTGGATTGCCCGTCTGTTTTGGGCATCCATTTTGGGAGAAGAAAAAATCCCACTCGATGCATGGGATTGCGTCATTTCCGCGTGCCACTTCTCGCGTGTGTTTTCGTCACAAAACGTAGTTTGGAGACTCGCTGGTTGGGACTCTGTTGGTAGTGGAGATGGAATGATCGGTTGGAATGTGCACAGCGCTGGTGGTGTGGATGAGGACGATGATTTACTCCTTTCAGTGTCCTGAGCATCATATATCATATTAATGATGTCCTTTTTAATTTTGTCAGATTTGCTGGGTCTTGCAGTTGCCTTAATTCACATGCTACATGGTTTCCAAATGTAGTAAATGCATCAGGAACTGGATCAGCATCAAATTTTGCTGCCATTTGCTTTAGAACGAAAAGCTTCTGCTGCTCTACATTAGATTCTGACCTCCTCTTGCGCTTGACTCCCCTTGCACTTGACTCCTCTCGCACCTCCCTGCTGGAAGTTGATGGGACAGGTGAAGGAGCTTCATCAGCTGCTGCTGGGGAAGCTTCTTTATTCAACCATTCAGGGGGGGAGGCAGGACCGGCTGATGGTGTGCCAGGTCTTGACTGCGGACCCTTGACTGAAGATTGTCCGAGTAAATCTGTAAGATTATCCTGATGTTCCGTGTCGTCCAGATCACTGAATGACACATGAAGCTGGAAGAGGTGAAACGTAAATGGCGTCAGCGGACAGCACAAATAATGAATATAAGGATAATTGAAATAATACATGAAAACCTTAGGGAAGGCAAAAAATTAAAACTTCAACAATGAAAATAGGTATGTTTGCAGTCAGTTGTGTATACTTTAAAACATGTTCCTGGATGGTTTGACTTACAGCGCTCTCACAAGGACGGTGAACAATGTAATGCTTTATGAAATCCATGACCCTGAGAAGCCACTTTTGCCTCCATGTCAAAGGTTTGTTCTGATTGTCAATCGGTTTCGGTTTTATCAGCCTTGAGTACTGAGTTCGCAGGGACATTGCCCTGGTCTTAACCTCCTCAACTGAAAGACAAAAAAAGGAGCATGCAAATGCATTATCATTTGTTATGTATTCCAGAATTTGCTTAGTTTGTTGCATTTGTGTATTTCTAAAGGCATCATGTAGTCTAGGTCTCATCATTACAGCAGCAAGCTCCTAGCTACTAGACTCATAAAAAGGTGAAGAGGAAGGCTGGAGAGAGGTGAAGAGAAGGACGTCACCCATGAAACGGTGGTGGGAGGCTCGGATTTGGCACATAACACAACAGCCGATTAAAACTATGTAGAACCATGTTTATTCATTAATTTAATCCACTGAAGCAGCCCGTGCGTGAAACAAAAAAGGAAGTTTCAAAAACAGCAGTGCTAATTACTTTTAAAAAAGTAAAAGTCCTATATGCCATAACACTGTAAGGAATGTGTACAGAAGAAGAGAACGGCCGTGCAAGCAATATTTTTTTATGCCGATAACTCGAGACAGTCGTTTATGGGAAAAAGGAACAATAGGGGGATAAGAGGGCAAATAGACAAAAAGGAGGACACCCTACAAGTGTCCGGAGAGAGGGCTGGAAAACCGGAGGGATCACCCTAGCTCCTCAATTATGTCAATATGCCTATTTTGCTCACCTGGCCGTTGAAGAGAATTGGCTATTTCTGTCCACCTCTTCTCTTTCTCGGTTCGGTTGTGGTACAGGTCGTCGGAAACATCAAAAAGGCATTGGTGCTCCTGCCAAAGTTCAACCAAACTTTCTTCCATTTCTTGGGTCCAAAAAGAGCGCCGGTCTCTTATTGCTGCCATAGTTACAATGTTGTGTAGCGATCTGAAGAATTCATGTAACGTGAACTTTGCATGTGACTCCTCCCCCGGGTTTCCCCTCAACCTCTGCGTCCTGCACTCTCATTGGCTATAGCTCGTTACTGTACTCATTGCCAGTCGCTCTCATTGGCTGTAGCTCGTCGCCGCTCTCTTTGCCATTCGTCCTCATTGGCTGTAGCTCGTCGCCGCACTCATTGTCAGCCGCGATGCTTTTCACACCTAAAAGATTTGTCTTGTTTAGATATTTTAGCATATTAGACATCTGACATAGATATCATGCACATAGATGCCGTCTTGGTTAATGCAGTTTTTTTACTTGACAAAAACAAACGCAACACAATCAATAGAAACCGTAGGCTATATAAACAGGAGTGCTTATATTCTGCCAGGAGTAGAAAATATATATATACATATACTGTCAGAGGTGTTCATCAGAAATAAATTGGCATAGGTCACAAGAACAGATGAAACAGCTTAAACATAGGCAATGTCCGCACTGCTTTCGTATTCTTACATTTCCAAATAACTTAAAGTTAGGTCTATACATCAGTCTTAAAATGAACAAAGTTAGGACTTCACCCAGACCATTTTACTTAATGTATATCATAACGACCTAATACAATAATCAAGTGAATTACAAATGGCAATTCTACATTGCTTCTAATCTACTTCTTTAAAACTAATATCAGAAATGTTGAATAGTTTCAGGGCTGCTTTTGCAAAATTCACAATATTCAAACATATGGATTTTAAATAGATGCATAACAAGGGTTTTTACTGAGTAAATTCTATGAATTATCTTGCATGTAACCTCCTTGGTTTTAGTAGTTATCCAATATTTATTGGGCATCATCCAAATCTTTTTCTAAGCAAACCATTTCCCAAATAAGGAATTCCCATAAACTGTAACTGAAGCGATATAATTAGATTGCCATAAGGATCTAAAAGTTTGCTATTACATCTATAGCTCATAATATTCTCTCCTATCATCAGATAAGTTGTGAACTCACATACAGTTTCTATTGAATTACTACTGAAATATTTCAAGTTAATATTTCCTTAGGTACTGCATGAACTATTGTGAAGTATTGATTAGTGTCAATAAAAAATACCCATTAATAAAGTCAGTATAATTGATCAATTCACCATGGACATTAACTAATTGATTCATCCAAATTACAGCATTATTAACCCAATTTTTTTCAAAATACAGTGTTTTGTTTTTCATTTTTATGTATTTGTTATTCCATATAGTATATCTATGAGGGGAAAAATTATTTTACTTTACTAATAATAATATTTTTTTATACATAAGTGACCATGTAAGGAGTACTTGTGGATGAAGACTAGCAAGTTCCAAGGGGATTTTCCCAACATCAAAATTAATTCATTTGATTATTTGTAGAGATTTCGGCATCCAGGATCGATCCGTTCCGAAGACGTCCGAAACTTCTGGTCTCGATACGGAGTTTACGAAATGTTTCGAAACGTCAGTCACGTGACCGCCGTGTCATTATTCACGCAATTAGAAAATACCTATTTAAAAAAAACCCGGAAAAAATCGGTGCTTGTTGGTTTGAGCGAGTAGTTTGGCGATTATTATTTGAAATCCAATTGTATTAGTGAAACAGGTTAGCAGTTAGTGTGATTTAGGCATAAGTATAGCGAGGGACATATTGTAAGTGTAATATCAAGGTTTTGCTTAGATTCAGTTAGAAACGAATCAAAAAGCTAGAGTACGCATAGACACATAGATTACATATACAGTGGTACCTCAGAACTCGAATTTAATCCATTCAGAACTCCGGATCGAATCCTAAAAAGTTCTTGTTCTGATCGAATTTTTCCCATAAGAAATAATGGAAAACCAATTAATTTGTTCCTGGCCCTAAAAAAATTACACCGAAATGTTTTTTTTTTAGCATTTAAACACAAAATGAACCGGATAAAACAAGAAGAGCATATACTGTACTAAACACATCTAAGCACATTTATCAAAACAGTAATTTGTAAAGTAAGAAAATAAATGTATCCAAACAATGTGTCCTGCCCCGATCGTCCGCTCCTTCCGTGTGCCACGTCCCCTCGTTAACCCCGTGTGGAATCTCCGTGTGATCAGCTGTTTCTGGTTGTTTTCATTAGTCCTCTGTATTTAGTCCACGTTTCAGTTTGTTTTCCTAGTCTAGTCATTGTATTGTCCGTCTGCGTTTTGCCTGCCTTACCTGTAATTAAACCGCCTTTGTCTCCCTTCCGTCCCCGCTTGGCACAACAATATTATTATAATTAAACGTATTAATGGTTTATTATTTATATTAAAATAATGAATAAGAAATCTTTTACATGTATTTTATTATATAATAATAATTACTGTTACTGTCTATCATTGTCTAAATGTATTTTTACTGTCTAAATATATGTATTCAGCTAGTGTAAACATGCACGGTGCTATCACAGCAAATGCGAGGCTGAGACTGAAGCATTACCCTTTGTTTCCGCTGAGAGACGTGCTGCGTGACTCATTTCCCTCAGTTATCTTAGGTCTGCGTTCACGGTTTGACTTCTGAGATACAGATCGAGCTCTAGGTAATTTTTTTTCACACTGGTTGGTTCGACTTTTAAGAAATTCGAGTTCTAATGAGTTCGAGAACTGAGGTACCACTGTACATATATTAACATTGCTAACACAGACAAAGACTAGCTGTTGTCTGAAACTGCGTTTTTGCACTGTTCTATTCTATACAAATTAATTAAAACTAAACCATTCCTATAACCTGCTCAATATACACAAACCTAGATAGGATGAGTATTCTAACCTCAGTAGCTAATTAATTACTAGGCACACTCAATACTCGGATGGTATGTAAACAGTGGCGGAACAACTGCACACAAGGCCCCGGAGCAAAACACCGATCGGGCCCCCCCTCCCCTCCCCTCCTACTCCCACGCACGCAAACACCCACGCACACATACGTAGATGGGGCGGCACTGGATGTCTCGAGACCACTTTTACGTGGTCTTGTCACAGTCTCGACGGTCTATGGTCTTGGTCTTGTCTTGGATCCCTTGGTCTTGTCTTGGTCTCGCTGTCTTGGTCTTGCTGTCTCGGGATCGACATAGTGGTCGGGAGATTTGGAGCAAAAAGTATCCATGACACACAACGTAATGTTCGATAATGCAACATTATTTTTATTTCGCCTTTTGTGCCCTTCAAATGCAACCAATCAATGACATACATGCATTTTGTTGTGATTCAGACATTGGCGCTCATCCAATCAAAATACGCGTTATACGCACAAAATAAATGTAGCGCTAGTTAAACGTTAGTTAAATGTGTAATCACATGCCACTGCAGACATCAAGATGTCAGAATCTTTTAAGCACTTGTCCTTAGTCTTATTGATGCACAATGTTATGTGCAATTTGTATTGGTATATAGTATTTCAACCCGATCTCACGAATTTTCGTGCAGCCATCACGACATAAAATCTATTTAAACGTGCTGTGATCACGTTTTCCATAACGTGTGACGCGACCTTGCAAAACAGCGCTTGGATTTTACTTCTGTTGCATGAATGAGTTAGTGTATTGTTACGATCCAGTCTAGGGTTGGACCGCAACAAAGTGAAAGGGAAGGAGGGATTGGGGAGGACAGGACAACTAGGGCTAGGAGAAGGGAACACGGGACACAGAGGGAGTCTTTTTTTATAGTTTTTTTTTTATAGTTTTTCACAAACACAATACAAACACTAGGTGTAACGAACGTCAGGAGTGACAAAGGCCAAAGAAACAAACAAAAACACATCTACCGAGTAACCCAAGCTGAGCTACCTAAGTGAACACAAAGAAAATGGTGAAACGAAACAACAATGCCTAAATCTATCTCCCTGACCAAACAAACAATAATCCCCACGTTAACGAATAAACCAAAAAAGGCAGACACTCCCTACACACCTAGTGAAACACGAAACACCAAGCCGAGGCAAAGGTATCAAAAGGGAAAACCGAGAGGCGAAGTCGAAACACAGGCGAAAGTCCAAAACCAATCAAGCAATCAGAAACAAAGGCGAAAGTACAAATAAGGGCGAGGCGAGAATCGGAAGTCAAGGGCAAAACAGTCATACACGATCAATCAAACAAAGCAAAAGCGAACAGAGAGCGAGCTAGCAGGCGAGAAGCAAGTAGCGGGCAGACGAAGGGACGAAGCGGCGAACTCTTCAGCTGGCGAACCGGAAACGGCTCCGAGGGCAAGGGAGGCGGGGTCAGGTCCTGAGGGCGGAGTCGAGGGTGCGGGCGACCAATCGGCGAGTGGGCAGGACGTCCGAAGGACCTGCAGGCATCCTCCTAAACTTACGGCACGTAACACTTACGGCACGTACCCGAAACTTACGGCACGTAACAGTATGGAGGGAAATCCCGGACATTATTCAAAAGGAATTATTAACAGAAGTAAAATCCAAGCGCTGTTTTGCAAGGTCGCGTCACACGTTATGGAAAGCGTTATCAGATCACAAAAAACAAAATATGATTCTGGCCATGCATGACTTTCCCGTCCCTTAGTCACCAGTTAGCGCTCATAGTGGCGGTGTTAGGCACTGCCCATTAAAACAAATAGGGAGGGGAAACGTTACCCCAGCACGTAAAAAAAGCCGAAAACGTGATCACAGCACGTTTAAATAGATTTTATGTCGTGATGGCTGCACGAAAATTCGTGAGATCGGGTTGAGTATTTGTAGTTTGTATTTGATTCATGTGTGCATGTCTTAATATTGTTTGATTACAGTATTTTACTTAAAATGGTGTTGTTTGACTAAATAAATGTGACCATTGACTTTTAAATAAGAGCTGCATATCACGTTGTGTTGACTTAACAGGCCTAATCCATTTCAGGGAAGTTGATATCATACAGTCTCATTTGGCTAGTACTACTACAATTGGACATGATGCAATTTCAAGTTTATAATTGAAATTTTGATGTTACAATTTCATCTACAAATTAAGTATAATTGAAATCGGTTACATATTTCCCATTCTTTAGACAGTTGTTGGAGGTGTTACCAGTTTTTTCAGATGACTTTGGGACCAGTCAGTACCCGTCATGTCAGTCCTCAACAGCACACAAAAGTTAAGGGAGTCTTTTTTTCCGGTCTCGTTTCAACTCGTTTCAACAAAAGTCTTGGTCTTGTCTTGGTCTCGATACCCTCTGGTCTTGGTAGTGTCTTGGTCTTGGTTTAGGCGGTCTTGACTACAAGTCTACCCGATACCCTGACGTCTGCACCTTTGTCTCCGTTCCGTCCCTGCTCTGCAGGACAATATTATTATAATTAAATGTATTAATGGTTTATTATTAATGATATTAAAATAATTAATAAGAAATCTTTATTTTAAAATGTATTTTATTATATAATAATAATTATTGTTACTGTCTATCATTGTCTAAATGTATTTTTACTGTCTAAATAAATGTACTCAGCTAGTATAAACATGCACGATGCTATCACAGCGAATGCGAGGCTGAGACTGAATTGTTACCCTTTGTTTCCGCGGAGAGACATGCAGCGTGACTCATTTCCTCGCTCATAAAAGTTCGGTCGGCGTTCACGGTTTGACTGTAGTTGGAACACACCCTCTGGTCCCCCTTCTAAAATAAGGGGACCACCACCCCGGTCTGCCAATCCAGCGGCACTGTCCCTGACCTCCACTCGCTGTTGAGAAGGCGTGTCAGCCATGACAGCCCCACAACATCCAGAGCCTTTAGGTACTCTGGGTAGATCTCGTCCACCCCCGGGGCCCAGCCACCACGTAGCTCTTTAACCACCCTGGCCACCTCAGCCCCAGTGATGGGCAAGCCCCCCCCCCCCAGCACCTTTGGGCTCTGTGCCCTCAGATGTCTCAAAGGCAGTGTGCGTAGATGGATCTGAGAAAGGGTTGAGGAGGTCCTCAAAGTATTCCTTCCACCTCCGGGTGATGTCCCCAGGTGAGGTCAACAGCACCCCCTCCCCACTATAAATAGTAAGAACCAGGAGCTGCTTCCCCTTCCTGATACTCCGTATGGTTTGCCAGAACGTTTTTGAGGCCGACCGAAAGTCACTTTCCATGGCCTCACCGAACTCCTCCCATGTCCGGGTTTTTGCTTCTGCGACTGCCCGAGCCGCGTTCCGCCTGGCCTGCCGGTACCCGCCAGCTGCCTCCGGAGACCCCCGGGCTAATAATTCCCGGTAGGCCTCCTTCTTCAGCTTGACAGCCCCTCTCACCTTTGGTGTTCACCATTGGGTACGAGGGTTACTGCCATGACTGGCAGCGACCACCCTGCAGCCACAGCTCCATACGGCCGCTTCCACAATGGAGGTCCGGAACAGTGTCCATTCAGACTCAATGTCCCCAACCTCTCTCCGTATGTAGTTGTAATTCTGCCGAAGGTGCGAGTTAAAGCTCCGGCGAACAGGAGCCTCTGCCAGACATTCCCAGCAGACCCTCACTATGCGCTTGAGCCTACCAGGTCTGACCGGCTTCCTCCCCCGCCACCTGAGCCAACTCACCACCAGGTGGTGATCAGTTAACAGCTCTACCCCTCTCTTTACCCGAGTGTCCAAGACAGAAGGCCGCAGATCAGATGATACGATTGTGAAATCGATCATTGACCTGTAGCCCCATTGCATGGTGTTCGTTATGGAGGAACCATGTATTGCACAAAAGTCCCATAACAGAACACAGGCTTCTTGCAGGTTTCAGTAAGTTAAATTTAAGACCTTTTTAAGACCTTTTAAGACCATTATGAGTAAAATTTAAGACCAACACGATGCATTACTAGAAACATTCGAATGATACCAGAAATTCTCATATTTTATCTCACTCATATCCTTAACCCAACATCCACATATCATGTGTTTACAAAGTGCGTTTTAATAAGTTCACATGTGTTTAAAGCATGTGGGAGTGGTATTTTAAGGCTTAAACTATAAAAAAAGTTTATGTATACAGTCTTTCTATATCGCGTATTTTCACCTATCGCTGTTGGGTCTGGAACATAACTTCCACGATAGGCGGATCCAGACCCATCAGCCATAGGTGAAAATCCGCGATATAGAAAGACCATATACATAAACTTTTTTTTAGTTTAAGCCTTAAAATATATAGTGATCCCCCACCTATCGCGAAAGTTACGTTCCATGGGGGAGTTTAGTTTTAACATGGGGAATCCACACGGGGTTAAAGAGGGGGCGTGGCACACGGGAGGAGCGGACGAGCGGCGCAGGACATACTGCACTTTTAATCAGATTTTTTAGATTTTCTAAGCAATTTTTGTTCAAATAAGGTTTTTTTTCATCTCTATTTTGCTTTTTTTTGTCTTGGTTTAACTTCTTAAAATCTTGTTTTTATAAAGCACATTAAATAACCCCTGTGTATGATAATAAAAACTTGCCTTGTCTTACCATAAGGAGACGGAGAAATGTTCTCCTCAAGACCACACAAACAGCTAAAAACTATATGCTGGAAACTAAGACATTCACAAGGTAACTCCAGGATAAGCTCTGTAAAAGTAGAAATGTGTTTATTTTATAAGATAGCATGAACTAACTGGCTAGTAGTTGCCTTTTAACTGAAAAAATTCACTCCAGTCATCAGAGAAAAAAATTACTAACGCACTACATCAAAACATTTATATTGCAATAATTTATGGCATGAAATAAACTTGTAACTATATCATTCAGTAATACAAATAATAAAACAACATACCGTTCACATTGGCCTCAAGGACTAAGTTAGCGCTTGATTCCCCTGCACTTCCTGTTGTGGCTGAGCGTGCACCTGACGTCAGTGGCTGAAAGTGCACGTTCTGCAGCCAGACCCTTCTCAAACTGTCTGTTTGCCTAGCTGCAGTGATCACGCAATGGGAGTTGTAGTTTGTACAGTACCACGCAGACACCGGTGCAGACCAGAAAACACAACCAACGGATTATCGTTTTACTATTTTATTTTCAGCGGCCAACGCTTTTTGGGAATGAACGGAGGTAAGACTTGGGTAA
The DNA here is from genome assembly GCF_048594095.1 of Paramormyrops kingsleyae. Lineage (NCBI taxonomy): Eukaryota > Metazoa > Chordata > Actinopteri > Osteoglossiformes > Mormyridae > Paramormyrops > Paramormyrops kingsleyae. Next base: position 3,968,085 of record NC_132814.1, read on the forward strand.
ATTCAATTTAAGACCTAGGATGAAAATCTGGGCATTTTTAAGGCATTTTAAGGCCTTAAATTTAACTTTCTGAATTTTAGACTTTTTAAGACCCCGCGGGAACCCTGAGAACAGCACTCGGGTTCAGATCAGGGAGGCCGTTCCTCCCAATCACCCCCCTCCAGGTCACACTGTCATTGCCCACATGAGCGTTGAAGTCCCCTCGTGGCGCGCTAACCAGCATACCACTAAGGGAATCCAAGAAGGCCGGGTACTCTGAACCGTCATTCGGCACATAAGCGCAGATGACAGTCAGAGACCTATCCCCGACCCGAAGGTGCAGGGAAACAGCCCTCTCATTCACCGGGGTACACTACGTTGTTAATGCACCAAGCTGTGGTGCCACCAGTAGCCCCACCCCAGCCCGGCATCACTCACCTGCCGCAACACCAGAAGAAAAAAGCGTCCAGCCCCTCTCTAGGAGATTGGTTCTAGAACCCACACTATGCATTGAGGTGAGCCCGACTATATCTAGTCGATATCTTTCAACCTCACGCACAAGCTCAGGCTCCTTCCCCACCAATGAGGTGACATTCCAGCCGGGGATTTTTTGTCAGCCGGGGATCAGACCGCCAGGGCCTCCCTTGGCCGCCACCCGATCCACAATGCACCGAACCCCTGACATTCCCCTTGTGGGTGGTGGGCCCATCTGGGGACAGACCCGTGTGCCTCTTTCGGGCTATGCCCGGCCGGGCCCCATGGGCCAAGGCCCGGCCACCAGGCGCTCACCAACGGGCCCCTCCCCCAGGCCTGGCTCCAGGGTGGGGCCCCAGTGACCCTAGTCCAGGCGAGGGAAACAAGACCTTGCTGGGATACATTATCATAGGGTCTGGCCCCTCCCCTGGGACCGTTTTGCCTTGGGAGACCCTACCAGGGGCTATTGCCCCCGACAACATAGCCCCCAGGGTCACTGAGGCATGCAAACCCCTCCACCACGATAAGGTGGCAATCCAAGGAGGAGAATCATAAAACAATTTAACATTTCATTAAACAATTCAAAAATTAATTAAAATTCGTACGTAAAGCAATCTGGGAAACAAAGGGGTGTGCAACAATCGCTTTGAGCCCAAAATGTTAAACCACCATGTCATTACAGTTGAAAGGACCTATTATATTAGCTAATAACACGATTTTGCACGAAATGGTTTGAAGCGCAAAAAAAAAAAAATCGGCGTGCATCGTTGTCTGTGTACTGGACATCACAATTCTGTCATTAAAAACCCACCTTACTTCCGTTAAAAGTTATTAAAGCCAGAAAATTGAATCGAATATGAGACTAACTTAACCGTGGTGACGTTTCCCACAGGAAACACAAAAGCGAGCCAGTTGGCTGTAATAATTCCCATAAAAACGGAGAGAACATCACGTCTCACGCTCCGTTTACTTCACCCGACGAAACTGTTTGACTGACACGACACAAATTTCCTCTGTATCGTACCTACCCTTTCCGTGTGATTCTCCGCTTGTAACTTTTTGTCAGTGATTGGTAAAAGTGTTTCGCGTGTTGTAAATTTCTTTTCACTTTTGTAAATTGGTTTTGGGACAGGCAAAAGTGTTTTGCAAATTGTAAATTAGTTTTTATTTTTGCAATATTGTTTAATGAAATGTTAATTTGTTTTATAATACGATAATTTGTTTTATGAAATGTTAGTTTGTTTTAAGCATTGTTAATTTGATTTGCCCTTCTCGGCCACCGTAGGGTATTATGCACATTTTTGACAGTTCAAGCTTCGTGACATTCGAAACTTGAAGCAATAGGTTTTTATTCTGCCGTATTTGCTATAGCTGCAGTTCCAGTTTTTGCCAGCAGGCTGTTCACAACTAGTGTTTCGAAACTTTTCGAACCGTTTCGAAACATTGTTTGTTTCGAATGTTTCGAAATTGTTTTGATGATTCGAAATTGCCATCTCTAATTATTTGTATTTTTTAAATAATCCTGTGTCCACTATTTTAAATACAACGTTAGATGTTCAGTAATCTAAAACGTTTAAGCCCCCTTCTTCCTGTGGACGGCAAATAATGTCTTTTATTATAATGATATGAGTTTATTTTTCCCAGATGGAAAAAGTTTCGAGTCAATTTTCCTTATAAGTGAAGGTGGTACATCCAAAACTAATGCGGCATAAACGAATTAAAATATACCCTCAGATTTAAATAAAAGTATTTGGCCATTTAAGGAAAAATCTCAACCTCCACGTGTCAAAATTTTTTCTGAAACATTCTTTTAATAGGAGAAAAATTAAGGTCAATTCTAATTTTTGGCATTTTGGTAATCTTAATACCAAAATAATTAGCTAAGTCCCTTAGAGGAATATTGCAAATGGATGCAAGTTCACATCTTTTAATATTTAAAGACAGACCAGATACAGAGGGAAAACCTGTAAGCACGGAATTGCCCTGAACTCCTGTATGATCCCATAAAAAAGTGTTGAGTCAGTCAACTGGGAACATTTCATTTCTTTAAAAATTCTGTATTTGAATACCCTGAAAAACAGCCATAGTAGCCATAATTTGTGTAACAAGCAAAAAATGGATGGATCTTGTTGAATTCCCCTACAAATTTCAAATCTACATGAGGTCCCACAAGTCAGTTTAACAGAACTGTTACCTTTGTCATATTATGCTCTAATTATGTTTTGAAAATATACACCAAAGCCAGAGGTTGAGACTTTCAAAAATAAAGGGATGTTCAATTGTATCAAAGGCTTTATAAAAGTCAACAAATAAAATAAAATCATCTTCATTAATACATTTGCTGTAATCTATAAGATATAAAATCAGCTTAACATTGGTACATACGTCTTCTTTCCATAAAGCCTGATTTATCCATAATCGAATCAAGGTTTGTTTTCAATCTCAGTACAAAAATGGGCGCAGTCTTTCCATTATTATAGTAATCAGACACCTGTCACAACACCCAATGCAGGCTGAGAGCTAGTGCAGCCCCTCACAGGGGAGTTTATTTGTGGAAAGCAGGCAGGACAGCTCCTGTAGACAGAGAACAATGACTGTACAAGACCTGCGTGAAGTTGGCCCCCCATATGTTTCAGATTTCAACCAAACTGGTCTCAATCGTATGTGCTGCGTTTGTGCCGGATTGTGCCGTTAAAATTTTTGTTTGTGCTGTTTTAGTTTCTGAGATATAAATGTGTGTTTACATGGTGACGTCATCAGCGTGAAGTTGGCCCCCCATTTGCGTCAGATTTCCACCAGACCGATCGCAATCGTGTGTGCTGCGTTTGTGCTGGTTTGTGCCGTTAAAACTATCCTTTGTGCTGCTTTAGTTTCCGAGATATTAATGTTTGTTTACATGGTCACGTGACACCAGCGTGAAGTTAGCCCCCCATTTGTGTCTGATTTCCACCAAACCGATCGCAATCGTATGTACTGCGTTTGTGCTGGTTTGTGCCGTTTAAACTGTCCTTTGTGCTGCTTTAGTTTCCGAGATATTAATGTTGTTTACATGGTCACGTGACACCAGCGTGAAGTTAGCCCCCCATTTGTGTCTGATTTCCACCAAACCGATCGCAATCGTGTGTGCTGCGTTTGTGCTGGTTTGTGCCGTTAAAACTGTCCTCTTTGCTGCTTTAGTTTCCGAGATATTAATGTTTGTATGGTTGCCCCCCCCCCTCCAATTTTAGTCTGATTTCGACCAAACCAATCGCAATCGTTTGTGCCGTTAAAACTGTCCTTTGTGCTGCTTCAGTGCAGATATTGCTTATTTACATGGTCACGTGACTCCGCCGTTAAGTTAGCCCCCCACTTAATGCCTCCCAATCGGTCTCAATAGTTTGTGCCGTTTAAAAATTGTCTGTACTTTTATTTTTCTGAGTTATACCTCTCAGTTTACAGTATGCCTTTATGTGATCGCCGTATACTGCTCAGGCGCGTATTTCTCATGTTAACAGAAGGTGGACGGTTTGGTGACTCCGCAACAAAGCTGTACGTAGACTTAGTCACCCCGCCAGCCAGATACCACATTTCAGGATCTTGCTACTGTAGATATTCCCACAAATGACCGACCATTACATCCTGCTTCGTTACGTGCAGGCTTGACCCAGCTAGGTTATCATCGGTTCTACCAACTCATCACAGCACAGCATGCGTCCATTTCTTTAGATGTGGGAGTGAAAAAGCAAAACGACAGTATGAAAAGTGGTTCTTGCGGTGTGAGAAGTGATTGTGTGCCATTTACAGTGGTACTGGTAAAGCACATCACAGAGCTCTAAATCATGTGCAGACGTACATATATAGCATTTTGCTGCAAGGTAGTGAACACCCAGCACCAAACACGACCAGTTAATGCTTAATACTGTACAACAATGTATAATAAACTCTTATTTTGCCTGCACTGTGTATTGTGATGTCTTTACCTTCCCGTGGACCCTCTCACTTATTGCACATGGCGGTTAAATAAAAATGTCCAATAATGAAGTTGTACTTTCTCCCTCCACTCAACCCGAACTAACATATATCCAATCACAACTGAGTTTTGTAAAGGCGGCGACCAATGTAAGTTCAACTATTAAACAATTTAGCAACGAGTGCATAATCATTGACCTGTGATCGCCATTAATTTAAATTATCTTGTTACTAAAATACATCGACTTCAGAAATACGTCATAAAAGGTACGTAACATTTGTACTTTAAAGTATTGACATAACTCGGTAAATTGAAGGCACAAATTTATGTAAGACAGTTAATGCACAAAGCTCTTTTGCACATTTTAATTAAGTATTAACAAATAGTTATTTGATATACTGTATACAGATAAAACACATAAATATACTGAAGTCGTGGTCATTTGCATTTCTTTTGATCAGATGCCCAAAATTCCTAGTGTCAGCAAGGAGAAAATAATTGAGGTTCTCCAGACAGCGCAGGATCAAATTGTCTGTAGCGGTCATATAGCTGTTCCTTCTGATGATGTATGGATTGCTCTGAGCCAGCAGCTGAACTCCAAAATTTCAGCCAAAGCATTGTATACGTTTGTAAAATTAAACCGCCATAATGTATGGCAAGGTTTAGGGTTAGCTGTGGTGGGGGCAGAGCAGGAAGGCAGTGATGACAGTGAAGTGTCCTGTGAAGATGGAGATGAAAATTATGACCTGCTACAGACACCACAGACAGAAAATATCATTAAATTTAATTTTACACTTTCAGAAAAACAATGGAGAGCCATCTTACCTGACACAGTCACATATCAGGACATCAGTAGCAACCGTGGGAGAGAATATGTAATCCTGAAGCGAGGAACATGGACACACATGTTAAATGAGCAGATATGGAATAAAGTGAAGTGTGCCTGCACTCTTGTTTTTAAAAGGGCAAAGGTGTATCCAGCATCACTTACAAAATTTTTGGCCATCGAAGCACACTGCAAAGAGTGCAAAGGCAGACTTCTCATTCACTGTGTCAAAGAACCCAAATCAAATGAATGTGCTCTCCTTCACTGCATTCTACAAGATGTTAATGAGACACTGCATAGTTTCAAGTCAAAGAGGCAGTTATCTGGAAATCTGCGTGCTGAAGTGGCAAAAAATCTTTGTGAAAGTGGAATACAGCCAAGTACCTGGCGTGAAACTGAAGCCAACAAATTGATGAGATTTGGTGACCCTGAGCCCAGTCATTTGTACAATCTGACTACACTCCGGAAAGCCAAGCAGGAAAGAAAAGATGAAGAGCTTCAACACAAAGATCCTGTGCTATCACTTCAGCTTTTAAAACACTCTGTACCTCACAGCGGTAGTATTCATGACATTGGCATAGATAAATTTTATTGCCATTATTGGAGTCCATCTCAGATGCAGCTGTATAAATCCCAGTCAAAGCAGCAGCACTGTGTTTGCTTCGATGCCACGGGATCTATTGTGAAAAAACTGAAAAGACCATACGGTATGTCAGGACACATTTTTCTTTATCAGGGTAGTTTACAATATTCCATAATTGATAAAACATGTAGCATACCAGTGGTACAGATGCTATCCGAAAAACACGATGCCAATGCAATAGCATCTTGGCTTTCCGAGTGGCATCATGCAGGGGCTCCAATACCCAGAGAGGCTGTGAGTGATTTCTCCCTTGCTCTTCTTGGTGGCATGGTGAAAGCCTTCACTCACTGTCCAGACCTCAGGGCATACATTGATGAAAGTTTTGGAGTGCTAATTAGAAACCAAACTTCAAGGCTACCAGCTTGCTTTATTAGAGTAGATGTTGCTCACTGCATAAAGCTCATCAGTCGATGGGAATGCCTGAGGAAAAAACCCTGCAGAGTAAGAGAATTTTACCTCCGATGCATGGCCAAGCTTTTACAAGCAGGGACGCTGGATGATGCACATCAAATCATTTACTCAATTACAGTCGTGGCTCTGAGTGAGACTGAAGGGCACAATGAAACAGGACGTCCTGTAATGGCAGAAATGAGCAAAATTTATCTGAGGGCGAGAATCGCAGAAGTGAGTGCCATCTGTCCTGACATGAAGGATGATGAAATTCAAGAAACAGAAATGCACAATTTCACAGAGCCATCTCAGACAGACATGAAAGACTGGGTTACAAATATCATTGAGAAAGCCAAATTGACGATCGTGGACAATGGTGACAGGGACAATCTGCACTTTCTTCCAGAAATAATTCCTCATGTATTAAGGATATCTAGTTACCTCCCTTTGTGGACAAGCATTATGGTCCCATTATATAAAAGTGCGAAATTCACTGCAAGCACAGCCTGTGTTGAAGCTGAATTTAACAGACTAAAGAATAATGTTTTCAAACATGAAAACTTACCTGTTCGGATAGACAGGTTCATTGTTCGGCACCTTGGTTCAATTGAAGGAAACATGAAAATTTCCAAAGCAACTGAAGATTGTGCCACAGGGTCCTCTCACAGAGACACAACTAGTACAATGTCAGAGAAAGTGATGGAACATGAGGATTATCCATCAACTGAAAACTGGAGAGGTCTTGGAGTGCCACCGAAGAAAAGAAGGCACACTTACCTTGCACCATGTTCTGAATGGCTACATGCTGATACTTCTGTCACATGGAAAAAAGCCAAAATTGGACTGCTGAAAAATGGAAACTGCCTGACTCAACCAGTAACAACACAAGGAGAACAACTAATTGTGAAAAATACCTGTGCATTTGATTCATTCTGCCAGGTACTCTGCTGTGCATACTGTGACAGCGAGACCTTCAGCCAGTTTCTTGGCAATGCTGGCAAGTCCACTGAGGTTTTTGAACTTGTCCAGCACATTGTTCAAAAAGGAGTCGACAGAAAAGCATATTTACTGCGAACAAACATCTTAATGCACATGTTTACAATGACAGCAATGAAGTCAGGTGTTCAAATGCTGGATGCACAGTGTCACATCTCAAATATAATTACAAACACCATGAAGACTGCCCCAAGCATTATCTCTACTGGCTCCTGTTCTACCATTTATTGCTCAAGTCAAGCAGTTGGCAGACATATCCCTTTTGTATCGGCAAGTGAGGAGGTGTTGATCAATAAAGGAATGTCAGAGCTGAAAAGTGCATTGCTTGAACAACTCACCATGAGCAACACGAAATGCCAAGCCAGAATTCCAAACCCTGAAATATATCCTAGACAGCACCAGTCAGTCAGCAATCTCTGCAATGGCACAGTGATGCATTCATTCAGCACAGGACAACTCTTATGTGTTGATGTGGACCATGGCATCAACCAAACTCAAACAAATCTAACTGACTGCAGGAAGCAGAAACTTTGTGACTTGCCATTAACCATGAAGCTCCAAGATGACATGTTCACCCTGAGAGGAGCTGTAGCATTCTGCCCAGGACCAACTGTAGACTGTCTTGGCCACTATATTGCTTTTTTGCAGGAGACCAAATGGCATCTGGGAGAAATATGATGATTTGAGCACAAAAGCCACTGCGGTCTGTGAGAAAACAACAACAACACAGTTCCATGCAATTGTCTTTACTAAAGGCAGACATTCTTATCAGTGAACATGATCAACTGTGTTACAGTGATGTTTAATGCCTGGGTAGTTCCTTGTCAAATCATCACACTTTTGGACCTCATTGTCAAATAAAGAAAAAACATAGCATGCTGATTTGGTCATATGAGTAACCTATAGAACTGAAATCGCAAGCGTCATGGATCAGTATTAAGGCAGATTTAAGCTAACAAACTTTTAAATTATCGGGGGGGGAGTAAGACTTTTGACTGGCTACATCTCCCTTAATATAAAGTTGCACAGAAATGGTTTTTGTATTGTTCTAAAGCTCTTTTCCAGATCTATTTTGCATAAATACTACGCTATCCACAACTTATATTAAGGAAGATATAGCCAGTCAAAGTCATAGCCCCCCCAAATAACTTTGTTAGCTTAAATCTCCCTTAATATTGATCCAAGATGCGTGTGGTTTCAGTTCCATGGGTTACTCATATGACCAAATAAGCATCCTAAGTTTCATTAAAATCTGTGGTGATGAGGTCCAAAACTGTGATGATTTGAAACGGAATTACCCGCCAGAGGAATGTTAAAATTTTCATTGAAATTTTGTTTTTCAAACATAAAGTTTAAGTTACGTGACGTTTGATAAGACTGTTTAATAAACAATTAAAGATTACTTGGTGTTTGGTAAAGGAATAAGGTTTTCTTGCATTTAATAAACCATAAATTAACATTTGAATCGCTGTGGACTAACGGAGACACTCCTGCAAGGGACTTGCAGATTTTTATGCTGTGGAAATTTGTGGTATATAACTGAGTTCAGAATAGTAAATGCACTGAAATAAACATTTTAGCTTAGTGTTGTTTCCTTCTACAACACCACCATTTTTTGAAAAAGGCAACTGTGAGTATTATAAGCACTTACCCATTTGTTCGGAATCCGGTATCAACCACAAATCCTAAGGTCTTTCTATACTCTACGAATCTCACGAAGATGTTAATCTCTGCCTGGGTCACTTCGAAACACACACGTGCCGTCCAGCTGAAGCACTCGGAGTCTAACAGGGAGGTAACCCTTTCCCTTGTGAACGCCAGAGTCGGCAACACTAGGAGTGCAGAGGAGGAAGGAGCGAAAAATATGTAAGGCATAAACTGAGAGGTATAACTCAGAAAAATAAAAGTACAGACAATTTTTAAACGGCACAAACTATTGAGACCGATTGGGAGGCATTAAGTGGGGGGCTAACTTAACGGCGGAGTCACGTGACCATGTAAATAAGCAATATCTGCACTGAAGCAGCACAAAGGACAGTTTTAACGGCACAAACGATTGCGATTGGTTTGGTCGAAATCAGACTAAAATTGGAGGGGGGGGGCAACCATACAAACATTAATATCTCGGAAACTAAAGCAGCAAAGAGGACAGTTTTAACGGCACAAACCAGCACAAACGCAGCACACACGATTGCGATCGGTTTGGTGGAAATCAGACACAAATGGGGGGCTAACTTCACGCTGGTGTCACGTGACCATGTAAACAACATTAATATCTCGGAAACTAAAGCAGCACAAAGGACAGTTTAAACGGCACAAACCAGCACAAACGCAGTACATACGATTGCGATCGGTTTGGTGGAAATCAGACACAAATGGGGGGCTAACTTCACGCTGGTGTCACGTGACCATGTAAACAAACATTAATATCTCGGAAACTAAAGCAGCACAAAGGATAGTTTTAACGGCACAAACCAGCACAAACGCAGCACACACGATTGCGATCGGTCTGGTGGAAATCTGACGCAAATGGGGGGCCAACTTCACGCTGATGACGTCACCATGTAAACACACATTTATATCTCAGAAACTAAAACAGCACAAACAAAAATTTTAACGGCACAATCCGGCACAAACGCAGCACATACGATTGAGACCAGTTTGGTTGAAATCTGAAACATATGGGGGGCCAACTTCACGCAGGTCTGAACAAGGATCAAAGGGCCACAGAGATGCTAATATACATGATTAATTAACAGAGGCGTAAACACAAGGTAGCTATGGCTAGTTAACAGGAGGGCAGGAACAAGAGGTAAGACTAACAAGCTTCAGGTGCGGCTATTTAGAAGCCACACCCAAGTGAAACACAGGGAGCAGACAAGCATGTGACAAACCCACTGATCTATTAAAAGGAATCTTTGTCTGGTTTTGTAATTACGGTTATTAATCCTTGAGTCATTGAGGTTGGCAAGACTCCCTTGTCAATCGATTTCTTAATGACTTAAAATATGTTAAATAATTTGTTATTATTGCTTAGACACTGAAAAGTACAGTTGCCTTGGGAAAAACAAGCAAAACACGGTTAAAAATTAACTTAAAACTTCCAGGTGTTAAACAGTTATGTACCCTATATGTTTCCTCATAATTTTATTGTCCAATGGTGAAATCACTCCACTGAATGTGGGATTTGAACAAGCACCCTTCCAATTACTGTATCTTCACACATGACCCCCAATTCGGTCACAACTTGTCATTTTTGGTCACATAATCAATATAGTGTCTTTATTTTATATAAATACCAATGGAGCATTAAAAACATGGTACAGGCATATAACTGTAAGGAGGAACTTTGGACACATTAACTTGCATTTAAATGGCACTTCAATGTCGAAAATAAATAAATTACAAGATTGGCAATTTGCCCAGAGAAGATCATGGTACGCTTTGGATTGCAGCTAAAAGGCACATCAATGTGCGAAATAAATAAACAGCAAACTTGTTGATTCAATTAAATAATTCTTAAGTTAATAAATAACAACATCGAGATGTGCATTTCACAGAGATCTATACATGGTGCTTGGTTGCCAGGAGAATGAATTCGCGGACCAGCTTCTCCATGTAGCGACCCAGGTCCCGAAGGATCACATAGCCTTGCAGCCGACTGGACCACAGCTGCTGCGTGGGGAGCAGAAGGGAGGAGCTAGATGTCTCCAATGGGGTGGAGTCAAGGGCAGGACTGGGGGTGGAGTCAAGGGCAGGACTGGGGGTGGAGTCAAGGGCAGGACTGGGGGTGGGCCCAGAGACGGAGGTGCCGTTTAACCTGTGCAGCTGCAAGGAGGATGGAGAGAAGTGTCATAGCACTGTGACGTAAATTAGATGCACTGCTTCGGTAAGAACTGTCTCAACCGACTAATATGCAACAGATTAAGTCCTATTGACTTAAGGTTTCATTGCCGTGTTTTTTTACTTAGTTTTTTTTCTTGTTCCATAGTGAGCTTAGTTCTAATGCAGGTGTAGGGAACCTGATCCGTGGAGCACCGGTGCAGGTTTTTAGGATGACCCCTTAATCAACCACATAGCAATCAAACGCCGATTTACCAGCGCCGATCGAACACCGATTTGCCCCTGACCTGGGAGTTTTGTCGGCGATCTCCAAAAACTGTAGGCCAGCAGAAAAATCAGGGCTAAAATGGTGTAGTGTGAACTGAGATGCTAGTTCAAATCCTGTGGTTGGTGGAGTGATGATATCACAGCTGAGCTTTAAGCAAGTCCCACGGTCAAAATTCCCAATGGTACCCAGGCACCATAAATATAATATCACTCTCATTTGAATGTGTCTAATTGGAGTGCAAATGGAATCTGCAGAGATTAAAATGTTGTTGCTCTTGTTACCTGTACAATGACAATAAAGGCATTTCATTCAGATTTGATAGGTCTGTATGAATGCATCACACAGGATATGCATATTTGTATATGTTATGGGGCATTTGTTTTTTTTCATTGAACTGTGTTTCTCAAACTGGTCCTCGGGGACCCCCCAGACGGTCCACGTTTTTGCTCCCTCCCAGATAACCTTGGATTGTCTGGGGGTCGCCAAGGACTGAACCGAGACACAGAACCACTGACTGAGGTGTGTCTATGTGTGCACATGCATCGTAACAGGATAGGGACCATCTGAGCCAGACCTTGCGCAACCTGCACAACTTCTGGACTCACCTAGACATCAAGAGGAGGCAGCTGGAGGCAGAGCATCAGAGACAGAGGGTGGGGAAGGACCGTTTCCTGCAGGGCCGACACGCACCTTCCATTGAGAAGGCCATACTCAGCGTGCAGATGGACCTGCGTGACCTCATTCAGCATGTCAGTGCCCAGGTAGGTCCATGACTACACATAAAGGTAGACAGGCTGATATACATGCACGTCCAGATATACATGTCCAAGAAAATAAATATCACACTGCCAGAGAACATGCCTGAGAACTGAAATATAACACTATTAATCTGACATGTATTTTTCACACTGAATTAGCACTCCAGCTAGTCACTAGAACAGGGGTAGGGAACCTGATCCATGGAGAGCCGCTGTGGGTGTGGATCTTTGGGATGATCTCTCAGTCAGCCAATAATAATGCAGTGCTTCACAACTCCAGTCCTGGGGACCCACTGTTATTGGTTGATTAAGGGGTCATCCTAAAAACCTGCACCGGTTCTCCACGGATCAAGTTCCCTACACCTGCATTAGAACCAAGCTCACTATGGAACAAGAAAAAAAACTAAGTAAAAAAACACGGCAATGAAACCTTAAGTCAATAGGACTTAATCTGTTGCATAACAGTCGGTTGAGACAGTTCTTACCGAAGCAGTGCGTCTAATTTACGTCACAGTGCTATGACACTTCTCTCCATCCTCCTTGCAGCTGCACAGGTTAAACGGCACCTCCGTCTCTGGGCCCACCCCCAGTCCTGCCCTTGACTCCACCCCCAGTCCTGCCCTTGACTCCACCCCCAGTCCTGCCCTTGACTCCACCCCATTGGAGACATCTAGCTCCTCCCTTCTGCTCCCCACGCAGCAGCTGTGGTCCAGTCAGCTGCAAGGCTATGTGATCCTTCGGGACCTGGGTCGCTACATGGAGAAGCTGGTCCGCGAATTCATTCTCCTGGCAACCAAGCACCATGTACCGGTGTCTTGCCTGCCTGGTGCCCAGGTAGGAGACCTTCCAGATCGTGTGGACAAGCTTTTGGCCCCAGCTGGGGTGGATCCAGTTGTCGTGGTGCATGTTGGCACCAACGACATAGGCAAGGGTAGAAGGGCTGTTCTGCAGGATAAATTTATAGAAGTCGCCAATAAGCTTAGAAGCAGAACGTCCATGGTGGTATTTTCCGAAATACTCCCCGTGCCACGCGCAAGTGAGGCTAAGTTAGCTGAGATAAGGAGATTAAATGCGTGGCTAAAAGGATGGTGTAGGAAAGAGGGGTTTAGGTTTATGGGGCACTGGAGGACCTTCTGGAACAGGTGGGACCTGTTCAAGCCGGATGGGTTGCATCTGAACCGGAGGGGAACCAGTGTACTGGGAAGGCGTATTTGTAGAGTAGTTGAGGAATGTTTAAACTAGGGACTGGGGGGGCAGGGAGGTTAGTTAAGTATGTAACTGGGGGGAAACGGAAAGCCCAAAAAAATCATATTATAAGTAGGCACTGTAATAAGCCTACCCTTTGTTGTCTGTATTTAAACGCCAGGAGTATTAGGAATAAAATTCATGATTTAGAGGCTCTTATCTCATCGGACTCTTATGATATTATAGCAATAACTGAAACGTGGTTGAGTGATAAGGATGGACAAGAATATAATATGGATGGTTACACATTGTTCCGTAAAGACCGTATAGGTAAGAAGGGAGGTGGTGTTGCAGTATATGTAAAGGAAATCTTGCAGGCAAGGGAGCTTACTGATATAAGTAAAAGTACGGAAGCTATATGGGTAAAATTAGATGCTACAAACTCAAATAGCCTAATTGTCGGTGTTTGTTACAGAGCACCCAATGTAGCTGCTGAGGAAAGCAGATTGTTATACAGTGATATTAGGATTATGAGCAATAAAAATGATGTGGTAGTTATGGGTGATTTTAATCTACCGGGGATACAGTGGGACATTGTTGCTGGCTCTTCTGAAAATGAACTTGAGATGGTGGAATTAGTACAGGATTGTTTTTTTACTCAGTTTGTTAACACCCCTACCAGGGGAGATGCCATTCTTGATCTTGTTTTGTCTAATAACCAGGACAGGATTGGTAAATTAGATGTTTTAGAACCACTTGACAGTAGCGATCATAACATGGTTAAATTTGAGGTTAAGTTTAGTGCCCGAAGAGCAAAGTCCAAATCAAAAATATATAATGTTAGGAAGGCTAACTTCAATTGTATGAGATTAAAACTAGAAACCGTGAACTGGATGGAGTTAAATAACAAAACTGTTGAAGAGGCATGGGAATTTTTTAAAAGCACATTATTGCAAGTACAAGAGGACTTCATACCTGTTTCTAGCAAGAATAAATCTAGGAAATTGCAACCTAGGTGGTTTAATAGGGACATAAAGTATAAAGTAAGGAGGAAAAGGGCTTTGTTCCAGAGATGGAAAATAACTGATGATGACATAATAAAGCAAGAGTATCTAAATCTACAGGCTGAATTAAAAAATGACATTAGACGAGCTAAAAGGAATGTCGAAAGGAAGATCGCATTGGAGGCTAAGGATGACGTTAAAAGTTTCTTCCAGTATTTTAACTCTAAAAGAGCTCTAAAAGCTGAAATTACTAATCTGCAGGATAGTAAGGGTCTTATAATTGAAAACGACATTGACATAGTAAATGAGTTCAATGATAGTTTTGCACGGGTATTCACTGTCGAGGACGCTAGTAACTTACCAGTTCTTATTACTAATTCAACATCGTCTATAACTAATATATATATAACTGAAGCTGATGTTTTGCAAAGCCTAGCTAAGCTCAAAATAAATAAATCACAGGGCCCTGATGGCATCTTACCTATAGTGTTAAAAGAGATGAGGGATATTATTTGCCGACCCTTAACATTACTGTTTCAAAAATCCTTATCTGAAGGTGTGGTACCTTCTGATTGGAAGCATGCCAACATAACGCCCATTTTCAAAAAAGGGGATAGAAGTAATTTGTCAAACTATAGGCCAATCAGTCTAACTTGTATAACTGGTAAAGTTATGGAGGCTATAATCAAAGAGAAAATGGTAGATTACCTGGACTCAAATAACATTTTGAGGGATAGCCAGCATGGATTTAGGAGAGGTAGATCCTGTTTAACAAATCTGTTGGAGTTTTTTGAGGAAGCTACTCAGGAAGTTGATGATAAGAAGGCCTATGATGTCATCTATTTAGATTTCCAAAAGGCTTTTGATGTTGTTCCCCACAAGAGGCTCTCACTTAAACTCAAAGCGACAGGTATTTTAGGAACTGTAGCGACTTGGATTGATAACTGGTTAACGGATAGGAAGCAGCGAGTAGTTATAAGAGGCTCGATGTCACAGTGGGCCTGCGTTCATAGTGGGGTACCGCAGGGTTCAATTTTAGGACCACTTTTGTTCCTAATTTACATAAATGATATAGACACCAATATATACAGTAAACTGGTGAAATTTGCAGATGACACCAAGGTGGGTGGTGTAGCAGATACTGAACTAGCGGCTCAGCAGCTACAGCGGGATCTTAATTTAATTAGTGACTGGGCTGACACCTGGCAGATGAAATTTAACATAGACAAATGTAAGGTACTCCATGTAGGGAGCAGAAATATAAAGTACAGGTATTTTATGGGACCTACTGAAATAAAGGTAGCTGATTATGAGAAAGACCTTGGTGTGTATGTTGATGCTTCCATGTCTCATTCTCGCCAGTGTGGGGAAGCAATAAAAAAGGCCAATAGGATGTTGGGGTACATCTCCAGGTGTGTGGAGTTTAAGTCAAGGGAGGTAATGCTAAGATTATACAATTCCTTGGTGAGACCTCACCTAGAATATTGTGTACAGGTTTGGTCACCATATCTTAAAAAGGACATAGCGGCCTTAGAAAAGGTGCAGCGTAGGGCCACAAGAATGATTCCTGGTCTTAGAGGAATGTCATACGAGGAAAGGTTATTTGAGCTAAATCTGTTCAGCCTCAAGCAAAGGAGACTGAGGGGGGACATGATCCAGGTCTATAAGATTCTAACAGGTTTGGATGCTGTTCAACCGAATAGTTACTTCAGCATTAGTTCAAATACAAGAACTCGTGGCCATAGGTGGAAATTAGCGGGAGAACATTTCAAACTGGATTTAAGGAAGCACTTCTTTACACAGCGTGTAGTCAGAGTATGGAATAGTCTTCCTGATAACGTAGTGCAAGCTGAATCCTTGGGTTCCTTTAAATCAGAGCTAGATAAGATTTTAACAACTCTGAGCTATTAGTTAAGTTCTCCCCAAGCGAGCTCGATGGGCCGAATGGCCTCCTCTCGTTTGTATAGTTCTTATGTTCTTATGTTCTTATGTATAGATCTCTGTGAAATGCACATCTCGATGTTGTTATTTATTAACTTAAGAATTATTTAATTGAATCAACAAGTTTGCTGTTTATTTATTTCGCACATTGATGTGCCTTTTAGCTGCAATCCAAAGCGTACCATGATCTTCTCTGGGCAAATTGCCAATCTTGTAATTTATTTATTTTCGACATTGAAGTGCCATTTAAATGCAAGTTAATGTGTCCAAAGTTCCTCCTTACAGTTATATGCCTGTACCATGTTTTTAATGCTCCATTGGTATTTATATAAAATAAAGACACTATATTGGATTATGTGACCAAAAATGATAATATGTGACCTAATTGGGGGTGTGACTTAGTGTGTTTAGATACAGTGACTGGAAGGGTGCTGGTTCAAATCCCCCGTTCAGTGAAGTGAGATCGCCATTGGACAATAAAATTATGAGGAAATATATAGAGTACATAACTGTTTAACACCTGGGACTTTTAAGTTAATTTGTCAATTCGTTTATAATACAAACATTTCACTACCACAGGGTCTCTGTCTGCTAACTACCTAGCTCGCATCTGCTTCACACGAGAAGTAGTGAAATGTTCAAAAAGAACAGAACAGTGCACATGTGGGGAACTGTGGAAATGGCGACTTGCAGAAGCTTTTAAAAAGTAAATAAAACCGAGGTTCAAGGTCAAGGTGTTTTAAATGCATTTGCGCTGTTACGATAAGAAATTATCGCGCCTTCTAACCTTTATATCTTGCAACAAGAAATTACCGTGTATGTTAACAATTATACGGCAAATGCATACCAGTTATGTCAATACAGTCAGACCTCGTGCATTCGCGCTTCGTGAATTCACAGATCCGCAAAAATTTAATTCTACTGTTTTCTATTAAATATTTCTAAGGTGTGTATGTGTTTTTTCTCTCTCTCTTTTTCGTGGTTAGCGCACACATAGTATATTTACAACTTATTATTTCTGTTCGTCTTTACGTAATTTTTAATTGATTGAATACCTGTACCCTGTACGTACAGTACAGTTTCCTTTACGTATTTTATTGAATTGTACCTTGGTTACATATATGGTTTCTTTCAATAAGTTTACAATCCCGTTTGTTTACTCATTTTACCTTACTGTGGATGCAAAAAAATAGGATAAGCTGTGACGGAATAAACATTATTATTATTTATAATTATTATGATTATTTTCATTCTTGTTTGACAATAGTACTCTGGCAACCATATGACACGCAGTTCAGGAAAATCAGAAATATATTGACATACCTCCTATCCCGTTTGTCTCCCAGTCGTGTGAACTTCAGTCTGATTGTGAAGCACACTGTGGATGCAGCTCCATAAATCTGATACATACTTATAAAGACCATTCACTTTCATTTCATTCTGTGTATTTATGTGTTTCCTGCTTAAATTAAGGATCTTTTTCAGAAACCTCGTGACCACAGGTCATTTCAAACGATGACTTTGGTTAAAATACCCGTCATGACTGATAATGTATCTGGGTTATACAATACCAACCAAATCATGGGCTCTTAAGTGTCAACAGTGTGGTTTGGCAAAAGCTGACATCTCATCACCCAAGACCATTACTTCAGGCTGGGTGCGAATGCTGATGTATCTCATTGCAACATCTCGTCCAATAGAAACAAACTATGAGCATGTTGAGCCTTGATTGATGCTAAAATGAAATTTATCATCAGCTATAGCTAAAATACAATAAACTAGCTCTTAAAAATAGGGCAGCAATGGGCTCTTGACAGTGGAACATTGAGTCAAGGGTCAAGCAGCGGGGAGAACCTATTGTTTTCCACCTTTATTCATCAGCAGACCTAGTATACGTATCATGAAAGCAATGGTTAAGAAGTCAATTCAGTGGTTGCACATTTGCAGCATCTTGGGTTTGAAGCAGCTGTGTAAAGGTTTTTTCGAATGTTTCCCAGCAAACAATATGACGTTGAAATGACGTCTTTTAGACGTCTTGGCCTACCGTAGAAAAGACGTCTTTAGAGGGTGCAGAATGAAAGTTTTTATGACGTCTTTTTTAGACGTCCTCTGGATGTTCAGTTATGACAACTATAAGACGTCTGTATAAGGTGAAAAAACAGTCCGGAAATGGTCGGTGTAGACGTCGTTTTAACGTCACACATAGACTTACTTTAGACGTAATTTATGTATTTACAGCTTTATTCATTACAAAATAATCCCCACTATATATTCTAATACCATATTATGTTTCACCCCAATAACCTAGTATCATTAAGCAAATTCAGTACAAAAAGTCTCACACAGCATTCTTAATACATTTTTATTGGGAGTATCAGATCAGATGATAACACACCTCCCCCTCTCCTTGTGTCTTACAACATCACAGCAAAAATAAATACATTTAAACCAAAAACTAAGTGAATTTAAACATCAATAATTCACTCAATACACAATACACATAGTTACTGTGATGTTGCGCTGCTTTATTTGGTTTAATCGTCCAGTCTGAGAAGGCATTCAAGTAAGAATTGTATTGTACTGAGTACATGACAATAGTAACTTTGAATCCTTGAAATACATGTATTTGATAATTTTCCTGGCAGCTATCTTTTTATACAGAGCCACAATACACAATAATTTTATTATTAATTTCACTGCTAACAGTTTGTATCAGGAGTTGGTTATTGTAAAAGAAGTAATGTGCGTGCAGGTGATTTTTGTATAGATTTATCTACACCCTTCTGATAGTGCTGCCATTGCAGTCAGGTCTCGCAGACTACGAGGAGTATAAGTAGTCCGACTTACCTGCGTGAAGTTGGCCCCCCATATGTTTCAGATTTCAACCAAACTGGTCTCAATCGTATGTGCCGCGTTTGTGCCGGATTGTGCCGTTAAAATTTTTGTTTGTGCTGTTTTAGTTTCTGAGATATAAATGTGTGTTTACATGGTGACGTCATCAGCGTGAAGTTGGCCCCCCATATGCGTCAGATTTCCACCAGACCGATCGCAATCGTATGTACTGCGTTTGTGCTGGTTTGTGCCGTTAAAACTGTCCTTTGTGCTGCTTTAGTTTCTGAGATATTAATGTTGTTTACATGGTCACGTGACACCAGCGTGAAGTTAGCCCCTCATTTGTGTCTGATTTCCACCAAACCGATCGCAATCGTATGTACTGCGTTTGTGCTGGTTTGTGCCGGTTAAACTGTCCTTTGTACTGCTTTAGTTTCTGAGATATTAATGTTTGTAAGGTTGACCCCCCCTCTCATTTGCGTCTGATTTCGACCAAAGCGATCGCAATCATTTGTGCCATTAAAACTGTCCTTTAGTTTGTGCTGCTTCAGTGCTGATATATTGATTATTTACTTGGTCATGTGACTCCGCCTTTAAGTTGCCCCCCATTTGCCTCCGAATCGGTCTCAATAGTTTGTGCGTTTAAAAGTTGTCTGTATTGTTATTTTTCTGAGTTATACCTCTTAGTTTATGCCTTAACGTGATCACCGTATAGTGCTCAAGCTCATGTTTCTCATGTTAACAGAAGGTGGAGCGTTTGATGACTCCGCGACAAAGCTGCACGTACTTTTAGTCAGCCCCGCCAGCCAGATAACGCATTTCAAGATCGTGCTGAAAATTCAGGTTCTCAGCGGCTAACACCCACATGCGTTTCATATGTAGCACTTTGTATTCATTTTATGCTGCTATTTAATAAGTGGGCGCTGTATTTTCACATGAGCAATGCCATTTTAGAAATTGGGGGGCGCGGACGTTAATATGTTTGAGGTCTATACCTGTTCATTAACTATACACACACATACATACATACGTATTCATACATAGACATACATATTTTCGCTATATTTTTACAAAGACAGTAAAACTTCATTATTGGACAATTTTTATTTAACCGCCATGTGCAAGAAGTAAGAGGGTCCATGGGAAGGTAAAGACATCACAATACACAGTGCAGGCAAAATGACAAGAGTTTATTATACATTGTTGTACAGTATTAAGCATTAACTGGTTGCGTTTGGTGCTGGGGCGTTCACTACCTTGTAGCAAAACGCTATGTACGTCTGCATATAATTTAGAGTTCTGTGATGTGCTTTACCACTGTAAATGGCACACAATCACTTTTGACACCGCAAGAGCCACTATCCATACTGTTGTTTTGCTTTTTCACTCTCAAATTTCGCATTCCCAAGAATCTTTACATCTCAATGAATCGTACTGAGTTGGTAGAACAGATGATAACCTGGGTCAAGCCTGCACGTAACGAGGCAGTATGTAACTGGCGGTCATTTGTGAAAATATCTAGCATGATCCTAAAATGCTGTATCTGGCTGGCGGGGCTGACTAAGTCTACGTGCAGCTTTGTCGCGTAGTCATCAAACGCTCCACTTTCCGTTAACATGAGAAACACAAGCCTGAGCACTATACGATAATACGGCGATCACGTAAAGGCATAAACTAAGAGGTATAACTCAGAAAAATAACAATACAGACAACTTTTAAACGGCACAAACTATTGCGATCGGTTTGGTCGAAATCAGACGCAAATGGGAGGGGGGACAACATTTCAAACATTAATATCTCAGAAACTAATTATATATAAAGCAGCACAAAGGACAGTTTTACCGGCACAAACCAGCACAAACGCAGTACATACAATTGCGATCGGTTTGGTGGAAATCAGACACAAATGGGGGGCTAACTTCACGCTGGTGTCACGTGACCATGTAAACAAACATTAATATCTCAGAAACTAAAGCAGCACAAAGGACAGTTTTAACTGCACAAACCAGCACAAACGCAGTACATACCATTGCGATCGGTTTGGTGGAAATCAGACACAAATGGGGGGCTAACTTCACGCTGGTGTCACGTGACCATGCAAACAACATTAATATCTCGGAAACTAAAGCAGCACAAAGGACAGTTTTAACGGCACAAACCAGCACAAACGCAGCACACACGATTGCGATCGGTCTGGTGGAAATCTGACTCAAATGGGGGGCCAACTTCACGCTGATGACGTCACCATGTAAACACACATTTATATCTCAGAAACTATAACAGCACAAACAAAAATTTTAACGGCACAATCCGGCACAAACGCGGCACATACGATTGAGACCAGTTTGGTTGAAATCTGAAACATATGGGGGGCCAACTTCACGTAGGTGTCCGACCTGGCTGCAGTCAGTTTATACTCCACCCTTGCAGCCGCCGGCAGATCGCGTTCCACGTCGCGTCAGCTGCAGACAGACCTAAGCCCAAGTAGAACGCACCCATTGATTATTTTTTGGCTGTTTTGCTAGCGTTCAGTAAACCTCTGCTCGATAGGCCATCAAGTTGTCTGTCTCAGCGCATTCTATAAAACGGAGCCAACTTGGTTGATCGAGTTTTATAGTCTGTGTGTATCATCGTGATCATCCTCATTTTTTTATCGATAAAAAAATCGAGATCGTTTTATCGCCTAGCACTACTTCTTATTGTGAAATATGTATATATATTTTTTCAAAATCAGTATTTATTTCATAATGTCGTTTTTCATCATTTCATGATGCCTTATTTCATCATTTCATGACGCTGAATGATGAAATACTTTACTTTTCCCGCTTTACTGCAAAATGGAAGTCGTTCTGTGCTCACAAGAGCGCTAAAAATATATGAAATCATATTTCACAATAAGTAAATTTATATAACAGAATGCAATATATTTCACAATAATGAGCTGTATTTCATAATACTTTTGAACACTTTGGAGTTCCATATGTACAGATGTGTCTTACCTTCAGATTAATTATGTGGACATATTGGTTTGCAAAAAAGTCAGCAATGCGATTATTAAACAATGTACACAACTAAACAATGCTAAATACTACTTACCTTAAACTTTAAACTTGTCCACAACGACGTGCAGTTTCTCACAACCGTTTTACTGCAAAAGACGGTGTCGGCTTTTTTTAAAAAAAAATTTAGCGCTACGGCAACAGAACTTGGCCAAACCACACACCGGACGTGCATCGGCAAATTGTGATTATGGGATTTGCTTACGTGTAGCAGTTTATTTTTGGACATTTTAAAACATTAAAATTACAACAGCATGAGCTACAATAGGCACCAGAATTGACGCTGACAATGTTTACATGGAATTGACGATCTGTCTACAAATTTCCAAAAGTCGCCTACCTAGACGTTCAGCTTGAACTACATATCTACGCCCAAGAGGGGTCAGAGTTAGACGTGCAGATACTGCACCTGATTTGCACGTTGTGTAGACATCCAGATATGGTTCTGGACCGACCGACTCCATCTAGACATGATCTGCACGTCTGATGGACGTCTCATGTTTGGTGGGTTTGGTTTTATTGGGAACTCTGAGTTCCCCAGAGTTCCCCAGTTTGTTCCTATTGGACTTTTGCCAAACCACACTGTTGACACTTAAGAGCCCATGATTTGGTTGGTATTGTATAACCCAGATACATTATCAGTCATAACGGGTATTCTAACCAAAGTCATCGTTTGAAATGACCTGTGGTCATGGAGTTTCTGAAGAAGACCATCATTTAAGCAGGAAACACATAAATACACAGAATGAAATGAAAGTAAATGGTTTTTATAAGTATGTATCAGATTTATGGAGCTGCATCCACAGTGTGCTTCACAATCAGACTGAAGTTCACACGACTGGGAGGCAAACGGGATAAAAGGTATGTCAATATTGCAATGATGTGTGTGCGTGTGGAGGGGGGAGGACAATTAGGATGGGGGGTTAGGAGTGCATGACCACTGCTTAGTCCGGGGTGTTCGATAGATGTGAGCAGCGGCATCCTCATAGTGATGCAGCGGCGGTGGAATTCATTTTCCGTGTGGTGCCGTGTGGTGTGTGGTGCTGGGATGTTGTGTGGTGCGAGATTCACTGTGTGGTAACGTGGGTTAACGCACGCTTGGAAGGGTTGGTTTGCTACGGGGAGACAGCGGGGCCGAACCCTTTGAACCCAGACCCGACCCGATGGGTCGCTGCATGAATTGTACTGGATAAATTTTTTTTTGTAATTGTAGCTGAAGTCTTGTGGTGATCTATTTTCCCCTTAGAGCCTCTGACGCTATTTTAGGTTCATTACAATCTGTTTCTGATTTTCCTGCATGTCATATGGTTGCCATATGGTTACTACTGTCAAACAAGAATTTAAAAAATCATAATAATAATAAAGAAAACAATAATAATGTTTATTCCGTCACAGCTTATCCTATTTTTTTGCATTCACAGTAAGGTAAAATGAATAAACGAACGGGACTGTAAACTTAATGACAGAAGTCATATATGTAACCAAGGTACAATTCAATAAAATACGTAAAGGAAACGTACTGTACGTATACAGGGTACAGGTATTCAATCAATTAAAAATTACGTAAAGACGTACAAAAATAATAAGTTGTAAAAATACTATGTGTGCGCTAACCACGAAAAAGAAAGAACAAAAACACATACACACATTAGAAATATTTAATATAAAACAGTAGAATGAAATTTTTGCGGATCTGTGAATTCACGAAGCGCGAATGCACGAGGTCTGACTGTATTGACATAACTGGTATGCATTTGCCGTATAATTGTTAACATACACGGTAATTTCTTGTTGCAAGATATAAAGGTTAGAAGGCGCGATAATTTCTTATCGTAACAGCGCAAATGCATTTAAAACACCTTGACCTTGAACCTCGGTTTTATTTACTTTTTAAAAGCTTCTGCAAGTCGCCATTTCCACAGTTCCCCACATGTGCACTGTTCTGTTCTTTTTGAACATTTCACTACTTCTCGTGTGAAGCAGATGCGAGCTAGGTAGTTAGCAGACAGAGACCCTGTGGTAGTGAAATGTTTGTATTATAAACGAATTGACAAATTAACTTAAAAGTCCCAGGTGTTAAACAGTTATGTACTCTATATATTTCCTCATAATTTTATTGTCCAATGGCGATCTCACTTCACTGAACGGGGGATTTGAACCAGCACCCTTCCAGTCACTGTATCTAAACACACTAAGTCACACCCCCAATTAGGTCACATATTATCATTTTTGGTCACATAATCCAATATAGTGTCTTTATTTTATATAAATACCAAGGGAGCATTAAAAACATGGTACAGGCATATAACTGTAAGGAGGAACTTTGGACACATTAACTTGCATTTAAATGGCACTTCAATGTCGAAAATAAATAAATTACAAGATTGGCAATTTGCCCAGAGAAGATCATGGTACGCTTTGGATTGCAGCTAAAAGGCACATAAATGTGCGAAATAAATAAACAGCAAACTTGTTGATTCAATTAAATAATTCTTAAGTTAATAAATAACAACATCGAGATGTGCATTTCACAGAGATCTATACATGGTGCTTGGTTGCCAGGAGAATGAATTCGCGGACCAGCTTCTCCATGTAGCGACCCAGGTCCCGAAGGATCACATAGCCTTGCAGCCGACTGGACCACAGCTGCTGCGTGGGGAGCAGAAGGGAGGAGCTAGATGTCTCCAATGGGGTGGAGTCAAGGGCAGGACTGGGGGTGGAGTCAAGGGCAGGACTGGGGGTGGAGTCAAGGGCAGGACTGGGGGTGGGCCCAGAGACGGAGGTGCCGTTTAACCTGTGCAGCTGCAAGGAGGATGGAGAGAAGTGTCATAGCACTGTGACGTAAATTAGACGCACTGCTTCGGTAAGAACTGTCTCAACCGACTGTTATGCAACAGATTAAGTCCTATTGACTTAAGGTTTCATTGCCGTGTTTTTTTACTTAGTTTTTTTTCTTGTTCCATAGTGAGCTTGGTTCTAATGCAGGTGTAGGGAACTTGATCCGTGGAGAACCGGTGCAGGTTTTTAGGATGACCCCTTAATCAACCAATAACAGTGGGTCCCCAGGACTGGAGTTGTGAAGCACTGCATTATTATTGGCTGACTGAGAGATCACCCCAAAGATCCACACCCACAGCGGCTCTCCATGGATCAGGTTCCCTACCCCTGTTCTAGTGACTAGCTGGAGTGCTAATTCAGTGTGAAAAATACATGTCAGATTAATAGTGTTATATTTCAGTTCTCAGGCATGTTCTCTGGCAGTGTGATATTTATTTTCTTGGACATGTATATCTGGACGTGCATGTATATCAGCCTGTCTACCTTTATGTGTAGTCATGGACCTACCTGGGCACTGACATGCTGAATGAGGTCACGCAGGTCCATCTGCACGCTGAGTATGGCCTTCTCAATGGAAGGTGCGTGTCGGCCCTGCAGGAAACGGTCCTTCCCCACCCTCTGTCTCTGATGCTCTGCCTCCAGCTGCCTCCTCTTGATGTCTAGGTGAGTCCAGAAGTTGTGCAGGTTGCGCAAGGTCTGGCTCAGACGGTCCCTATCCTGTTACGATGCATGTGCACACATAGACACACCTCAGTCAGTGGTTCTGTGTCTCGGTTCAGTCCTTGGCGACCCCCAGACAATCCAAGGTTAGCTGGGAGGGAGCAAAAACGTGGACCGTCTGGGGGGTCCCCGAGGACCAGTTTGAGAAACACAGTTCAATGAAAAAAAAACAAATGCCCCATAACATATACAAATATACATATCCTGTGTGATGCATTCATACAGACCTATCAAATCTGAATGAAATGCCTTTATTGTCATTGTACAGGTAACAAGAGCAACAACATTTTAATCTCTGCAGATTCCATTTGCACTCCAATTAGACACATTCAGATGAGAGTGATATTATATTTATGGTGCCTGGGTACCATTGGTAATTTTGACCGTGGGACTTGCTTAAAGCTCAGCTGTGATATCATTACTCCACCAACCACAGGATTTGAACTAGCATCTCAGTTCACACTACACCATTTTAGCCCTGATTTTCTGCTGGCCTACAGTTTTTGGAGAACGCCGACAAAACTCCCAGGTCAGGGGCAAATCGGTGTTTGATCGGCGCTGGTAAATCGGCGTTTGATTGCTATGTGTACTATGTATTGCTATGTGTAAACTGCTCAAGGATGCTGACTGACGGAGTCACCGATGCGTCACAGACGCCCGCCAGATATTTGCCGCACAAAATATCAGCGAGTCCAAATCCTGTCGGTGTGAAAGTATCGCGGCTGGCAAGGAGCTACAGCCAATAAGAGGGCAAGACACGAGGTGAGTTAAAACCTGAGGCAGGAGCTTAGAAAGATATTAAAAAGGTGTTAAGAAGCGTAAAAAGTTCGGTTTAGAAACTTGCACACACACACACTCACACGCCTATATATCCAGACCGTTAAAGACCAAACGTAAGGGATACTGTTTCCTTTAAGTTCTTTAAATACAATTAAGGCTTAATTTGCTGCGCATTTGCAAATGTGTCTTATTTAATTACAGTGTTTTAACAGTCTGTGGTGTGTTGACAATAGAATTGGGGTTTCATAGGGTCATTCTCACATGCAATTTAAGGACATAATGCATAAGGCACTGCTGGGATTTGAACCCAGGATCTCCTGTTTACTAGACAGGTGCTTTAACCATCTAAGCCACAGTACCATATTAAATGGCGCAGTTTCACATACACACTGGCCTTCACACATGCCTGCATGTTTTAACATTATCTCTCATCAGACGCACCTCCATTGCCTGCCAGTTGGAGAACTCCGTGCTGATGGAGGGAAGAGTGGGCAGCATCAGGTCACGGTCCTCAAAGTGTCTGTCACCCAGCTGCTCTTTATTCTGTAAAGACACACATGTACACATTGTTATGCAAGCCAGTCTTCCAGTGTGAGACCATGTGCTTTCATTCATGCTTGAACAGGTACAGTCAGACCTCAGACATTTGCGGGGTTAGGTTCCAGAACCCGTGGCGAATGAGGAGGATTTGCGGATGTTTGGTCACTAAAATGGTAAAATGTGTTTATTTCTATAGTGTAAACCCTAATATGACCCACGTCATGCTCCCAAAACACTTTATTTTCATTTAAAAGTTATCTTAATACATTAGGCTTACCTTTAAAAACAAAACAAAACAAAACAAATGTTTGATGTAAAAATAGAGTACAGTATCGCCTAAACAAATATTTGTCACACTAGCACATTTACAGTACAGTATACTAATGTTACCCCTACTAATTCATAGAACACGGCATTGGCTGCCGTTTTCTTTTGCATTCACAGTAAGGTAAAATGAGTAAACAAACGGGACTGTAAACTTATTGACAGAAGTCATATACGTAACCAAGGTACAATCCAATAAAATACGTAAAGGAAACATGTACTGTACGTACAGGGTACAGGTACTCAATCAATTAAAAATTACGTAAAGACAGAAAAAATAAGTTGTAAAAATACTATGTGTGCTCTAACCACGAAAAAGAGAGAGAACAAAAACACATACACACATTAGAAATATTTAATAGAAAACAGTAGAATTCAATTTTCGCGAATCTGTTAATTCACGAAGCGCGAATGCACGAGGTCTAACTATATTGACATAACTGGTATGCATTTGCCATATAATTGTTAACATACACGGTAATTTCTTGTTGCGAGATAGAAAGGTTAGAACATGCATAAGATCATTTCTTATCGTAACAGCGCAAATGCATATAAAACACCTTGACATTGAACTGCAGTTTTATTTACTTTTTAAAAGCTTCTGCAAGCCGCCATTTCCACAGTTCCCCACATGTGCACTGTTCTGTTCTTTTTGAACATTTCACTACTTCTCGTGTGAAGCAGATGCGAGCTAGGTAGTTAGCAGACAGAGACCCTGTGGTAATGAAATGTTTGTATTATAAACGAATTGACAAAATATCTTTTTTGTTTATTTTTAGACATTTTGAATGGGGGGCTGAAAGAGTGGTTCGACCAGGGCACCATGCCTCCTAGAAAACTGCCGCATTATGCATCCATTTTAGCATTGTTAATTTTACAGCTATACATTTCAACTTCCTGTCACTGTGAATTTAGTACTACAACTGACTTGTGCAGTATAATAATCATGTGCAATACCACCCATTATAGTTTATGTCCCTTCACTGTTACAAATTGTGCTGTCTATTTATCGTCCTGTCTATTATTGTTTGTATTGTTTTTTGATTCTGTTACTGCACTTTGTAGTGTCTTATGTTTGGGTAAATCCTGCCAACTGCCTTGTGCAACTGCACAAATCATACGAAGTTTACATCTCTGCACTATTTATCTCTGCACTATTTATTCACTGCCTGTTTGCACCTTGCATGCCCTGTTACTGTGATGTTAAGTGTAATATATGTTACTATATATTGCACCGGGTCCATGGAGAAACGTTTCATCACTCTTTGTACATGTATGAAGCTGCTGATGACAATAAAGTAACATTGAACCTTGAACTCTGAAACTCTTAGCTTAGGTGTGCGCGTGTGTGCAGAACAGTGAGGGGTAGGATACAGTGGGGAGACTTACGTATTGCTGCAGAAGGGCCCGAACCCGAAGGCGAATCCTTCTTGTAAAAGCTATAGTGTTTTTGAAGGAAGGCGCCCCTTGCTGGTCTGATAGGGAATGACTGCACAGGGTCAGCAGTATAATTGTAGTCAAGACTTGGTACTCGAAAGCCATCCTGGGAAAAGGAAAGAGAGCCAATGAGATAAAGATGACCAGGTGGCAGGGAAGAAGATCAATGGAAGTGGGAGGATACTGGAAAGACTGGTTTGGTTATATGTTTCAAAACAGTTGCTGTAAACTACAGCTGGCTAAGGATTTCTTTCTAGTCCAATACTGATATTAAAATTTTAAATATCTGCCGATACTGATACCAATTCAGCATATTCCCCATTAATCAACTACAAAGCATTAAATGGGAACTTTATATCAATTAACACAACAAACTATCTGAATTTAGTGTTGTAGTGCGATAGTGAGTTTGCTAAGAACAGGAAAATATAAATGATATTTATATTATTAATGGTAATTTTGCCCAAACAAAAGGTACGCGAAGAAATCCAGGCCAACATGATTTACACAACTTTTACAAAAAAGAACATAAATATTTTTATAGTGCCAATTGTGCATTCTATTGCCAAATCAAATAAAGAAATCAAGCATAAAAATAGCACTGTATAACTCAACTAACCATTTCCAGTCAAAAAGTACGAATATGTCTCCAGTACAAAGTTTACAAAGGAGCACATTATATAATTTTATAATTTTACATATGCAAGGGCCCCTGTAAAGTGTTGGGCCCCCAGAATCTGCTAGGGATTCCATGCCCCTACCACGCTCCTTGTCATATTATAACTATAATAGTAACAATTAAACTTAATGATAAAATTTTAAAGATAGCATTTAAAATTAGGATAAGCTGTGACGGAATAAACATTATTATTATTGTTATTATTATCTTTATTATTATTCTGATTATTTTCATTCTTGTTTGACAGTAGTACTCTGGCACTGATATAACATGCAGTTAAGGAAAATCAGAAGCATATTGACATACCTCTTATCCCGTTTGGCTCCCAGTCGTGTGAACTTCAGTCTGATTGTGAAGCACACTGTGGATGCAGCTCCATAAATCTGATGCATATTTATAAAGACCATTTACTTTCATTTCATTCTGTGTATTTATGTATTTCCTGCTTAAATTATGGTCTTCTTCGGAAACCCCCGTGACCACAGGTAATTTCAAAGAATGATTTTGGTTAGAATACCCGTTATGACTGATAATGTATCTGGGTGATACAATACCAACCAAATCATGGGCTCTTAAGTGTCAACAGTGTGGATTGGCAAAAGCTGACATCTCATCACCCAAGACCATTACTTCAGGCTGGGTGCTAATGCTGATGTATCTCATTGCAACATCTCGTCCAATAGGAACAAACTATGAGCATGTTGAGCCTTGATTGATGCTAAAATGAAATTTGTCATCTGGTGTAGCTAAAATACAATAAACTAGCTCTTAAAAATAGGGCAGCAATGGGCTCTTGACAGTGGAACATTGAGTCAAGGGTCAAGCAGCGGGGAGAACCTATTGTTTTCCACCTTTATTCATCAGCAGACCTAGTATATGTATCATGAAAGCAATGGTTAAGAAGTCAATTCAGTGGTTGCACATTTGCAGCACCTTGGGTTTGAAGCAGCTGTGTAAAGGTTTTTTCGAATGTTTTGGTTTTATTGTGAACTCTGGGGTCCTTTCTGGGGGCCATAAACCCAGGCAGTGCTGCGGCCTTACAGATGGGGAGCTGCTCATTTGCTGGTTAGACCATCAAGGCTGTTTGAGGTGGGCCTAATCAGCCAAGGTGTTACAGGTCGCACCCCTGCTTCTTATTGTAACTGACAGCTCTGACGCTAAAAGATCTACACAACTTTCTTTTTCCAGTCTGTACTTATTGTCAATCGTCTCGATTCTCCCAACTTATGACTTAGCTTCCTTTCAGAAACCCCCCCGTTAACGTACACCCACACCCACACATGTACGCCCACACACACACGCGGGGGCGCACAAACACCCATGCATTAATTTAATGCAAGGGAGAAAATGTGAAAGCCACAGGGGTAACGACAGAGGAAACCCCAGTCGGAATCCCATGTCCTGTTGCTGCCTGGAGGGTAATTCTTGTGAACAAAGTTCCTGCAGGAGTTTCTTTAACCTCTGAGATGCTAGGCTAGGACAGATTGTAATGTATCAGATGCAAGCTTTTCATGCTATTATTTCCTTATTTGTATGAAGCCACTTGACAGCCGATGCTGTACTTTTTCTGTTCTACTGATTTCTCTGTAGCTAGTCCCACCATAGCAACACAAAGTGTGGAGCAGTTCCTCTGCTTCTGCCTACTTTTGCACACTGCACTTTTTTGCAAATTGTCTTTTTTATTTGTACAGTGGTACCTTGAGAACTCGAACTTAATCCATTCAGAACTCCGGATCGAATCCTAAAAACTTTGAGTTCTGATCCGGTTTTCCCCATAAGAAATAATGGAAAACCAATTAATTGGTTCCTGACCCAAAAAAATTACACCGAAATATGTTTTTTTAGCATTTAAACACAAAATGAACTGGATAAAACAAGACGAGCATGTACTGTACTAAATACATCTAAGCACATTTATCAAAACAGTAATTTTTAAAGTAAGAAAATAAATGTATCCAAACAATGTGTCCTGCCCCAATCGTCCGCTCCTTCTGTGTGCCACGCCCCCTCATTAACCCCGTGTGGAGTCCCCGTGTGATCAGCTGTTTCTGGTTGTTGTCATTAATCCTCTGTATTTAGTCCGCATTTCAGTTTGTTTCCCCAGTCTGGTCATTGTATTGTCCGTCTGCGTTTTGCCTGCCTTACCTGTAATTCCCAGTATTCCCCGATACCCTGACATCTGCGCCTTTGTCTCTGTTTCATTCGACAATATTATTATAATTAAATGTATTAAGTAATATTAAAATAATTAATAAGAAATCTTTATTTTTAAATGTATTTTATTATATAATAATAATTACTGTTACTGTCTATCATTGTCTAAATGTATTTTTACTATCTAAATATATGTATTCAGCTAGTGTAAACATGACCAATGCTATCACAGCAAATGCGAGGCTGAGACTGAAGTTTTACCCTTTGTTGCCGCTGAGAGACGTGTGCCGTGACTCATTTCCCCGCGCATACAAGTTATTTTAGGTCTGTGTTCACGGTTTGACTTCTGAGATTCAGATCGAGTTCTAGGTAATTTTTTTTTCAAACTGGTTGGTTTGACTTTTAAGAAATTCGAGTTATAATGAGTTTGAGAACTGAGGTACCACTGTATATTGTGTCTTTTTTGGCTTATCCCTCATCCATCCATCCATCCATCCATCCATCCAATGTTTAACATTATTTATTTGTGCTTATTTGACAACTTGGTTCTAGTCAGTACGTTATCCTTTTCCAAACTAAAATCTATATGTTTATATTTATGTTTGTATTTATTAGTATTGTTTATATTTATTAGTTATTAATTATTTTTCTTAATTTATATTCTATGTTATCAGTGAAGTATGTACCAATACTGCTAAAACACAGTCTTTGTATTGCCTGGCCATTAAAGCGAATTCTGATTGTGATCCATCCATCAATCAACTAACTGTTTTTACATACCAAAGTGATGTCACCCATTTGAAAATATCAGCTGGTTAAATGGTATGAGGCTTCTAACTGACAATGTGTTAACCACTAGCTGGTTTAATTCTAAGGAAACCAACGACACCACTTTGCCTATTTTCAACCAAAAGCCACAGACCAAGAGTGCAAGAATTGACACTCAGCAGATTCGAACCATGATCTCCTAGATGGAAATGAATACTTTCCAGAATATTGTGACCAAGCTTTCACAATCTGGGTCGTTGCAAAGTGTTTTATGCTTTTCAAATGAGTTCCGCTAAAAGCATAGGGGATCTGAAGAATGCTGTAGGACATTTTATAAGAGGCACAATGTCACAGTGGGCTTACGTTCATAGTGGGGTAACGCAGGGTTCAATTTTAGGACCACTATTGTTCCTAATTTACATAAATGATATAGACACCAATATATACAGTAAACTGGTGAAATTTGCAGATGACACCAAGGTGGGTGGTGTAGCAGATACTGAACTAGCAGCTCAGCAGCTACAGTGGGATCTTGATTTAATTAGTGACTGGGCCGATACCTGGCAGATAAAATTTAACATAGACAAATGTAAGGTACTCCATGTAGGGAGCAGAAATATAAAGTACAGGTATTTTATGGGACCTACAGAAATAAAGGTAGCTGATTATGAGAAAGACCTTGGTGTGTATGTTGATGCTTCCATGTCTCATTCTCGCCAGTGCGTGGAAGCAATAAAAAAGGCCAATAAGATGTTGGGGTATATCTCCAGCATAGCTGTCAAGTCTCCCGTTTTGGCCGGGAAACTACCGTATTTTACCCCTCTTTCCTGCTGTCCTCCCATATTAGTATTTTCCTGTAAATCTCCCGCATTATAATATCATAAAAAAAAATTCCTCTGCCTCTCCAAACTGAACTGTCAGTAGCCTCGCGAGAACTGCCACCTGCAGTAGTCTTCAGGTCATTCACAACATTAACCAGGTCATAAATGCGTAGGTTAAAATGGCAATGCTGTGTGCTAAAAACAACGTTACTTTCACCTTCTGTGACGACGTATAATAAGTCATTAGTGAATGCCAGAGAGCCACATGAGTGAACATGAGAATATGTGTGTGTGAACAATGAACGTGTGTGTGTGTCTGTGCGTGCAGTATATATGCATATATATTTATGTAAACGTATGCACATCTATATTATCATCATGTACTTACACCATATTGTGCACTCTGGTATTTATCAGCTGTACATTTATACTCACAGTTGTTTCTTTATACATCTATATTTGACTTAAGGTCTGTATATTTTGTCTATTTGTATTTAGTTTTATTTTTCTTATTTTAGTATTTTAGTCTGTACATTTGTATATCTGTATATTTGTACATTTCATATTGTTCATCTTTGTTGTTGCACCATAAGTAGCAAGTCAGATTCCTTTCATATGTGAATGTATTTGAGATTCTAATTCTAGTGTGTCTGTCCCTATGACCAAGTTTAATTGGTTTTTATTTCCTTTCTAAAAGCTTCCATAAACAGCCATTTCCACAGTTCCTCACATGTGCAGTTCTTCGTAGGGGTTCCCCGCATACAGTTTCATATTTATAACCTAAAATTATATTTTTCAGTCTAATTTTGAGAAATATTCAGCTCGCTTGCTTGCAGTGGCATTGTCCAGGCACTGCATTTTCACTGTGAAACAGAGGGTTCAGAGCGTCCCTGGGAGAGGATTTCTCCGACCACAGCTTCTTTTTCTCTCGGTATTACATTCTGCAAAGTACCTCTCACATTGCCTTATTTGGCCAGCCTTCACTTTCTGTTTTGCACTGTCAGACAGCGGTTCCACATTAGGGGAACTGGACCTGAATATCTTCAAGAAACTCTCAACTGCGGGAATAGTGAAGGTGGCAACTGCGAAAGCCATTTTTCATAAAAGTGTCTGCAAATAGGTACAGGCAGGTAAAAATTTTTAAATTGCCCAAGTTAGATTCAATAAGTCAGAATGCTTAATTCTGATGCCAAATAAAGATATATTTTAAGTCATTATCTTGAATGGATTTTGAGATAT
Organism: Paramormyrops kingsleyae; assembly: GCF_048594095.1. Classification (NCBI taxonomy): domain Eukaryota; kingdom Metazoa; phylum Chordata; class Actinopteri; order Osteoglossiformes; family Mormyridae; genus Paramormyrops; species Paramormyrops kingsleyae. The sequence goes on from NC_132814.1 coordinate 4,002,532, forward strand.
GGCTGTTGGGGTGCCCCCTGACCTGATGAGTGGGGATCTGACTTTCATTTCCATGATGGGTTTCTGTGGTTAATTGTGGGATTTCACTATGACTCCCTTAAAAAATTGGTGTTAAAGCTTTATTTTGGTACCTAGTTTGTTGGGATTTTTGAAGGTTTCTATGAGCAAATTGAGTGAAATTAACCAATATTTTGGCTGAAAGAAGCTGAAAAAAACATTTGCATTTCTGATTGTGGATTTAGAAAGAAATGATGAACAAGACGAGATCACTGATAACGTTTTCTGGAAATATTTCTAAGCCCATTTAGTGATTTCCATTGCAGAATCATGCCTATTTGTGAGGCAGTGCTGCCTAAAGGCCAGAAAATCATGTGTATCCAGAATACTTGTCCCTTACACACAGAGATTTCTCCAGATTCTCTAAATCTTTTGATTATATTATGTACTGTAGATGATGATATTTTCGACCTCTTTGCAATTTTACACCGAGGAACTTTTTTCCTGAAATTGGCCACTGTTTGTCGATGCAGTATTAGGGGGATTGGTGATCCTCTGTCCATCTTTACTTCTGAAAGACACTGCAACTCTAAGACGCTCTTTTTATACCCAGTCATGTTACTGACCTGTTGCCAATTGACCTAATTATGTGCAAATTGTTCCTGCAGCTGTTGGGTTTCTGTACCACTAACTTTTCCAGCCTCCTATTGCCCCTGTCCCAACTTTTTTGAGACGTGTTGCTGCCATGAAATTCAAAATGAGCCAATATTTTTCACTAAATAGCAAAATGTCTCACTTAAAACATTTTACATTCTTTATATGTTCTGTTGTGAATAAAATATCAGTTTATGAGATTTCTATGTCATTGCATTCTGTTGTAATTTACAATTTACCCTACATCCCAACTTCATTGGAATTGGGGTTGTATGTATATACAGTCATTGACAAAAGTCTTGTCACATAAGGACATAGTAACTTAAAAAGGCATATATCTTTATTTATAATCAATCAATTGTTACGATAAATGGATCAATTTAATGCCAAGGACTTTCACATTAATAACTGGGTGCAAATAAAACATTCAAAAAGTGTCCTGATTTTCACAGCTTGTTAAAGTCCATAACACCTGTTTTTGCAAGGACAAAAGTCTTGTCATGTCTTTTAATGATTCAACCAATCACAGATTTGAGGTTCTCCTGTGACAAATATTGTAATTAACATAATCCCAGGTGTGTATAAAAAGATCCCCAGCAAACCAGACCTTCACTTGAAGTGCAACCTGACTTCTGACAACATGCCAAAGATTCAACCACAGACCAAGTCTGCTGAGGTGTCAGACGTCATTAATGTATCCAAACTTCAAGTGGAGAGGATTAAAAAAAGATATGAAGAAACTGGTGATGTTCATGACAAGCCCAGGTCAGGCAGACCACGTAAGACAACTCTTCGAGAGGACCATTTGTTGCTTCGAAAGTCCAGGGCCAACCCTTTTTCAACTGCAGTAGAGCGACATCAGAACTGGTCACCAGAAACCGCTGTGTCTACCAGAACAGTTTCTCGAATTCTCGCACGCAGTGGTCTCCATGGCCGAATTAGTGCACAGAAACCAGCATTAATGAGAACACAACAAAAAAACCGTGTTGAATTTGCCAAGGCCCACAGCTTACAGCAAGGATGGACAGTGGCAAAGTGGCAGAAGGTTGATTTTTCTGACGAATCATCCATTGAACTGCATACCAAATGCTGAAAATACTGTAGGAGACCTGTTGGAACCTGCATGGACCCAAGATTCACCCAGAAAACAGTCAAGTTTGGTGGAGGAAAAATGGTTTGGGGTTACATCCAGTATGGGGGTGTTCGAGAGATCTGCAGAATGCATGGCAGCATCAACAGCCTGAAGTATCAAGACATTCTTGCTGCCCATTACATTCCAAACCATAAGAGGGGGCAAATTCTGCAGCAGGATGGCGCTCCTTGTCATACTTCAGCCGCAACATTGAAGTTCCTGAAACTGAAGAGGATCAAGGTGCTCCAGGATTGGCCAGCCCAGTCACCAGACATGAACATTATTCAGCATGTCTGGGGTAGGATGAAGGAGGAGGCTTGGAAGACAAAACCAAAGAATCTACATGAACTCTGGGAGTCCTGCAAGACTGCTTTCTTTGCCATTCCTGATGACTTCATCAACAAGTTATTTCAGTCATTGCCAAGACTTATGGATGCCGTCCTCCAAGCTCATGGAAGTCATACATGTTATTAATTCTTTCTTCCAAGGCATCATGACTTTATGTTCTGATGTTATTGTAGCATGTTTGTGTATTCTAAATAAAGTATATGTATAATTTCTACATTATTTTTGTATATGACAAGACTTTTGTCCAGGCAAAAGTTGACCTTTTTGTCCTAATTACATGACAAAACTCAATGAATGATGAAAAACATTATTTTGGTATAATAAGCATAATCTAGAGGGCTTTGCCTTTCTTATAAGCCATTTCTGATTCCAACTGATTAACTACAGGTCAAGTTATTATTTGTTGTTCCTACAACTTGGTTAAGTGACAAGACTTTTGTCAGGCACTGTATATAAGAACATAAGAACACCTTCAAAGGTCTTCTTGTTTACAGCTTTTATACAGAAAATAAATTGTGTTGTGTTCATCAATGTTCCTGTCTGATTCAGCACAGATGACCATTGACTCATACTGCAGAGTTTCAGTTTGAGATTGCTTGGGGTCACAACCAAACCCCACACAAGGCAGCAACCCTCACCGCGTCCGGCATAGCTACAGGCCACTTTGCAAGGATTCCAGGACTCTGTGTGAAACTCAAACCCGAGTCTAGCACCCAGATAATTACTTGTGCGTGTTTCTATGCATGTCTGTTTTGTTCATAATTTTTTTGTTTGATTTTGTAATTACTTAACAACATATCATTGTGACTAAGATATAAAAATCCAGGGATTTTAAAAAACATAATAGACATCTTCAGATCATTTATCAGGTGCATCCCTCTGCATTTTAAAATTCCCACGATCGAGGGGCATTATCATAACACTGCATGTGTGTGAGCATTTATTGGATTCCATGTGCCATTGTTTTGCATAACCATACCATTTAAAATTTGACAGAGTATTTTAAAAATTCAATTGTATCACACCATTAATTGGCAAACACTAAAAGTATTTGAGATGTAATTAAAGCAATAATTAGTTGTTCCCGACTATTATTGTCACGCCCACAGGGGCGGGACGCGACGGGTGCAGCTCATCGTCTGCCAGTCAGCGCCCTTCATAAACTGAGCGATCTCAGACGGTCGTTGCGAAGTATTGAGCCTATGTCTCGAAGCCGTACTGAGCGTTTTTCTCGTCTCCTGTCAGCCCCTTTATACCTACTTGGCTTGTCTTCCCTTCGTTCAGTCCTTACCTCCTTATCTTCCCTCCTTAGACCCGATCCCGTCCTTGACCTACCCGTCCTGTTGAGCCCGGCGTCTCCTGTCTTCCCTTCCTCGTGTCCCCCAGTCTCGTGCCCTCATCGTCGGACGGATACTACGGAAAAGACCCCTGGACCTGAACCCGGACTACGACTACTGCGCGCCCCCCTGGTACCACGCCCTCAGCGGATATCCTTCGGGATCCCCGAGTCCCGGCTGGGAAGACACTGCTTCTGGCGAGCCACGACCCACGACATACCTTTGTCGGCTTGTCTCTGTCCTTAATAAAGGCTTTCGTTCCCTGCATTCCTGGATCTCCTTTCCCGTTCTTACCTTCGAGTGACAATTATTGTTTTTTTTTTTTTTGTGGGGGGTTCCTTAAAATTATAATGATAAATGATCAACCTGTTTTTATATGTATATAAGTAAATATACATTGTATTATTTTGGGTTGCACCTTCGAAAAACATTCTGAACTTCTTCAGTAAAGCTTGCATCAATAATGGTTAAATATCTGTTGTATCAATTGATTTTATGAAATAGAAAAGTATGTATATATTTGTTAAAAATGTACTTTGTTCTGTGAAGGCTGTTCTCGCTTTTAATTTTTCTCTATGACCTCAGGTGGGCTTTAATAAAACTTTTTGATCATGGGATTCTTTCAATGGTTTTCAAATTTTAATAATTTTCTTATTTTGCCCTCAAGATGGCACTATTGTGCCTAAAACTACCCATTGAAAATAAGGCTGTTCTGGTCACATGCCACTAAGCGGAGGTCTCTGGACAAACCCAGTACTGGTACATTGAAAGAAATGTATTTTCCATCTGTCCTGGGGATGAAGAAGAAGATGATGATAATGATGGTGGAAATTAGCGGGAGAACATTTTAAAATGAATTTGAGGAAGCACTTCTTTACACAGCGTGTAGTTAGAGTATGGAATAATCTTCCTGCTAGTGTAGCGGAAGCTAAAACCCTGGGTTCCTTTAAATCAGAGCTAGATAAGATTTTAAGAACTCTAAGCTATTCTCCCCAAACGAGCTTGATGGGCTGAATGGCCTCCTTTCATTTGTAAATTTCTTATGTTCTTATGTGGTGGTGGTGATGAAGACATCATCAATAGTTTCTGATATCTGACGTAGGGGCATTGTAATAACAAGGATAGTTGTAAATTTCAACTGTTAGAATGTACATCAAAACTATTTTGAAGAGAGATGAGGTCTTATTTGTAATAAAAAAGTATGATGTGCAGTGCTGTGAAAACAATTCAAGTACACCCCTTGAAAATGTTTGTCTTTTTCATGTTGGACAGATAAATATTTGGACAGACAAATATTAGATCTTCCTCCAATTCAAAGATACTGATAGTGAAATATCAAGAAAATTGAAAAGTTACATGTAGTCACATTTAGTAACCATTTATACAATTAAACAAAAATTCTAATTTCTTTTGAGGAAAAAGTATGTACAGCCCTACATTTATCACCACATTATACCTAAATATTAGAAGCAGATCCACCAAATCAAGTAAAAATGTTTTGGCCATCATTAGACAGTAACTCAGAGGCAAACCTTGTATAAACAGCTGGTCTGGGTTGGTTATAGCCTTCGAGGAATCATCATGCCAAGGTCACAAGAACTACTTGGGTCACTGAGAGGGTAGGTGGCCAATGATTATGAGTCTGGGAAGGAAATTAAAGAAGTGTGTCAGAGGTCTCGTGGGGTGGGGGGATGTCCTCTGGGAAAATGCAACACTTCCTTCCACAACTATTTGCACTGGACAGGTGAGTCAAAAGAAGAGTTGCTCAGGCCCAATTCCAGGTGTCATGTTTCCTGAAAAAAAACCCACAAATTTTGAGGAAAAAAAACCCTCATACCAACTGTGAAGTGGGATTTCTTTTTTATTTCTCAATACTGTTCAAATGAACGTTTGTCATATTTGTTGAAAAAGACAAATTGTTCAACTTTTTCACAGCACTTCTTAAATTAATGCATACACAAATATTCACGTATAAGGGGGTGCCACACACAAAACATTTAATACTTAAAGGCGTTCTTACGTAAACTTTTTTACAGAAACAGTAGCGTTCACAAACATGAGACTCCCAGTTTTACCCACTTGGTGTCACTTTATCGAACACACATGTGATAATGAGGGCTGTGCAAATCGTTTCTATGCTTTTCCCGGCTTGCACTTCTCCGTTGCCACGCAACTTCACCACTTTCGGTCTGATTTTCCTCTTTCATTCTTCAGATGTTACGTCATTTAGTTGCTTAGCGGGCGACTATATCCAACATGACTTGCGTCTACCTATTTTCTACATGTTTCTAGCATGTACTGCTGAACATGATTTTACATTTCTTTACTAATAAAATTCAGGACTGAGATGTCTATCATTCGTTTGATCATTACCCGGAACGCAGCTCACCAGCATCAATACGTTTTACATGCTATAACTTCATAGGTTTATTGCATACGTGGATCTGCGGTGGCAAAGGGTGGCCGTGGCCACTCTAGACTGAAAACTGCCTCCCCCCATTGCCCACCCTCGTCGTATTTGCATTTTTGTAGTTAATACAGACTTTGATTTAAAACTCCTTTTATTACGTAACTGTATCTCTCTGTCCCTTACAATACACTGATAAAGAATGACCTCATAGTGCTGCTGAGCTAAACATGTGTTCTCAGAACAAGAGTAAAGCAGAAGTTTACCTTAACAGCAAGAAATTTATATTAAATGTGTATTTCGTAATTCCACCACTGTCTGAATTATAAGCATTGTACAGTTAAAGCCTTTCAGTACATAGTCTGAAAATGACCTCTGACCCCATACTGGACACTCACTGAAAAATTTCCGACTGGTTTATTGCGTAAAATGTCAATATATTTTTAAGTCAATTAATTTACAAATACTGTAAACCTCATTGTTGTATTTACCTCTAACTTAAAAAATATTTATTGCAGAAGCCACTAAGTTCTGCACTTCTTAACTTCAGTATTTGTTTATGGAGGTTTACTCGTTCCTGCCAGTAAGTAGTCAAACGCAGCTACTGGTTTATCTTGCGTCTGCACGTGACCTTTGCACATAAGAACAAGGGAGAGAAACGCTTGGTACAGTGAAACGCGGGAGCGATTACACTACAGTATCAGGTTTATCTCCCTTTTGTGGAAGGGCATTAAAACAGCGCAGATTACAGCTTTTTAATAGTGATGACATTTAAAGCAGTTATCCACCGAGCCTGATGCGTTAGAACAAGTAATCCATAGTCTAACTATTCAGTGACAGGTAGGCAATAATACTTTTTTATTGATGTGTTCAAAATACTGAGCCACAAAGTGAAATTAAAATGCAAGAAAAGATGCAGTCCCACCAGTTAAACTCCCCCAAGGTTTTCCCTGCATTTATATAGCCTTAATACATCACGCCTATTGTGTGACAGGAATCTCTCAGCAAAATATATTGTCATATATGTAGTTTAAAACGCTCAAAAAAGATCTTGTGAGCAACAGGTGTGCACCCGGTCAAGCCCTGCACATATAAGATATATGTTTTCAGATGCAAGTGACCTTGTTGACTGCTATTGTATAAAATCAGTTCTCAGTCCTCTACTTTAGACCAATACACTCCACTTAGTCAAAATCTTAGCCAGACTCAAGGCTGAAGAACTACAAACTAGCATATGTGGTATAATAGGGCAATATAAAAGGTTGATTACCCTTCACACACATCTGTGATCTGAACCCAAAAAGCATTCTATAATCTACAGCCTAAATATAACAATGGTTAATTGGCCGATGACCCTGACAAGGATGCAGTTAGAAGATGAATGGATTTTTAATTACAAGGCAAGTCTAATCATTAATAAAAATGTAACCTGGGGGTGCAAGGTCCCATTCATATATTTCTATCTGAATTACAACAAAATAAGTTTTATACAGTACTGGTCAAAAGTCTGGGCACACCTGCTTTTGATGCATTTGACTGTATTTTAGTTATGTTATTCACCTTATAGCAAAAGGCCCTGAGGCAATGAATTAATATATCTAAAATATTGCAACGAACAAGAGAAGTGTTCAACATCTGAGAATGTTCTCAAATTTTAGGCTCTTCTAAACAGTCCCCTTTTGCTTTGAGGACAGCCATGCAGACTCTTGGCCTTCTTTCAACCAGCTTCCTCATGTAGCACCTGCAAGGAGTTTCCACAAGTTCTGGGCACAAGTTGGCTACATTGCTCTTAACTCTTTGATCCAACACACCCAAAAGCAGCTCTGTGAGGTGTAGGTTGGGGGATTGTGGGGGGCAGGTCACCTATCGCAACACTCCATCTCTCTCCTTGTTTACAAAATAATGCTTACTACATACCCTTGAGGTGTGCTTGGGGTCGTGGTTGGAGAGCAAATGACTTTCATTAGGCGTGTCTAGAATTTCACCTGGTACTATATGTATAAGACATAATGGTGGATTTATGAAGTTAATAATACATGAACATCTGACTTTCAGACTTTGTAATATGCTGGTAGACAACATACCTGGATGGTGTGGATTTATTATGATGTAGCCATACTTTCAGGAGATACAGGCGATAGCTCCTGTCATTGTAGCCAGTGGCCTCAGGCAGTGTGATTAATCTTTGCAATTACTGCAAGGCATGTGTCACTACTAAGGAGACAGGCAGGCCTGCAGAGGAGCAGGTCATTCTGCAGAGTCATAAAACAAAGTCTAAACACGTTTTCATCAAGAGGCTGTGGCCGGGGCTTTCCTCGATACAGAAAACATATTCACCTTCATCGCTAATGTTTTACACATCTTCTTTGTGCTGCCTGATTAGCAATTTCTCACAAGTTCACTAAATAAGTGACCTTTTTATTGTTGTTCACCGACCAATATAGCTTTAATAATGAGCCATCAGTAGCAGGCGCATCCAGCTCCGATGTAACAGGGACCGCTTCAGGAAAACATTCCTACCCACCGCAATTGCACTGAACAACAGTTCCTGTCATTGTCAGGCAAGGGCAGCTTTGGTCTCTATAAGCTACTAATGTAACATTGCACATTACTTGCCCACCACTTACGCAGTACTAGTAATTATTTACACATTATGATACTCTTTGTACATTATTTTTAAATGTTCAAATATTATTTCTTGTTTTTATAAATATGCCTGTTGTGAGGTATGTTATGTGATGTATGTTATGTGATGTTACATACAAAGCTGCTGAAACGAGAAAATTTCCCTCTAAGGGATTAATGTGCTCTCTTCTCCAGCAGCGCTTGTGCTGAAAACAAAGAACAATTAAGTTTAGATTAGATAAAACATCAGATTGACACTGATGTCTAGTCTAGGGCCATTGTACTGTATTCACTTTTAAGCATTTAACTGATTTTCTGTATTTTACCTGTGATTTATTATAATTGATATAATTCAGGCACGTGAAACAACATTCAAGACAACAAAGGACCTCTTCTGCTGTTAAAAGAGAATTAAAAGAGAATTTACATTTCATGGCAAAATTACTTTGCATCCAGCCATGCATCTTCTAACTGCCTCTGCAGTACAGTTTCTCAGGGATGTGGAGTTGATCCCAAGTAGCACAGTAAAGGGGGAACCGGTTTACACCGGATGGGATGGAGGATTGTCAACTTTGGTCAGCTGGCTGGCGTGAGATATTCAGTTCGAAACAAGTCTACACACATTTCATGCATGTAACAGTTGTATTACCTAGTAAATAGTCTGTAAGGTTTGCAAATTACCCCAACGTTTTTGATGTGGTTAGTTTTAGGTTTATAATGTAATAATATAGATTTGTCATAAGATTTCCTGCGTGAGTGTGAGAGTCTGAAACTGGGGATGCAGTGTCGAAACGACTGACAGGAGTAATTCAAACTGCGTCCACCCATCTGCCCTTGTCTTGTTCAGGTTATCCTGGCTAACGCTTATTTCGGTTAGGGTCATGGGATATTCTCAACTTACGAATCATCAACAGGATTTCCAGTATTTACCTTACGAAACAGTAGTAAAAGGATAAGATATGTTTAGTTACATAGGTGGCAAATCACATAAAAAAAGAACTTCGATGTGTGAGAAGCTGAAAGATCAGAGGGGGAGGTTTTGTTCTGGCTCAGTCCTGTTCTCGGGCATCAGCTGGCCAATGGTAAGGTGCTGCCGTCTGTACGACCTCCCGAGGCACAGATAAAGCCAGGGAAATGCGCCGAAGAGCGACGTGCTGAAATACTTCACAGCGCGAAGGTGCTTGTTCTCATTGCAAGACGTTCCAAGAGAAAAAATACAGTTCTGCGTTTCCCGTGACTTTTTTCTTCCTGTGACAGGTAGGACAAATTAGGTAATGAGACGCAATGAGGTGATAGTCAACCTGAATTGTACTGCAAAATACTCCGGCAGGTGAAAATGGTAGCTTTTGGGTATTCTAACAGTGGTAACATGTCGAGTTTGCCACCTCATACACTGTTAGGGACATTAGAAAGCGGATTACTGTTTCCCAAAATCTTATACGTATTTATTTTTATTTACTGTGCACGCGCAAATAAAGAATATATATCTTAATGAATCTGAAATGCACCAACCGTTTCAATTGGTAAAATATATTGCAGATAATTAATCTGAGAATTGTACAGCACTTTAACACGCCATTTACTAAGAAGTAGCCTATAGTGTGTATAGTTAATTTATGTATGATCACCCGAGGGACTTATAAAAAGAAAACAATGGTGTCTAAGTAAACTGCTTTGACTTAAGGGAGTACATCTTGCAGTTATGTCAGCCTTGCGTGGATTTTGCCATGACTGTGAAATTGAGGAGCTCTGGTTCATCTGAACGAGTCATTTCCATCATGTCACAAATACCATCTTACAAATGTACAATTAAAAAGTATAATATGCATTCCTTGTTGGTATCAGTGAAATACGCATATACTTACCAAAATATAGCCACACTGTAAGAAAATTTTAAAAAAACTTTGACTAAAGAAGTTTCCACTAAATAGGAGGGATAAGTGCTTGGACTGTAGCGGCACCGGCTGAAACCGGCTGGGACTTCCGGACTAATCTGCGTTTATCTGTACAGAAGTTAGCCAGTCGGGGACAGATATAACCCGGGCCGCAATCCGCAAAGAACCTTTGGTTGTCCTTCTGCAGATGAGAAGTAATCAGCTCAGTCCTGCGCAAAAGCCCACTAGAGAAGAAGACAGACTTGCCAAAGTTTCCACAGTGTGCTATGAATGCCGATTCAACTGTCCCTTATAATTAAACGGTTATCGGGTAGCTAGTTGAAAACTGTTAGCCAATCACCAGGCGAGTACTACCCAGGGCCGCATTAGGGGCATTGATACCCTGGCAGGGTCGGGGGGCAGCTCTTTACAGGGGCCCCTCTGTATGTAAAATTATATAATGGGGGGCCAAGGTGACATTTTGTCAGCGGGGGGCAGAATTTCTAGCAACAGTCCAGGTCATACCGATTATATTATTATAATAAGATTAAATTAATCAAACAATCCGTATTGATCAAAGCATCTTTGAAATCCTTATTGAAATACATGTGTAGACCTATCGTGTCAGGAAAAAATACCAATTTGTATACAATTACTTGTCACTGGGGCTGTACCCTCAAGGGTCCGCCTGTTGTACCCTAGCTGTAGGTAAATTTACCTTTTAGTCTAATTTAAGGCATAGAAATGGACCCTGAGGAATATTTTTGTACCATTGGGGATACATTAATGTCTGTACCTTGGGGAACAAAACTGTACCCGTGCTGTACCCTTTTTCTGACAGTGTATATGTATTTTTGAAAAGTGGAAAGCTGAATATAACAAATAATATGTATAAATATGAATGTGTATCTGGCTTGTGCAAAGTTCCCATAAGGGGACGGTGGTGTAGTGATGTCTTGGTGTTTCCCTGTCTATCATGTTAACCTTGGTGGCCTGTTCAGTTCATTGTTGTGTGTGGGGTTTCCTCGCTGCCCAGGGTCTTTAAATTGTGGCTCCGTTTCTCCCCATGTTCCTTAGTTCTGCTGCCCCCCCGCCCCCCTCGCCGTTGGTCATGGCTCCTTCCTTAGCGACAGCCTTCTCCCGCCGCTGGTGGATGGCGGTGACGGCGGTGGTGGAGAACTTGCTCTTCTCTGCTGTGTTGCTGGGATGGGGCTCCCTGCTCATCATGCTGAAATCTGAGGGCTTCTATTCCTACCTCTGCCAGGAGCCAGGTAAGAAGGTGGGGGGGGGGGACTTTCATTACCCCTCCCAGAAAAAGAGGGCTTTATGGTAAAAAGAACATCAATCGTTGAATAGCTGGAAATGGAAGGGCTACGATTCAGGTCATTCAGCCAATGGCTGTCTTGGCAGGAATTCCTAAGTTAACACTGAATGTGATTCAGACATCTTCAAGTACCCACAGATGCCAAAGAATGCTTAGAGAGGGTCTTCATTTGATTGTTCTTGTAGAGTCATCCCACCGTACTGCAGTGTGCACGTATCACTGCAATACCATTAATTACTGCCATCTTTTAAATAGCTTACTAAAAACATTTCAGTGTCTCTTTTTCATTGTTTGCATTTTACAGTATATAGTCTTTAGACTCATGGATCTGGAAAGAAATATGTTTTTGGATAATCTTGAGGGTGCAGTAAGGTTATGCTTGCATTGAATGGAATTGGTGTGGTCTTCTACTGATATGATGGCTTTGCTGCGGTGATACGTGGCAAACACTCTGCAGTCATCAGGGCTTTCAAATCTCGTGGTGGCGTCATCAATACTCGTGGTGGTGCTTCCTCTGTCTGAGTGAGAGACAATAGGTCCCCTAGCTTCTTCCAGCACATTTCATCCTGTTTTACAGAGGATAAGGGTCATTAGCTTGAAGTGGTGCCCAGACTTTCGTCACTTGCTGGGGTTTAATGAGTCCCCGGGAATAAATGGCGGTTTGTGTGGAATGTGGAACAACATCTAGTTCAAGGTCAAACGAATGAGTTTATGGGTCAGAGTTCACAGACCGACTGTCCTGATCTAACATTGCATATGTATCAACTCTAATCTCTTCATATGAAATGTTCAGACAATGGCCTTCTCCATCTTTTAAGGATGTTCAGATCCCATTAAAGTAATAAGAGTCCTGTGACCATGAATCAGAAAGAAAGGGAAAGAATATAAACACTGCAAGGGTATTAAAACGAAGCTCTGCACTATGTGGGGATTATCACTTTTCTTTCATGCAAACCATTGTTTTCTGATCATCGCAGGCAATGAAAGGAATAGCAGTTTCCTTGAAATTATGTTAGTTCTTCTTTTTTTAGCCACGTGGAGCATTTACTAGAAGCTGGTTCGCTGCACGTGTATCGCCACGCTCCTTGGCCTGTCGGCTGGTGTAATGGCTACGATTGCCTAATATCCCCTGGCTTATTTCCTTATTTTTCATTTTGCGACTTATGGTGGAGTACCTGGCTTGAACTGGTTTGGTGAATGTGCTTGGCTGGGGTTAAAGTGCAGGCTTATGAGGCTTTTATGGTGCACGAGGGCATTGTGCTGATGCAGCGGCGCTACTTGTGGGATTATGAGAGTCTTCCCTCAGGTGCTCTCCCTAGGGTGATCCTCACCTGGACGTCGCGTGCACACTCTGAGTTACGCAAGGGTTAGTAAAGTGGCCGGTATCAGCTGTTCCAGCTGGTCTATCGTGGAAGATAAGCTTATTCTGCTGAACGGAGCTGTTCTCTCTTGCACTTTCTTGCTGAAGTCGTGATTTCGGTAGAGTAAACAGCCATGTTCTTTTCCCCCCTCGTCTGTGCCAGACGAAGGGATAAAGTTTGAAATTCCTTGTGCCTGTAAGTGCAGATAAGGCAATTTTTTTTACACCTCCAGCAGGATGACAGTGACTATAAGGCTGCCCCCCCCCCCCCACCCTGCTGGCTGCATAGCTGAAATGTCAGTGCTTGGGGGGGCGGTCATCCTCACAGCTGCCTTGCTGTGGTAGTCAGTACCCCCACCTTGGCCTCTCCCATAAGTGAAACTACACCCTCTTTAGGGGTTTGAGACTCAGAAGGTCACTGGTTCAAATCCCTGGGTCGGCAGAGTGATCCCACCATTGGGCCCTTGATCAAAGCCCTTAACCCCAGTTGCTCCATGGACTGGCTGACCCTCCATTCTGCTCTAACCCATTTTCATGAGGTGGTCTACCGGGATGCTTCTCCAGCTGTCCTGAAGGAGGTCCCACATATGCTGAGCTCTCATTGGCCACTTTTCCTTCACTCTCTGGTCAAACTCCTCCAAAACCATTTCTATTGTGTTTAGGTTAAGTGGCCAAATCATGTGATGCGACACTATCGCTCTCCTTTGTAGGCAGCTTAGTGTGTCCAAACTATTGACTGATACTGTATATGTGATGGACAGCTACAATATTGAGATACGCCCCAATCTGACTTGCATCCGGTGGTTCTGGTCCCAAATGAGAACACAAGTCGACTCAAGACTGTACTTTTAATGTGCCTTGAATCTTAATCTCTGTCTCACCTGACAGGAAACAGCTCAGCTGCAAATGTCACGGTGCCCCCTCCAACGCAAGCTGACTACCTGGACTACGAAGAGCCCAGCGATGGCCAGGTGCGAGAGGCGGTGGGGGAGGAGGGCAATCTGCGCATGAACGGCTGGCTCATCTGCAAGGAGCAGGATGAGATGCTGAATCTGGCCTTCACCATGGGTTCCTTTCTGCTCAGTGCCATCACGCTGCCCCTCGGCATCGTCATGGACAAGTATGGCCCGCGCAAGCTGCGGCTGCTCGGCAGGTGAGGGGTAGGGGGGCAAGTGGGAAGGGCTTTTGGGAGGGGCTCATCCAATCTGGTTTGAGTATTGGGTCATGTGACTAAAAGGCTGTTTTGTTGGCATGATTCTCACCCCACTGCCCTGTGTGCTTTTTCAGTGCCTGCTTTGCGCTCTCCTGCCTTCTGATAGCCTACGGGGCCAGCAATCCAGATGGTACGCCAGTCTCCCCCCTGCCTCCTACCTCAGTCACCCTGTCTTTGTGCCCCACCTCTTTAAATGTCTCCATTTAGGTCTACTCCAAAAACCCAAGCGTACATTGCTAACTTTCTCAACAGATTTAATTTATCATCCTTATGGAGAAAATGTGGTTCAGCAAATTAATGTTACAAAAGGCAACACAGGGTGGTGTATAGCTCAGCAGGTTAGGACGCTGTGGCTGTGATCGGAAGGTCACCGGCTTAGATCCCAGGGTTGGCGAAATGCTGTTGCTGTTGGGCCCTTGAGCAAGGCCCTTATCCCGCAATTGCTCCAGGCACTCTCAGACCTTGCTTTTGCAACTATACGTTACTATGGGTGAAAGCGGCCAGATGAAAAATTGCCACAGTGCACCACCAACAGGCAGAAGCCTGGTACTACAGAGCATAACTTAATAGAATGAATATAGACATAACAATATGTTCCAACAGTCAGTACTTGCCATGTACACAAGCACTGTTGCCTGACACCTTCAGGGTCGGGGGGTAAAATCTCCTGCTGTGCGGATGTGGAACTGCATGTTCTCCCCAGATCACATAGGGTTCTTCTGAGTACTCCAGTTTCCTCTTGTCCTTAAAAGACAAGCTCCAAACCCCCTCCAATGGATAGATGACTGCAGTGTATAACTTTTGGTGTTGAGAATAAACCCTTCAATTAAGTGTTAAGTTAGATATTTTGTTTCGGTTTATTTTTTTTTACTCACACCAAAGATATATTCCATATCATTTATGTACCTGGACATTGACTGATAACTTGTTATGACATAAGGCTGTCCTGCCAATTGCTCAAACGATTTAATGAATCTTCTGCTGGAATTTGAACCTTACAAGGTTAAGGGGGGGGGGTCATTTTGCGTAACCTGCTGTCATTGTTTGCATTGTTTGTTATATATCCTGTGGGCGCAGGAGCTTCAACTGTCTCGGGGGGTGAATGTAAATTCTTTGCCGCTGCTTTTCTGGCATTTCTGGATTGACCATTAATCTGCCTGTTCCTCCGTCTCCTCCCTGCAGACCTGTCCGTGCTGATCTTCGTGGCTCTGGCCCTCAACGGCTTCGGGGGCATGTGTCTGACCTTCACATCTCTGACTGTGAGTCGCCGGGCACAAATCAAATATTTCTAGTTTTAGTTCTAGTTTATTTAAGGTCACCTAGGTATTTGCATGAGAAGGCAAAAAGAAGGCAGAGTGACCCATTGGCGGTCATCTATAGAATCTGTTTAATGTAGTGGACAGAATTATGCTGGGTATGGTTTTCTGAATAATTACACACACACACAGACACACACACATTGGCATAGCGGAGGGGAAAAGTGGAGGCTGAGAGAGAGAGGCCTAAATCAAAGGGCTTTGTTTGCAGATACCGAGCTGGAATGAATGTCTTTGTGTAGCGTCCACACTGAGGACATTATCCCATAGGCTGTTGGTGTCCACAAAGACATCTGGGTGATATAACAGCCGTCCACTAATGGGGTCTCTGCATGTGCTCTTGGTGCCCAGCTTCACGGTGCCGCCGGCCCGTCGGGGCTTATAGGACTCACTCGGGCAGCACATCGCCAGCCAAGCGGCTGCGGTCGTCAGGGTCGCAGCCTGGCAACAGCCTTTTGATGATTCAGTTCCGTACATTCCGGATTATTCCAGCCAGGGCTGGCAAACACCATCTGCTATAAAGGTGTCAGGCCACCCCCTCTGCCCCACACACACACCCCTACTGCCCCCCCCCCCCCCCCCAGTCAGCCTGCCCTCCTCTTTGTTCCCTCGACATGCATGATTTCAGGCCTTCTACATTTAGAGTGTTTCACCCCCCATGAGCTTGTGCCTGTGGACCTTATGCTTGGATCCTCATGCCCAGTAGGTGGCGCTATAGTGGCAGCAGCACAGGAGGATTTTCAGGTCCCATGTAAAATTCTTCTGATTAGCTGGCTGTACTGTGTAACTCAGGGACCCCTCAGGGACGGGCTGTTTACATTTGCTGGTAGGGTACACCCTGTGACCCCGCTCTCAGGATGCAGAGTGAATAGGCAGTCAGGATGAACAATACCTCTGGTTCCTTGACAGTCAACATTGCTGTGGGCAGATCAGGGCACAGGGTTTCCTGTGCAGTTTGTCCTGTGGGCATGATCTTTCCAGGTGCCAGCCATTGTTATTGCACTTTTTAGCCAGTAGGCGGCTAGGTGTTTGGTACAGGTTTCCTCCACTATCTGAAAGCAGAATGTTCCTATGAAGCCTTTCATAAGCCAAAATGGCATGAACCGAAGAAACCGTTATAATTAATTTATATGTAAAAAATTTTGAGCGGCCCCAGACCCAAAAATAACATACCATATCATACCAAATAACACATAAAACCTAAAATAACACTAACATAGTAAAAGCAGGAATGATGCGATTAAAACAAGGCCTACCTAAAGTATACATTAATAGCAAACATTATATGGTAACAAACATTATAGTCGTATAATCATCTCATAAAGGGTGGCTTGGGGGTTCAGTGGTTGGCTCTGCGACCAGGGTTCAAGTCTCCGCCAGTGTTCCAGAGTACCTCTGGGTACTCTGATTTTCCTCCCCTCCAATTAACTGGAGTTACCAAATTTCCCCTAGGTGTGGATGCTGTGTGAGTGAATGGTGTGAGTGTGCCCTGTGATGGGTTGGTGCCCCATCCTGGGTTATTCCCTGCCTTGTGCCCATAGGCCCCAGTCCCCCCACGACGCTGAATTGGATAAGCAGCTACAGAAAATGGATAGATGGAATCATGTGATGTTTGTTATTAAAGAGTGTTAAAATTTCCTTCTGGATCAATAAAGTATCTATCCACTTACATGGAGCTTATGAATGTTCCATGAAAGCATAATGAAGGTGAAGTTAATGCAAAGTGCTACTGAATGTAGTTCCCGGGGAGGGAGCAAGGTGGCGCCACTCTCGTTGCTTGGGGCTTTATAACAGCTCACCGCAAAAGAAAGAAACACTAAGCACTAAGCTATAATAATGTAGGTCTTTCATAGAATCAAAGTGGTATAAAACGAACTTTGAAAACATGGGGTGACACTTGTACCTGCTTCAGAGGCTCTCGGGCTGTTTACTGTAGCTTTTCTCTCATTCCAGCTGCCCAACATGTTTGGAGACCTCCGCTCCACATTCATCGCCCTCATGATCGGCTCCTACGCCTCTTCGGCTGTGACCTTCCCCGGGATTAAGGTAAAGATCGCACATGACTTCCATTTCACATTTCATAATTCGGGTGAATTCAATCCAGGGTGATTACATTTCCTGCCCACTACCGGTGCAACAACATAATATGCAGCAGCAACATTTCTATTTTCAATTAAATAACAAGTTAACGAAGTAACACTGTGGTATTATTTGCCTTATTTGCCTGATAACACCCCACTCATCTTGCAAAAAGGAAAAGCAGTATGCTTCTGCTCCTCTAGGTGATCTATGACCTTGGTGTGACCTTCATCACCATCTTGCTGACGTGGGCAGGCTGTGCTGGTCTTGTCTACATCAACTGTTATTTCAACTGGCCGCTGGAGCCCTTCCCTGGGCCCGAGGACATGGACTACACGTGAGAAACATGCACGAGTGTGACCACATGTGAAGCCATATACATGCATACATAACTACAGTGCCTATAAAAAGTATTCACCCCCTTGGATGATTTACCCTTTTATTGCTTTTATAAATCAATCATGATCAACATAATTTGGCTTTTTTGAAAAAATAATTACAAAAAAAACCCTTTAATGTCAAAGTGAAAACTGATTTCTACAAAATAATGACAATTAAATAAAAATACGTAACATAAAATAAGTTATTGCATAAATAGTCACCCCCTTTAAAGCGACTGACCTAATTCAACAGAGGTCCAGCCAATTGGGGCTAATAGTCTCACAATTAGTGGATTGGAGATCATCTGAGTGCAGTGACTGTGTCTTGAGTGATTGTAGTATAAAGACACCTGTGTCTGGAAGGGCCATTCACTGGTTAATCGGTATTCCTGGCTACCGTTACAGCATGAAGATAAAAGAACACTCTAAGCAAATGAGAGAAAAGGTTATTGAAAAGTATAGGTCAGGGGATGGATACAAATAAATTTCTAAGGTACTGAACACCCCTTGGAGTTCAGTCAAATCCATCATCAAAAAATGTAACCCAAAATCTTAAGCAGAAAGCCGACTGAGTCCACATGCTTTCAGCGATTAGATGCATGCATTCCTACAATGTTCCTAAGTGTTTCGTCTGCCATGTGCTTCAACAGGAGTCTCCGAAGAGGGTGTCTGATGTGTGGATATTGGTACTAGTGAGATTAGCAGCTATTTAACCTCACCCTGCAAATCCCTTCTATTGCCGCCGACCCTCCTGCCTCACACGTGTCTTTCCTCACTTCGTTCACTCTGCAGTGTGAAGATCAAGTTCAGCTGGCTGGGCTTTGATCACAAGATCACAGGCAAGCAGTTCTACCAGCAGGTGACCACTGTGGGGCGCCGTCTAAGCTTGGCAAACTCCCTGAAGCAAAGCCCCCGCGACCTGTCCGTCCTGGAGAGGGACAAGCTCTGTCTCTCCACCATGGATCTGGAGGTCCAGTGCAAGCCACCAGAGGAACGTAAGAGCCTGAATATATGCCTGCAGACCAATTTCTCCAGTACTGGTGTGGATCTTAAGGAGATAATTATACCAATAACCAGTCATATTGGCCGATGTTTCATGCGGTCAAGAATTAATCACGATAGTTTTATACAGCTGATTGAAGTGATTATTTCTGAAAACTCAAATAAACAGCAGAAACTCACAATGTCTTAAAATAAAATTACATAAAAGAATTCAATTAAATTTTATTTAGCTCCTTTTACAACATTCACTCCAAGGTGCTTTACATGGGTGTGTTACACTGTGATACACACTGCAAAAAATGGCCTTGCAAATTTAAGATAAACTGTCTATGTTTTGAGGCCAAAAAACTAGCAAAATTATCTGCCAGTGCAGTAAGAAAATTGTGCTTGCTAAGATTTCCTAAAATAACAATATGCTTAAGTGCAAGTAAATTAATCTTATAAGATGTGTTGTTAGTCAGTTTATTAATGAAATTAGAATTTGTCTAAATATAAGAAAATTATACTTGCTTAGATTTTCATTTTTTTGCAGTGCATTACAACATCATTAGGACAGAATAATACAAAACAGGAAAAAGGAAAGACAGAAATGAAAGAGAAAGCCAGATAAGTGACACATCTGTATGGTGACAAAATCAGATGTCGGTTACTGGATCTAAGCTCTTATTTCACCCGCTTTCCCTCCAGCCAAATCATTCATGCACAGCCTGTTCAGCCCCATCTTCCTGCTCAGCCTCGTCACCATGAGCGTCACGCAGCTGCGCCTCATCTTCTACATGGGCGCCATGAACAACATCTTGGAGTCGTTGAGTGACGGAGACCTCAATGTCGGTGGGTCCTCGTGCTCGATGCCCCTTTTGGCCTCCCCTGAATCACCATTACAATGCTGATACGACAGTGCCAGCAGAAACTCTGCACCTGCTTTTTTTCCTGCCACGTCCAGTCTATCAGTATTGAATTCGACTGTCCACCGTACTACTTGATCTAAAAGGTTCCACTGGCTGATTCTGATGTTTCTCCTTTCCCTTTTGTTGCCCTTTTTCCATGTCATGGTGCCTTCCCTTACAGTGGAGAGGATGGAAGTGGGTGAGGCCGCAGGCTCGTGTTTGAGTTTTAGCAAGATAAACCTGTAGCTCGCCATGCTGTGTCTCTGTCGTTACGTCCAGTGTCATCAATAGTTGTAGAGCCTGCTAATCTTCAACCGCTACCCTAACCTCTGTCTGGATGGTGCACATGAGCCACGTACTCCGGAGAAAAACACCCTCATCGCCTCTGTCTGCTTTGTTCGCGCATTCAGTAGAAAATAACATAATGAGAGCAAAAAGATCGCCATCGTCAGCGTAGAGCCTATCGCTTATTAACCCAGTAACCTCATTATCCTCGTGCCATTAGTGACCCCTTCTCTCTCTCTCTCTCTCAGTGAGCACGTACTCCTCCATCTTTGGTGTGCTCCAGCTCCTCTGTCTCATGACCACGCCGGTCATTGGCTACATCATGGACTGGAAGCTCACTGAGTGTGACGATGGGGACTCTGAGGGAAAAGAGGCCACGAAGTGAGTCTCCTGCACTTCCATGACTGTCCACCAGATGGCGCGTTCACATTACTTTTCTTAGTTTGGCCGAATTCTCACAACGACACTGTGAACATAGGGGAAAATACAGTGTTCCTCCAACAAGAGATCCATTTCCAAATAGTGCAATATTTTCCATCTTATCCTCATTATTATAATTACATGATACATTTTCTTGATTTTACATGATGACTGCAAGTGAAAATGTGGTAGTCTAACCCAAGAGTGCCACTAGAGATTGATGAAAGGGGGGAGGACCTTTACTTGGTGGTCTGATGGAAATGGTCCACATTATATAAACTAATTAGTGTATATTTATTTTGGTGATTAAAGAACATGAACAGCTGAAGATTTGGCGGGGCTTGTGCGGTGTTTACGTCTGACCAGTAATGGATGCAATTTCAAACTTATCCTCTTAAATTCAATCTCAATGGGTCCTGTTCAGGTTCCAGCTGAACGTGCTCTGGCCAGTAGAATCATATAACATGCAATTCCTCTGCCTCCCACTCCCCACCCCCCAAAACCAGAGATTTGGTGCAACCCAAAAAACGTGACCGGCAAATCCAAAAGATCACCAATGCCACGCGGGCCTTCGTCATCACCAACATGCTGCTGTGTGGCTTTGGGGTCACTTGCCTGGTGCCAAACCTGCCTCTCCAGGTGAGCAGCCCCCCTCCCCCCCGACCCCTGGAACTATGACCTTACCTGCTGTTTAATATACTACAGTTTCTATATATATAAGAGATATAGAAGAGCCCACATCACCCTGAAGATTTGCCCCACTGTCACTAATAATCCCCATTGGACTAAGGGATGTCAGTCTGAATGAACACAGCAGCTTCCATCACCACCTGCTGGCCACAATATGTACTTATTGTACATTAATCTTTGAGTTTTAAGGTCCTTGCCAGGCTGAATGAATCAGAATGCAGCTCACTGATATTTGACTTATTCTGTTTCTATGTGACAGATTCTCTCATTTATCCTTCACACCGTTGTAAGAGGGTTCTTACATTCTGCCGTCGGTGGACTCTATGCAGCTGTGTAAGTGTCTCACACACACATTCACACAAGCGCGTGCTTGCACACACATGACTCAACATATTCTGTTCTCTTAATCTAGTGTCATGTCACACACGTTTACTTGCTGCACCTATTATTATTTTAAAGAATATATTAATGTTTAGTTGTAGTTGGGGTGTTATTTATTTGATTTAGTTTAGTTTATTTGAATTTGTAAAGTCTAATAAGAGTTTGTTATGAAAATAAATTATTTTTTATGTAGGCTACAGTATTTGCTGTTCTCAGGGCAAAAATCGGTATCGGAAAAATTGGTATCGGCCGATCGCACATACCAAAAAATCGGTAATCGGGATTGGCCAAGAAAATTGCAATCGGTGCATCCCTAATGGAAATAATGGCATTCTATTTAAACAAAATCTCGCAGGAAATTATTTTGTTAGTAAAAATGCAACTGTGGCAGTTTGACACTCGTGGGATTCCTTAATGAAAGCAAATAGAAACGCCCTCAGTAATAATTATATTTGATGTAACTTTTGTTGTGCAAATTCATTTAGCCAGCACTAATCCAGGCTAATTAATTGAGAGCTTGGTGAAAATAAAAATGAGTGGAACCTCTGGCCTGCGAGTGTCACCAGCCACACTCTCTCGATTTATGCCATGCGATTCAGAGTTAGAACAGTCGTGTGTAAATAAGAGGAAGGGTTAAAGAACTCCGGTAGCTCGACGTCCGAAAAGTAGGCCTAACGCTTACTTCGTATTTTACATATTGGGCTGAGGTAATTTATCAGATTTTTGAAGCCTCTATCCTCAACTGCAGAAAGCGGCTGGTGATCCAGTGCCATGAATTTTCCTCGTAATTTCTTTTCACTGCTTATACCAGGGGTACCCAATACGTCAATCGCGATCTACTGGTCGATCGCAAAGGTCTACCATTGCTATTCTGGAGCGGAATTTTCGGACTGTTCATAAAAACTACGACATTAACTTCACTCCGAGAAGCGAGCTGAGAAGAGAAAAGTGAAGGAACTAAAATCCCAGTTCAATTCAAAAATACTTTATTTATCCCAAAGGGAAATTAATAGGCTAATAATAAAGAATACTCAATATATTTATAAATAAATATATGTTTTGCATTTTATAGTAGGTAGATCATTTTCACTTGGTCATTTCAGCTCGCAAGCTGAAAAAGTGTGGGCACCCATGGCTTATACCAATGAAAGATAGCACAGACTGGGGTGATGTGTCACTGGGGTGATGTGTTTTTAAATGTCTAATTAAATTTGTTGTGTTAAATGTCTTTGTATTGGTTCCCCCATGGTGTACCTGGTCCTTACACTTGCTACAAATAGCAAATTTTGCGTCCCCTTGGCTCACGCTGAAGATTACGGAAATTTTTGCGTGTCAAAGTGCGCGCGACTGCACATTTGATTTATTGCACATGCGCAAGATCGGTTCGTCAAATACGTGAGACTGATCGGCCGATCACCGAAAAGAAAAGAAAATGAAAATCTAAGCAAGTATAAGCTGAAAATTGGCCCATTCCGATCGCTGGCCGATGCATCCCTAATTGCCATTGTACACAGCAGATACAATGAAATTCAATATGAAAACCCTGGGTGACATCCAGAAAAAAAGCAGACAGAAATATAGAAAATATATGAACACAATTATGTAAATAAATCTGTGAAACATATTAAGTATAATTATGTTCCCCAAAATGATGCAAAATCCAAGCAAAGGCTGGTATGTTTACATTGCATTCTGGGTAATCGTTGAGGTTTTTGTCCATGCCTCTCTGTGCAGATACCCATCCTCCCAGTTTGGCAGCCTGACTGGGATGCAGTCCCTGGTGAGCGCTCTGTTCGCACTGTTACAGCAACCTCTTTTCATGGCCATGATGGGCCCGCTCAATGGCGACCCGTTCTGGGTGAGTATCCTGCACACACACACATGCACGCCCATGCACGCGTGTCGTCTCGTGACGGCTCTCTTCCTGCATGCAGGTGAACGTGGGCCTCCTGGCGTTGGGGCTGCTGGGCTTCTGGCTGCCCCTCTACCTGATATGTTTCCAACGGAAACTCATCCGCAAGAAACAGGAGCGGGACGACGAGGCCAAGATCTACGTGAAGATAAATGGCAGCAGCTCGCCAGAGGCCTTTGTGTAATACGGTGACGGAACACACGCATAAGAGCGACGTTCCTCGCTGATACGACTTACCGACCACCCATGTCCTAATCCAGCTTAGTGAGTGTGATTCTCACTGATATACAGATACACACTCTGTGTGTGTGTGTGAAGTTTCCCTTTGAAGCATGCCTTGAGCATAAACCTCACATGATGCTGCACACACAAACACAAACACACACACGCCTCCCTGATCAGAAGCACACAGAATGGATATTGCTGTTGTCATGGAAACTAATGAAACTCACGGACATGAGGCAAGGACTGAAGAAAAGACAGAAAGAGAGAGTGATCTAGGGGTGAGACCAAAAAAATAAAGTTTCTCCTACACCCTGGTAATTTAAAATGAAACTGAGTGAGAGGAAGCCCCATCTCCCCAAATGAAACTGAGTAAGAGGAAGCCCCATCTCTTCAAAAACTTCCTGTGCTTTCAGAGTATTCATGTGTGTTCTGCTCTTGGTGTCCTGATTCATTCATACGTAACGGGAAGTGTGTAGCTCCCTAACAGATTAGGGATCTGTGCCAGTGTGATTAAATGCAATAATGGCTGATATCGTAATTCAGTTGGCCAATCAGCAAGTTCCCTGAGTGCCCTCTACTAAATCAGCCCTAAGTTTGGTCAGGAATCCATCAGTAGGAGGCCTTTTATCAGTAAATAATTTAGAGTTTGTCAGTGGATTATTGTCTTGCAACAAGTTAATATAAAACAGAATATTTGATTGTTTTCCAAAAAAGGTAAAAGAAGTAATACTAATGTGCAAACAAAAACGTTCTTCTTCCCTCTCTAATTCTCTCTCACACACACACTTGCTAGCCATCAATCTGCATCGATAAAAATACAAGTTTAAGCCAAAGGCTGCATTTAGTGATTGTGTGGGAGGGAAAGAGTAGAGACTGGTAGAGGAAAGGAGAGAAAGACAGAAAGATCCAAGAGAGATGAATTTGAGTACATATCTGATACCGAACGTTCATCACAATATCTCTTACATAATCTATTTTAATGGAAATTATTATTTTTTGTTATGTCAGCATATTTTGTTGCTCAATGCCGCATGTACATGCATTCTGTAGCTGTTTATATATGCATGATAACCAAATGGGCCTAAATCCTATTGTGCCATTGAGTAGGAACATTGCTGAAGTTTCCAGATATGTAAACATAACTATCTGTACACTTTGTAAGTCATTATAGGTATAAGTGCGTAATAAGTGAATATTAATGAAATAATATTCATATTTGCGTTTAACTTACACAGCTGAATGAATAAGGGAATCAAAGGGGTTTCCTCACCTTCCCCCACTACCTGCTTGGTTTTGGTAATTGCAAGCTAATTACTGAAGCACAGCTGTGCCGAGAATGAGTGTGTTCGGGTCGGACAGGGTGTTTTTGGTGTTTCATGTGGGGTCCCTCACACAGTGCCTGTTAGTGACGCTATACCCCAGAGGTAACATTGCATGAGAGATATATGTACTTTGTAAAATATGTACTTTGCAGCTCTCTTAAGGTTTTACTTCCTTTCTGAATGTTTTTTTACGTGATGGTATATCCATGCTTATGTTGCCTTTTGGGTTTTTATACAGTAATTCTTCAGCATTTCTTCTCTATTTTAATCACAGCATTCATCACCTCAGGTGATGGTGGCACCAGGGAAAGTAATACATTATTAACTGTTTAAGTGAAAATATAAAACATATTTAAGCCTGTATTTTTGAAAACTGTGTTATACGTATTGATTACTGCCACTTCAATTTATATTTACTGTAAATTATATATTTTGCTAAAATGACAAACACGACTGTGGCAATATGTGACATATGTATAATTTTTGGCTTTCTTAAATATGAAGTTTTGCTAACATATTTAATATTTTGTCAATTATAAAAACTGTTTCTTTGTCAATGGTCAAACAACAGACTGGTAAGTGTTGTTTTATAATGGCAAAAGGCCTTTGTCTGTACTGGGATTGATGGTGTTTGTGGTGGTATAAATATTTACAAAAACACCAGCACAACAGTTTACTGAGTCTTTGTGCTTCACTCTCATGATTTTACGACATTGTGATTTAGAGTATTTTGTTTTGACTATTGATTGTAATTATTTTTTACTTTTTCAATTGATAGAACTGACCTACAAAGAAAAAAAAATGCTAAACATTTAGTCAACATGTGTTTATTTCATAATCTTTGCAATGGGGTAATTTACAGAATAAAAATATATTATTAAAATTCAACATACCTTTATACTACGCTTTCCAGTTTTATCCATCCCAAAGTGCTTCAAGATTTAGCAGGGGGAACTTTAGTAGCTGTCATAACAACGATTAATGTTACGTAGTATGCAGCTTGAAGACGAGGTCCAGTCAGTAGACTGTGTTGTGTTGATCTATTTCCCCCAAAGCAGTGCAGTGCCATATTTCTTGAATACAGGAAAAAAATTTGGGATGTTTCGTTGCACACCGATTAGCACTGATTCCTTGCACCCCCAGGACTCAGCTTTGTAAATCAAAATAGTATGGAATCAAAATGCAATGTGTTTGTTGGTCATTCTCGGTGGGAGAAACATAACTGAAATTAACCAGGGATTAACTAAATTAAAATTTAAAAGGATAAATGATTAATATTACAGCTGTACTTAAAATGGTCTGCAGCTAATGGTGGCAATTTTGATTAAATTAAATTCCGTTTTTGCATTAGCTGTTAATGTACTATAAAATCCTTGTCTGTGAAAATGTTATATGTCCACACGAAAGAAATCACTGCCTTGAAACAAACATACAGAGTGAGTGTATTTAGCGAGGCCTGATTACAGGAAAAATCTTGACTGCCACAGTGCGAATTTATCTGTGATTGGGGGGGATAATTAAAAACATCATCCTTGATGACATCACCAAGGCCACCAGTGAAACCTCCGGATCCGAGGTTTCAGCAGGAGCAACCCTCCTCACCTGACGTCACGTTGTTTGTGTGATGACATAGCGGTTGTGGTTACCGCGACGACGCCGCGCCCCCTTTGGCCCCGATCGGGAAGTGAATTTACGGAAAATAGAAAAGGGGAGCGAGAATGAGACAAGAGAGAGAGAGATCGGAGCCGGAGGGAGACTGACAGTGATCGCAGCTGCTTTGGATTCTTGTTAAAAAAATACCAGAATCTCGAGAACAGGCAGATCAGGAAGGATGCTCATCAAAGAGTTGTAAGTAGCGAATCGTCCGTTTTTACAAGATAATTTAATTTACGCAACCTAAGCTGCCTTTACACCGCTGTACAGCAGGCGGCTGCTGTTCCTAGCGTTGCTTTCTTGGAACGTGGAAAAAAATAGTCGGCTATCTATGGCCATGGAGACATAAACTTGACTTTGATGTTTAATGCCATTGTCCTTTTGTAAGGATGCATTATATTTCAGCCATTCAATTATTTTCAGGACTAACATGCGCAACCCACTGGCAGAGATACTGTTCATTTACCTGCCTGCATGGCTCAAAATGTTAGTTTTTATATGAACGTAAATAATATGGAGGAAGAACCCCGTTTTAAGCAAGTCGTCGTCTAGCTTCTATATTAAACATTTCACATTTCTGTGTGTGATGCCATGTAGCCGAAGTGTGAGACAGATTTAATCGCTGTATATGTAATATTATAGCACAGAGGTGAAGGTGAAATCTGAACGGGCGCTGGACGGAACGGAATGGAACGTTTTCACGTGAAGCCGCGTCGCCGCCTTGCGCCCCGGTGGCCGGCCCTTACGTTACACGGAGGTGTCACGCGGCGCGGGGAGAAGTAGTCTAAATGACCGTCCACATAAGTGGGCGGATATAGACCGTATTTTAAGCGCTTGTCTATTTAACGGATGTGAAATGGGTAACCACTAACCTAGCAGCAGTGTGCCTGGAGTGTAGGTATTATGTGTTAATATATTACTTTAATAATCATGTGGTCATTTTTGTAAACCACCAACCAGCAAATGGACGGCCTATAATTTTAGGACACACCTCGACGGACAGTTAACAGACTCATAATAAGATTTGAATAAAACTTGCGTGAGCTCAGCTGCCGTTAGAAAGCCAGGGTTCCGGCCGAGGCCTCGTTAGAGGTTATTGGAGATGAACAAGGCCGGCGGACGATAAGCGTCGACCTCACGACGTCAACCGAGACATTGCCGGTCTTATGTAACTAGCGCCAGAGAAGGAGATCTCCGGGTGAGGCGAATTCAAGGGCATTTTCTTTGCCAGGTTATGTCCCTTCGCGCCGGTGACGACGGCAGGACGCGCGTGGACGCACGCGGGAGCGCTAGTTGAGAGTATGACTCAGACTATTAGCCGCTGATTTTTTAAAACAATATGTTCGATGGGGCTAGCGCACACTGCGCGTGACTCTAGCGTAATACCACCGCGAGGATGATCATGGCCATGTCCGTACAGAGGGGCCCCTATTATCTTTCATCGCTATCCGGATTGCAGAGGGGGGAGCCAAACCACTGTAATATTATTCGATTTGAGGACACGTCCGGTCGAACTCATATAAAAGCGTGCAAGGTAGATTCTGTGATTTCTGCGAATAGCACAGGTGTAAAACAAGTCAATATGGAAGTGTCGTTTAATAGAAACTCAGCGAAGTATACAGTATATGTGGTGTAGTATAAATGTGGGTAAGAAATCTTCAGCGCTAATTTTATACGCCAATACCAGAAGAGAAAAATGTACTTTAGGGAGCGCTCGCTTACGAATGCGACATCTGGGTGACGCGATGGCTCGAGAAATGGCCGAGCTACTGCTACAGGAGCCAGTGATGAAGTCATGCATATCGATAGAACGATATCTCAGGTGTTTATTTAAATGTTATTGACGAGAGTGTCATCCTTTAGATCTTGTAATCGGTTGCTTTATGTAAGAATTCTATGGGTCTGTAGGCATAAAACACCAGCCACAGAAAGTGTCCTCCAAGACATTAAACTGCTAGCTGACACGGTAGTAGTTCACAGTGTTCTGTAACACGACACCACCAAAGCAAGTCCAGGGTACTAAAATAATGTTTGTGTCTTTCATATTTATACTTTCGTGTACAGGTGGTGGGCACCAACAAAGTAAAATTTGCAAAATGTAAGATATATATATATATATAAACCACTTCCAAAATCAGGGTTGCATGTTCAGTCTATCACAGACAATCAACACACTTCATTTGAGAACAGCTGAAGAACACATATTTCGAGGTTTGAAAGAAACCACAATGTCAAGAAGACGGCTGCCAAAAAAACATACAAAGAGAGCACACAAATCCTGCACACACTCACAACTGTGAGGTTTGAAGTACTGACTATGCTGCTGATCATAACTGGACATCATCTAGATAATACAGGTTGCTGCGTTTATGTAACACTGTCATCGTACTATCAGTCCTAGCACTTAGGTCAGAGCCTGCTGTCCTGGAAGTTGTTTTCCCACAGAGAATAAATTATATGTGATACTGGGACATTGATGCTAATTTGGCCTCTTTAAAGACAGAGGCCTAAGTTTTGTATGGGGCCTGCAATTGTGCTCCAGTTATTCTATAGTCCCCATGCATTTTGGTTGTTTCACCAGTTATGATGTTTTAGAATCAGTTGGCCAGTCTGGCTTTTGACTACTGATGCTTTTTTTTGTGGTTTACTTACTTTGAGGTGTGCAGACTTCACACAGGGAATAGTCTAGGTGAGTGTTACTAAACCACATACTGAGATGTGTCTTATGGAGATGTCAGCATTTTTTGTTTTCAAAATATAGTGTTATATATTAGGATGCCTGTCTGATATCTTCATGTCATTATGGTAACTGTGAATCCAGTAAAATGAGCTGCTGAATGTGACAGGTGTACAGATTTGTGAAAAGGATTAATTCTTTTCACCAGTGTGTTTGCACAAGCACTGTATCCTGCACTGCCCCCAGGATTTCAGAATAGTAAATAAACACTAACAAAAGTGGCTACATGGCTGATAACAGAAGTGAAGATGATGGCTATTTTGTACATTATTAGTTGTTACATTTACATGATACTGCAACTGAAATGGCTTTTCGGATTTAAAAAAGGTTAGTACTTATAATTTATTAATAGAGTAGTTGGCTAATTAGGGGGATCAGTATAAATGCCACTAACATTTTGAATACATTAAGTGTGTTGTTTAAGGGCCCAGGAAAAGTTCCCCTGCTGGTGTCTGAACTTGCACCCTTTTTTATCCCAGGTATAGGTCCATTTACATGAATGACCAAAACTGTAATTAGAATTTAATTAACTTTGGAACCTGATGGGCAGCTAACAGACTTAAATTTTCATATAACAAATAGTCTTGGTTGTTACCTCACATGTGACAGTAGTGGATGTCAACCTTATTTGGTGTAGTGCAGCATTGTTTCACAAATTCCAGCATTATTGTTCAGCAGACTGTAAAGCTCTTCAGACCCAAATGGCAGTGCAGTGTCCTACTCTGGATAGCCCAGCTGTCTACAGTGTTCTTTTGTGGATAGCTCAGCTCTGTGCTGCGTTTTCCTTTGGATAGTTCAGCACTTTGCATCATCTATATGTGAACATCCTAGTTCTGCATGCTGTCCTTCTGTATTAAGCCCAGCTCTTCGCAGTCCCTCTGCTGGAAGTCCGGCCTTTTCGGTGACCCGAACTGTCAGCTTATTGTAGTGTCACCTGGTCCTGGCGCCAGTCTGCATGCAGGGTGATGTCAGCTGCATTTGCATTGTAGCTAAAAGGAGGCTTTGACATGTGAAGTTCACTATGTAGCATGTATGTACGTGACAGGTATCTTTTGCTTAAAGAAATGTATTGGTGAGTAACCTTGTAAGATCTCAGGTGTAAGATTACTGGCAAACTCTCAAGATGTAAATGGCAGCAAATGGCATGCCTCATATATATATAGGTAAGCCTAAGAAGTCTTTGGCTGCTCTATATTGGTAATAAAATTAATATTAACAGCCTAGATGTGAAGGATTCTAGCTATCTGTAGTAAAGGACATGCACCAGCCTGTGAGGAGGCCATTTGGAACATCAGAGTTGCACATCAGAGAAAATAATACGCTTCCAGAGATAGTCAAGGTGACTCGTGCCATTGGTGGGGGTTTAAAGTTCTGCCCAGAGCCCCTGGCTGCCAAATACAGTGGTCTCCCATAACCCCCGTAGTATAAATAAACCATAAATACTTACATTCTGTACATTGTGGCAGGTTACAAGGCAGCAGACCGACATATCATAGTATGAAGGTGCAGGACAGCAGAGATGCCGTAACAAAAATTGACACAAAATGCGGGTAGGGCCCCTTTAATAAAATCTAAGGCTGTGACTGAGAAGAAGCTTTCTTCTACTCTAACTGACAAGATGTTTAAGCCAACAAAGGCCAGCACAGCACCGCCCCAGGGTTTAGAGATCAGCCGTCATGGCAACAAAGGTGAAGATGCAAACCGCACCCTTAACTTTGGCTCACCTTACCATATAATAGCAGAAGGCGTTCACTGCACTAATAAAATCTAGTCATGTTTATGTAGGTATATCAGCCTTGAACTGGTTTTATCTTAATTTCATATTATCATTTCCAAGTGCCCAGCAGTACAATGGATTAGGGTATCTAAGTTGTGTTTGTGAGCATTTTGTAATTACCAGTATTGGGGATACTATAGTGGAGACACATGACATAGGACCATCTTAATCATGTCAGTTAGCCAGCCTGCTCATTGAAATTGTCAAATTTTGGAGTCAAGGAGAACACACTAAAAACAAGAGGGAATTAAAAATGCACAAGTCCCAATGAATTAGTCATCAGTTGGGTGATAATAGAATCAGAGGTAATGTTATATCTGTAGAATCAGCCTTGGGAGCAGGGAATGTTGGGCTTATATATGACATGGGGATCTCTGGATTCGGATTCTCGCATTCTCACTGTACCATTTCCATGGCTACATCTGCCAAGCTTTGCGGTTTGGGTATAGCTCCTTACCACTGGCCTGCCGATTGTAGATGCCCGTCGCTCTGTGCTGCTCTCTTCTGCTTTTCATTTACTTCATTCAACCCATCAATTCCAAAATTTCAGTTCAGATTCTATGTCTCAGTTCTGATCAAAATTTTTAATTCACACTTGGTTCATATTGAATTATTCTAAATGTCAATTCACTTGGAATTAATTGCCAAATTACATGCATTTCAGTCCCTTAGCTCAGTTTAATTCTATGTCAGATCACATTCAATTCAATCTCTTTTACTTCCTTTTCATCACCAGTTTTGTTCTCCATTTTACTTAATTTCCTCTCCCTCATGTCCTTCTCTCACGACTACCCTATCTTTTTCTCTCTTTTTTCTCTATCTGTCTCTCTCCTGCTCTCTGTAAACCTACAGCTCCGTGGGCCTGAACTTGGCTCCTTCCTGACGTGGCATGCTGGTCGTCTCCCATTACACACAAAACCATACTGATGAAATATTCAGGCACATGAGAATGGGACCGCATGGAGATTAATTACCCTGCACACACTAGCCTGAGAAAAACCAGAAACCATTCACATTGGCTCTCGATGCAAAGTATGTACCATTTGGATGAGTTCATACCTTATGACAGCACTCAGCAGAGCAAGAGGAAGGACACTAACACAGCTGTCATATTGAGTAACACTCAAGGTGTTGGATTTGTGTCCAGAAGGTTGTTGGTTTGAAACCCAAGAGAGACCATGTGCTTATAAGATATTTGTAACTGCTCAGTAAAGCCTGCCTTGGGTAGATGTGGCTGACTGGTTATATATACAGAGTATTTGTTAATGCAAATAACTGTCAAGTAGTAAACACATTGGGCTTAAGAAGCACACATTGAGTATGAAGAACATGAGGACAGAGGGGTAGCAAGAGAACTTTTGCCTCCTCTCAAAGAGAGAAGGCCCAGAAACTGTGATTGCTGTCCTGAAGCTGCATGTCCTCTTGTACCAACCATGCATACGAAGCAACTGTCAGTCATTATGATAGGGTTTAACTAATGTCTTTATCACATAGGTTAATTATGTTGTCAGTGTGTGTATGGTGGCTACCCTTACTGTGTAGCCGGTATGTCTTTGTAGATTGAGTATACGTACCCTCTGGTAATGTTAAGGTGTGCAAATCAGGCAGCTGTCCGTGGTTCTTAACAGCCAGCTCCCATGGGTGGTTCTGAAGGGACAGCGGCCAACTTTACATGTGCTCCTCCCACTCTGCTACACTGGGGGAGTGACCACAAGGTACCGCGTTGGGGAACGCGCTGTCATTCCCTCGTCAGTCAGTTACCAAGCACACAGCTGTAGTAAGAGTTTATGAATGAGAATCTGTGGGCCTTTTATTCAAAAAAAGTTCAGGCCATTTTACAGTTGTGATTTATTTATTTATTTAGCAGATGCTTTAACCCAAAGTGACGTACAATTGAAAGCCGGACCAACCAGTCCCTGGAACTTTTAGGGGTTCAAGGCCTTGCTTCAGGGCCTGAAATCGTTTTGCTCAGTCTAGGATATGAACCAGTGACCTTCCGATCAGAGGCACAGCGGTCTAACACACGGAACCACACACCAATCCCATTTTTAAAAAACATGCCTATTATACAAACTTGTGATGGTAGTGTACTCCCATGCATAGGCCAACCATGTGGTGATTATGATGGTGCTGTTACTGTACTAAAGCATTAGTCATACTGTTGCTGTATTGGTGGTGGTCGATGTGACGACAGCCATTTATTATATTATAGATGTTGATGGTAGTGGTAGTGGTGATGACTGTTATGTGTTTATGGTGGTGATCTTGGCGATCTTGGTAGTGATGACGATGATGGTGGTGGTGATATAATGAGCTACCCTGTCTATTTTCCCTTCTAGTCGAGTGGTGCTGCCCATTTCTGTGGAGGAGGTAAGTGCTATGGTGTGTCTGTGTGTTTGTGTGTATGTGTACGTTTCTTGTTTCTCTCTCTCTCTCTTCATACTTGATTTTCAATTCATTGCCAAATTTAGCTCTTTATTGTCATATACATCATCTACATTTTTTTTCCAGTTTATACAACGTAAGTATAGCTGTGATATGGCATTTTGGTATTTTGGCCCTCCCAGTAAAGGGTTAAAGTTTTGTTTGATTTATTTGGACAGTTCAGGGCTCTAGTATTATAGTTACTTCCCATTGTTATTATTGCTCTTATTGCTTTAAGGAGTACAGGCACTTGATTACATTGGCAATAATAATAACTACAATAATAATAATTATTTTTATTATTAGTCATACACATGATGCTGTATTGAATAGATGAAAAGGTCTCTCCATTTTCTCACTCATTTCCAATAACTTGATGTTCATTTAGGGTTACAGTGATCCTCAGAGTGATCCTGAGAAAGCGGACACTCTGAAGGGGACAGATTCACACTCAGAAGTGCACTTCGGAGGAAACACACAAAAGCATAGGGATAAAATGCAAACTCTGCACACTCTATCCATATAAACCGGTATCTTCCTGTGTGGCTTAAAGGAGCAGGGCTCTCAGTGAAGTTCAGCTCCTTGAAGGCTGTTTCTTTTACATCCGTTCGTGGGTGTGGGTTGGAGGGGGGGTGAACAGGCAGCTGGTGTGTAGTGAGTGTTATAATCATAGTTATTGTTATAACTGTTCATATCCTAACCAGAGAATATGTACCTGTCTGGACTGGAAAAAAAATCTATCCTGTGTAATTATCACAAAGATCGCAGACAGAGATCTTGGGTAATTACAGTTTGAGCTTCTTCATTAACAAGGACACATTTGGGTATGATGCTCCCAGAACCAAGCTATTCCATTTATCTTATAATACACATTTACGTTCCTTGTTTGTCTTGCTCTCGTGCTTAGTGAGCTTATGTCAGAGTGACTGTACTCTGAGTGTTTATCTGTAAACCCCAAAGGGGCTTGGAAGGCAGGGGGCTCCCCTATAGCCTCTCCCTGTGACTTGTCCCTGTTGTTGTCCATGGTACTGAAAGGCTCATTCCGCTCCCCGTGCCTGATCCTCCTCTGGGGATGTAACACTGTTTTGTGTACATAACCCATCCCCCACCATCACTGCTGACAATGCATTGCACACTCCACTTGTACCCCAACACACACACACACACACACACACACTTAACCATAAGTAACCAAACAAAATACAAGACTTTTGACATTTTTAGTTTTTTGATTTCAGTCACAGATTTTTATAAAACTGAGTTTCCCCTTGTGGGGACTGAAAAAATGCTCCCCACAATGTTAAAATATCTTATCACTGTCCACTGGTTTTGTGGTTTAAGTGACAGGGGACATGGTTCTGGACATGACACCGGTGGCACGTTGTGTTGTACAGGCAATGCACTGGGCTTGCATGTGTCACCCAAGGCACTTCCTCTTCCTGCCCGACATCCCTTCCTGTTCCTCACTCACTGCATGCTTCCTATTCGTCACAGTTTCTCTCTCTCTCCCTCCCTCCCTCCCTCGGCCTCTCTCTCTGTTATTGGATCTGTGATGTTGCCAACAGCTGCACTATAAATAAAGTAGAGGCTTCCTGCTTTGGTCTAACCCCCACTCCCCCCCCCCCCATGGATGAAGCTCTCAAACACAGACAGCTAAAAATACTGCACTCTGCATCACTGTGCCTGCGTCCACCCTGACTGCAGTCACACACACACACACACAACTGCTGACTGCAGTCACACACACACACACACAACTGCCGACTGCAGTCACACGCACACACAGGCCAAGCTTAGCTGCAGTCCCAACACATACACAGACATATAGTAATTGCAAATGACACGACTTCTGTAATGTCAACCGCTGTTACACATGAAGAGAAAAGAGTGAGAGAGAAGGAGGAGTGAACAGAATGTCCTCTAGTACTGTAGGAGAGAGGCGATTAAGAGGAACTTCAGGTTTTAATGTGCACTTACAATACTGGCCTGGGAATGGTCTGATCAAATATCAAAGACACTAATCTTAGAGCAGTGCATTGTGGGACCTGCTGCTGGTGATTGTCGCAACTCCAAACCCACCGTAATGTACAAAGCACCGGTACTAGGTATGTGGCAGCCTAGTGTTCAGAGTGAAGATAAGTCACTTAAGCATATAGGTGTGGTTGGATGCACCATAGAACCACCTACTTTTGTGGCCCGTTTACACATTGCACAGCCACCATCAAGGTCAATAAAGGCGTGGGAGTCTTTGGCTGTATCTACAATATGATTACTGGTTGTACTTTTGGCTTCCACTCTGCTTTATGCTGGGAGATCTATCTGTCAAGAAGGGGTCAGTGTAGTGAACAAGTGATAAGCTGAGAAATTACTCTTATTATTCTTAGTCCCGGCCAAGCTCCGAACCCATTTACACATGGGCTACGTGGGAGTTAATTACAATGATTTGATACTGGAAGAATTCAGTTTATGAGCTGTATTTAATACAATCTAAGTTGAATTTTTATTAAAAAGAGAAAACAATATTATGTCATTCTGTCCTATAGCTCTTCTAGCATCATTCCATTTTCTGCTTTCTGTCTTTTTGTCATCTTCCCCATATTTCCTTTTAGGTTCTGTGTGAGTGTATTGGGAGCAGCACCGTGTGATTGTGTCTGTGTAATTGTGTCCACCAATGACAGTCTGCATGGTCCGGTCAGCATCACGGTCATTGTGACTCCTGTCCACCCTCTTTTTCTGCCAGTCTGTTTTTGTGTTAATTGTTATTAATAATAAATATTATTGTTGTTTGTAGTGTTTATTGGTTATTTTCCTTCCCCACCTCCTGCTTCTCTAGTTACATCGAGTTTAGATCCAGCGTCTTCATAGCCCACAGAGCTTGGATGTGAACTAGAAGCAGCACACTAGTTTTTCTGGTTCATGTCGACTAGAATTCTTGCTGTGGGCTGTTACCGTGCACTGACCCCCCAGTACTAGAGATGGAGCATTTCTGAAAGAATGTGCACCTCTTCCTGCCTCCCCCCTCTGCCAGTACCAAGTGGGCCAGCTGTACTCTGTGGCAGAGGCCAGTAAGAACGAGACGGGTGGCGGCGAGGGGGTGGAGGTCCTGAAGAACGAGCCGTACGAGAAGGACGGGGAGAAAGGCCAATATACACACAAGATCTACCACCTGCAGAGGTGAGGCCCGCGGGGGCAACACACATACGTGCACTGACTCCTTACCTGCAGCAGCTTTTCAGGAGCTGTCAAGTATTGTTCTTCACATCTACTTAAACCTGAAATCCCTGATCGAACCCTATAAATTGGTACTGCCCATCTAAAAATAACTTCAAATAACTCTAAATTCACTGCAGTGTTAAATTATTCATCAATTAAAATTTAGACCCTTTACATTATCCATTTACACATAGATGGATAGATGGGGTTAATTGTCGCTAGGGATGGAGTTTAATCTACGTAACATTGCTGTCAGGCAGGTGGTATCTGACTTGAGAAATATCTTCCTGCTATGCTTTGTTGTTGCAGCTTCCATTTTGCTGGAGATAGTCAGCCTGTGGCCCTTGACAGAATGGCTGGCCTGTTCTGAATCCCCTATTTCCCCATTCCTCATCATTTTCTTTCCTGCGTAATGTAATAAAGTGGAAACTTTGTTGATGCATGAGACGCACCACTAGGACACATACAATTCTGCTCCACACCGACCGGTTTAATTCTCTATCTGAAGGTATAATGAGGTTTTGACATGGCTGCAGATATTTCACATAGTTAGCCATGCAGCCTCCAAGCTGCCCAAATCTGCATCTGATTAATAGTGTACATTAAACCAATTTGATTTAGCACCGGATCATCTATGGCAGTTTGCCTAATCCATGCCTATCGTTTCAGAAGCCATAAATGAATACTGCTAGGCCATTCATATCAGAACAAAGAAACCTTTTTCTACACAATGGGTGTTGGGGGTTTGGATTTAACTTCCTAGTAGCATAGTGGAGATATGTGAGAGTTATACTTTAAAGGGTAATTATGCTTTAAAGTTATAAGCTGAAATTCGTAATAGCAACTATACTAATCTGAACTCCACCTATTCATGATTGTATACCCAACAGTCATTCTTTCCTTATCTCTCATGTCCATGTCTCTGCCAGCATTGACTGTCTCTCTCTCTGTCTGTCTGTCTGCTGTGACCTCGTGCTGACACCCTCTCCCTCTTTCTCTCTCTCGCTCTCTCTCTCTCTCTCTTTCAGCAAAGTGCCGTCGTTTGTGCGAATGTTGGCGCCAGCGTCCGCCCTCAACATTCACGAGAAGGCTTGGAACGCGTACCCATACTGCCGCACTGGTGAGCGCACGCACAAACAGACGTCCATTCACTTCTGTTCTTGCCATTTTGCTATTAATTGCAATTGCATTCATTGGCTCCCAAAGTGATGCTAAGCACAAATGTTGATGTTTTTTTTTTTATTGCAAAGGTATTAATAATTAAAAAGCACCCAGTGAGGCTACTTATCAATGAACAGAACAGCTCTTCTGGAACAAAGATTTGGGTTTCAATTTATCACTACTTGAAATGAATGTTTTACTTAAAACTACTGACTGTTTCTAATGTGATATTTTTTGTTAAAAAATAATGATTTTGTTATGAATCCAATAAATTTGCAACATTTTTACTGAATTAAGCAAGTGTCCAAGACTTTCTGTGAGCACTGTACCTACACACAGTGTCTACATATCTATGGGTGCTGGTTTCAATTCAGGGAGACGAGATTGTGGTTGGACAGGGAAGAGCCAATAATGGAGGAGAAGTCATTCTGATGAACGCCTGAGACAATAAACACGAAGTCAAGACAGTGTAGGGGAGGGGTGAGACAGAATGGCAGCACAGGCACTGTCACACAATCCAATCCCCCCCCCCCAAATCTCTCTCTGTTCAGCAGAGTCTGCTGTAACAGCAACTGAATAATTTAAAGCCTGACTGCAGAGGCAGAAGGTGTGGAGTTACATTGCATAATATGAATGTTCACCACACTGACCCCAACCTACAGTGAGGTAGACAGACAGACTGGACACAGAAAAACAGACAAACTCAGGATAATGAGATTGATGCTGCCAAATCTTAATTTCAGGTTGATAAAATTGTGATTTTTTTCCAATGTAACATAATGAACAGTCACCATTTGTGGAATGTGCAAGGTACAGGGGTTACGGGAGAAAGATGCCATCATGAGTCTTGTTTTGGGGGAGCCTGTGTTTTGCTAGTAAACAGTGTTTCTGCCTCTCTCCTCTGCTCTGTGCTCCTTCAAAATTCCTCGCTGATGAAGTGATCACTGTGAGTAGCCCTCTGCCCTTACTGTGTCTGCCTGTAGTCCCACCTGTTGCAGATATGGATGCATACACAATATAAGACAGATACACCTTTGAGGGAAATCGGGAGAGAGTAGCCACACTCGTCCGTATCACATGTGAATGAGAGACTGACACTATTACATGCATGTGTTTACATGACAGCGCACTGTATGTGTGAAAGCATGCACTGAATTTCCATGAATGTGTGTGCAACCATCAATATTTGTAAAGGCAAATCATTAATAATTAATTATTCATGCCAGTATATGATTCCTTTGTATTTATCTTTGCTCACTGCTCTAAAAATGTGCTAGCAAACACACTGCGAGAGTCCTGTGTGAGGTTACTCAGTGGGTGCAGCATTCCTGTGTGAATGTGGAGACTGCTTCATTCTGCAAATCATTGTCTTCTGTGCCCTGACATCTCCCGTCCCTGGGCTGCCCGCAGAACGAATACATGAAAGACAACTTCCTGATTAAGATCGAGACGTGGCACAAGCCTGACATGGGACAGCAGGAAAACGTGAGTGAGGCCCATGGGGAGGTGGCTGTGAGGGAGGGGGTATGTAAGGATGGACAGTACAGGGGCGCCATAAGGGGGGTGGGGACGTCAGGATGATTCCAAGGGCCCCTAAATGACAGGGCCCCTAAAAATCTGTGACATAATTGGATTGATCTGGGATGAGGCCCAATATGATGTGGGGGCCCCCAATTTTTAGTGGCACCCCTGATACAACTGACTGTTTACACCGGGTGTGTCTCTCCAGCTCTGCTGCACATGTACTCTCATTGTTGAAACGATTTTTGGTAACGCTTTCCATTAACTGCACCCTCATAATGCCTTTATAATGCATTCATTACATGCATAAACAGCATATAAGTATACGAGAGCATGCTAACATACTTCAACGGCTGTAGTATACATTATATGATAATAACAAACATTATAATCATATTTAAACTGTTAACACATGTTAGGATGTTATGGTATACTTACATGTTCTTATGAATGCTCTTTGATTGCATTATGAATGCATTATTAAGGTGCAGTTAATGTAAAGCGTTATCCAATTTTTAAATAAAAATAATAGGAGTACAACCATTTATCTTGTGGGATTGTTTTTAATTATTTGCCAATTAGGTAATTGGCTGGATATTGATGGATGAATGGATGATAAATGTTTTGTAGAGGAATTTCCAGGTAAGGACCTTGTTCAAGGGCACAATAGCCGATCCTCCATCTGTGATGAGAACTGTAGTGTGCTTTTGGGTGACAGGGCCAGATGCCTAACCACTGTGCCCACATGTGCCATCTCTGTTCAGCGCCAGGTCATTGGCTGGAAAGCTGAAGATTATTTCCCTTCTCCATTGGACTGTTTATGTCCACTGGTTCTTGCCGATCTACTTTTCAAATGCAGGCAAAATAAGGCCTTGTTTGTGATTCAATGAATTTCTCAGTTTGCTTCCCTATTTTGGAAACACGCTTTGTACATTTACAGGCACATTTCTTTGTATTTTGCATTATATTTTCATTATATCGAGCATTACGCAGTCATCTTTGCTCTCAATGTCAAAAGGTGTCATTTTCACTTTCCCCATATAGGAATTTTTGTTCTCAGAATCTCTGGAAAATTTTCCAATAGATCGGTTCTCATTTGATGAAGTGAGAAATTCTGTCGGTGTGAAGACTTGTGATTGTGTGGGTGTGAAAAACAGTGCTGTTATCCTATCAGGTTCATGGCCTGGACCCAGACACCTGGAAAAAAGTAGATGTGGTTTACATCGACATTGCAGACAGGAGCCAGGTAGAGCCAAAGGTGAGACCGTAACACATGAATTAACACATGCGTAAGCATAACAGAAACACTCCGAATAAACCCTTCAAACACTTTTTAATAATAGATACTGGTTTCCAAGCTTTCTTATACTTTCCTCATTCCGTCATTTCATTGTTCACTCACTCTCTTTCCCTTTTTCCCATATATTTTATTTCTCCCTGCATGCCTCTGAACATTTAATTTAAATTGCCTTTTTATCTCTTCCTATACTCCTTTGACAATTCTCAGTCACTCTTCCACCCTCTTTCTTCACAGGACTACAAGCCAGAGGAAGACCCCTCCCAGTTCAAGTCCATAAAGACTGGTCGAGGACCCCTTGGGCCTGACTGGAAGGTTGCCTACCAGGCTGTCCTGTTTATTGCCTGCTTATACTTAAACATTATTTATATTGTTTAATTACTAGAGGTTAGAGGTCTTTATGCTGAGGATTAATGCAGTAGATTTTCGTTTGAATTCTGTTGCTTGTAATATTGAGTTTTTATACACCTGTGTCATTGTTACTCACATGTTTTGCATCTAGAAAGAGCTTCCCAAGAAATCAGACTGCCCACATATGTGTGCCTACAAGTTGGTTACTGTAAAATTTAAGTGGTGGGGCTTGCAGAACAAGGTTGAGAACTTTATCCAGAAGGTAAGAATGGCCGCCTTTTCCACGAGCCTGTGCGTGTTTCTGTGGGGTCTGGTCTAGCAGCTCTCCTTAAAAATGTATTACTAACAATCCTGCATGCATTCTTTGACCCAAGAGCTGTCAGAGGTAAACTTCTGTGAGTGACACAGACTAGTGCATTTGGCTACAGTCATGTGCCCCATAACGACTGTCGTCCCATAAGATTACAATGGAGCTTAAAAAATCCAATTCACAGTGCATTTCTCATGTGTCTGTGGTGATGCTGGTGTAAACAAACCTAAAAGTATAGCACATACAATTATGTACAATACATAATACTTGATAATGATAATAAACAACTGTTACTGGTTTATGTATTTACTGTAATGTACTTTTATTGTTATTTTAGAGTGTTCTTGTTCTACTTATAAAAAAGTTTACTTTAGCCTAGATGTATAGTACGCTATACCATTTAAGTTTGTGTAAGTACACTCTGTGATGTTTGCACGAGGACAAAATCATCAAACGATTTTCTCAGAGCATATCCCCATTGTTAAGTGACATGACTGTATATACAGACATGACCTCTAGTGGTGTGGTGGTGGCATTGCTTTTCAAAGCTATTTCAGTGTTTTTTAAGGTCATTTCAATGTAATAAATATAGGTCGTAAAATGTAGAAGTTTGTGTTCTTTTACAATGATCTCTGTTTGACCCCGTTTTTCAGCAAGAGAAGCGCTTGTTCACCAATTTCCACCGGCAACTTTTTTGTTGGATTGACAAGTGGATTGAGCTGACGATGGAGGACATCCGGCGCATGGAGGAGGACACCAGGAGGGAGCTCGATGAGGTGCGCACATCTGCTTGAAGCCCCTACCAGGCGCTCTTCCCCGCCTCTGAGCGACTGATGCTGCTGTCTTTGCTCTGCTGTGGGTGATTGATGCTGCCGCTTCCCACGTGCTCACAGATGCGGGTGAAGGACCCAGTGAAGGGGATGGTGGCCTTGGAAGACTGAGGCCACGTGCATGGTATCTACAGCTGCTTGTTCTGGTACAGGTGGGAGCACTTTGTCAAAGCTCAGACACTGGGTTGGAGGTGGGAATGAGGGCATTTGTGGAAATTTTTGGAATATATTTTATGCTAACACTTTTGTCAAATGTATCTTATCTCTGTATACATGAATTTAAACAGGTATTGTTATATACAACTCTGGAAAAAAATAGGGGACCACAGCAAAATTTTCAGTTTCACTCATTTCTCAATTTATGGGTGTGTGTAAAATATACATTTTTTGCAAACTCCAGCCTGGCTCTTCCCTGTTTCTCATTGATGAATAGCTGTGCTTTATGGGTCTTCAGTTCTGTTCCTAGGTGCCTGATACGCACTATCCTAGCAGTGCACTTCACATCTGCACTTATTGTTTCCCATTCTTTTTGAAGGTCACTTGAGGTCATCCTCCGATTTATGAGGCACTGCCAGATAAATTGACAGTCACCTCTGGCGTTAGAAAGTTGCTTCTGCCCTCTACCTAACTGATTTCTGGTCATTCCCAGTGTCTCCTGCTTCTCCATGTTCTTGTTTACTGCTGTCTTAGAAGCTTTGGGCCTGGAAGCAGCCTGCCTCACAGTGTAGCCTTCTGCCAGCAGAACCAGAATTAAAAAATGCAGATTTTTTAAAAATATAGAGTGGTCTCTTGCTTGATGGGTAGGGAAGCGCAATTGTAATTGAAAGATTGCAGGTTCGAATCCCCGACCAGCAAGGCACCACTGAGGTACCCTGAGCAAGGTACCGCCCCCAAGCACTGCTCCCCGGGCACTGAATTAGCTGCCCCCTGCTATGTCACGAAAGTCACATATGGGTCAAATGCAGAAGACACATTTCATTGTTGCGCACTGTGTGCTGTTGTGTGTTGACAATGACCACTGATCACTAAATTCTAATTCTAATTTTTTCCAGAGCTGTATATAAAACTTGAGGCATCCATTCATTTTTATTCTTTCTTGCTGTCTTTATCAGATCTGTGACCCAAACACCAGCGGCTCCGCCTACTCCAGTTTCATTGGCACAACTTATCTGTGAACTTGGTCCAGTCCACTAACCCCCTCTTTTTGTCTCTGCTTGGTATAGCTCGTTGTGAGCTGTGTCTGCCAGTAAAGGAGACTCGCCCTAGGCATTTGTAAAATGAGTGTGAAATTACTGCTAACCAAACAGAACCAGGTAGAAGACCACTAACTACTGGTGGTTATGACTTGTGCTGTGTGTAACCAGCACTAGCTCCAGAACTGGAAGCAGAACAAGTCGTTCAATACAGAAAACTGAGACAATAAAATTAGGTTATTTT
This sequence comes from Paramormyrops kingsleyae, assembly GCF_048594095.1. NCBI lineage: Eukaryota > Metazoa > Chordata > Actinopteri > Osteoglossiformes > Mormyridae > Paramormyrops > Paramormyrops kingsleyae. Next base: position 4,046,413 of record NC_132814.1, read on the forward strand.
TCTTTAAAGTAATACTAATATACATAGTATTACAGATGTATACAATATTGATTATTCAAAGAAATGTGAAAGAGTTTTTAATGACTTATCTGTACTGTACTTTCCTCCTCTGCGTGTTTAGGACCAAGCCGAACATTACTAATGTTTATTTCTGATTGTCTGGTGGTGTTTATTCAGTAATTTTCAGTTTTCACTGGTGATACTCATAGTTTGCCTCCCCCCCACCCCATAATCCTGTTTGACTTCTTGTGGAATCTCAAGTTTGTAAGTTGTTTTGGTTTTTCCTGTCAGAAAAATATTCCCGTGTTTGTCCGAGTGTCCCCACCCTCCTCCTCATTCGCTGTTCCTCTTTTTGCTCTTCGGAAAGGATTATTTTTGGTCCAGTGAATGAAGCTGGCAACCAGTGATCTTGTGACAAGTGCAACCGCTGTGGATGGGAACAGAAAGACTCTGTGTGTCCTATAGGTCACACCGACAGGAGCTAATGGTATACTACAAGGCTCCAGTAACCATACTGAAACTATACCAACCACTACTGTTTGCCGTGTTTCATTGACCTGTGCTGTATTACTTGCTACAGGGTTTCAAGTATCTCAGTATTAACAAAATACTTATTTTTAGATTTTTTTCTCGTTTGGATGTACTGCTGACTGGTTTGTATGTGTAGATGTACAGTTTAGGGTATGTATTTGGTCCTCTTTTCAAAAACCGCTGCAGTAAGACAGATTGCCTTGAAAATTTCCATCCATCCATTTATGCAACCTGACTGGTGGTGAACCCTAAACATCCCAGGAAGCATAGGGCGACTTAGAGTTCATCCTGAACAGGATGCCAGTCCATCACAGGGCACGCATGCATACACAAGGGCAACTGAAAGTCTCCAGTAAATATGCATTGCATGTCTGAGGAGTATGGCTGGAAAACCAAGGCTAACACAGGGAGAACGTGCAAAATCTGAACAAACAGAGCTGGGGCCAGACTGGAAGCCACAATGCTGATGGTGTGAGGGAACACCGCTTACTGCTAAGCTGCTGTGCACCCATTCCTTTGTTCATCATCCATCATTATGTTCGGGCTTCATTTACACGGCCCTCTCATTTCCATAGCAAGAGCAGTAATATTACTGCAGCTTGTATGTCTTTCTTTAAAGACGCAAATACTATAAATTGTGTCACTCTAGTCTGTCGAGCCCATGTGCTGGAAAGCACCGAACCAAAAGGCCTTTTGTTCATAACTGACAATGCGTGTCCCGTCTAAGACTCACACCAGAGAGACATCAAAGTTTTGCGATTTGAGACAACCTGCCATAGGGCCCGTCACCCTCGGTACCTCAACTGTACCTCTATATCTGGAGCACTATCTTACCTTTTAAACAAGTGTATTTCCAGAATGATAATATAGAAGTGATGTACATTACCTGGTTAGAGTTTCTCTACAGTCTGGATCTCCTTAGTGATGCCTAGTTTATTGGGCTGCAACTGTCTACCTTTGTTCCTGCTGCCTGGGTTTTTAAGGAAATCCAGGATTTCCAGCCAACAGGCAGTTAATATGTATCTGCAACAGGACAATGTGAATACGCAATAATCCATAGTGCAACCCCTTTACCCTTTGCATTAAATGACGTCTACAGGATTAGATAGTCGCGCAGTATGTTTTTACAGATCACACAGGCAAATTCAGGAGCTGTAGCTTTAGCATAGATAGGAAGGAGAATCCTTAGTGTCCCTACATGCAAGGAAGTAGAAGCCTTTCTCCAAACATCAGCAATAAGTCATACTCTTCTATAGATCAAAGTGTCCAAAGGTTCAGCAAGCAAGCCGCTCCCATGTCATCATGTTCTTGCACAAGACCTCACCATTTACATTTGCTGTTTGAGTGGGTGTGTTTCCTGTCAACCACACGTTATCGGTGGATGATGGGATGGCTGCAGTCTGGGTTTTCTTCCTCTGCCTTCACTCCAGTTCTGTAAAAATCTATTAGCAATACTGCACTGCATTGTCACTAGTTTACCCTGTCCCTCTCGCGTCTTACACTGTTATAAAGAGTAGAAAATCTATTTCTGTAATGTATGGATCCTTTATTAAAATCTTATAATGGAGAAGTATATACTGAACTGTACATAGTATATAAATATCTGTAGATGAACACATATATAGGTGATAGCATCCTGCCAAAATAACAGCAAACCTGAGTCCTCCCCTTCACTGCAGCAGTGACCACACTGACAAAATTCACTCAGATCCTCTGATGTGATCGCGGCTCCCCAACGGTCTTTCTCTCACCTCAAGTGATCTCCTCCAGTGGAATTTTGGCAGGACAGTCTATAAATATATTTTTGTTCTGAACGTTGTATCAATGTCATCAAGTCTCGGAACCATTCAGACCTATTCGCACAAAGGCAGCTTTTATGAAAGCCCGTGACGCCCTGTCCCGAAATGAACCTCCCTGATCAATAAACCAGAAGCCAGAGGCAGATCTCAAGAAGCTCAAACGGAGAGCTTTGCTTTCTGTTTGCCCAACTTCATCGGAGAAGATACCCCTTTCCATGACGATCTGTGTAGCAGGGCACACTTGTAAAAAATGAAATAACAAATGAATGGTTCAGAAGATTATTCCATAGATTGTGTTGTTAGACTCTTCGCTCTGTAGGTAGGATGACCAATTCAAGATATCAAAATTTCAAACTGTATTTTTTAATTTTGTTTTCTTGTCATTTTTTTCTTTTTTTATTTTACTGTGAATTTGTGCCTTTTGTCATTCTATCTTCCAATAAAAGTATATTGGAGACATGAAAATAAATAAATCCAAATGAGTCAATTGTATTTTGTCTTAAGTTTGCAGAGTGATGCAGAATTTCTTACATTTCCATAAAAATTTGGTGGAGGTTTCAGAATATACATCACATTGTCTTTTAGAAGTTTGACATTTTGATTTCTGAGAAGACAAATTAATAAAATGAATCAATAGGATGAGAACACTATTAATATATTATCCAAAGCTTTCATTTACTCAGTTTAACCATTAACTTTGGGTTATCAAACTTAAACCTAACTAATCTAATATTTGCTTTGCCACCACACTAATACAATCATTTGTATCACAGAATGTTATGAGGTCAGGTCGACCCCTCAGGGTTACATGTAGGCTTGTCTTTCTGGAGAAGTTTTCCACTCATTTTTCAATTAATTGACTGAGTGCTTCTTCATTCACCACAAGATACTAGGCATGTAACAATGAATCACAAATCGGTTAAAAATCGAATGTAGGACGATTTAAACCGGCTGATGTGGAAAATGGTGTATAGGCTACATTTGAATTCACGACGTCTGTTCGACGTCAGATGTCACTGCGTATTCACGTCGACGTCGTAGTTTTTGGTTTTGACCGAACGCAAGATGGCGAGTGAATTTCAAATTGAGGACACACCCCCCGATCTTAAATCGGCGGTGTGGCAGCATTTTAGCTTTGCGGTAATCACAAACGAAAACGGCGAGAAAAGCACAGACAAGACAAAAACTGTGAGCAAACATTGTAAAAGACTGATAACATACACAAATAGCACAATGAGCATGCTTCAGCATGTCCATCAGCACCACAATGAGCTCAATTCACCACCGCCAGAGCGAAGATTATTAAAAGGGCAAACCACGCTAAAAAGCTGCACATACAAGCCTTAGTTTATTTGTTAACGCTTTATATTAAGTGCACCTAAATAATGCATTCATTATGCATTTATAGAACATTCAGTGCACCTTCATAATGCATTCATAGAACATTCATAAGCAGCATGCAAGTACACTTTAACATCCTTACATCCCTTAACAGCGTTAATATACACTCACCTAAAGGATTATTAGGAACACCTGTTCAATTTCTCATTAATGCAATTATCTAATCAACCAATCACATGGCAGTTGCTTCAATGCATTTAGGGGTGTGGTCCTGGTCAAGACAATCTCCTGAACTCCAAACTGAATGTCAGAATGGGAAAGAAAGGTGATTTAAGCAATTTTGAGCGTGGCATGGTTGTTGGTGCCACGCTGAGTATCTGAGTATTTCACAATCTGCTCAGTTACTGGGATTTTCAAGCACAACCATTTCTAGGGTTTACAAAGAATGGTGTGCAAAGGGAAAAACATCCAGTATGCGGCAGTCCTGTGGGCGAAAATGCCTTGTTGATGCTAGAGGTCAGAGAAGAATGGGCCGACTGATTCAAGCTGATAGAAGAGCAACTTTGACTGAAATAACCACTCGTTACAACCGAGGTATGCAGCAAAGCATTTGTGAAGCCACAACACGCACAACCTTGAGGCGGATGGGCTACAACAGCAGAAGACCCCACCGGGTACCACTCATCTCCACTACAAATAGGAAAAAGAGGCTACAATTTGCACGAGCTCACCAAAATTGGACAGTTGAAGACTGGAAAAATGTTGCCTGGTCTGATGAGTCTCAATTTCTGTTGAGACATTCAAATGGTAGAGTCAGAATTTGGTGTAAACAGAATGAGAACATGGATCCATCATGCCTTGTTACCACTGTGCAGGCTGGTGGTGGTGGTGTAATGGTGTGGGGGATGTTTTCTTGGCACACTTTAGGCCCCTTAGTGCCAATTGGGCATCGTTTAAATGCCACGGCCTACCTGAGCATTGTTTCTGACCATGTCCATCCCTTTATGACCACCATGTACCCATCCTCTGATGGCTACTTCCAGCAGGATAATGCACCATGTCACAAAGCTCGAATCATTTCAAATTGGTTTCTTGAACATGACAATGAGTTCACTGTACTACAATGGCCCCCACAGTCACCAGATCTCAACCCAATAGAGCATCTTTGGGATGTGGTGGAACGGGAGCTTCGTGCCCTGGATGTGCATCCCACAAATCTCCATCAACTGCAAGATGCTATCCTATCAATATGGGCCAACATTTCTAAAGAATGCTTTCAGCACCTTGTTGAACCAATGCCACGTAGAATTAAGGCAGTTCTGAAGGCGAAAGGGGGTCAAACACCGTATTAGTATGGTGTTCCTAATAATCCTTTAGGTGAGTGTACATTAATAGCAAACATTACATGATTATACAATTATAATGTTTGTTATTATTATATATAATGTTTGCTATTAATATATATTAAAGGGATTTAAGGATGTAAAGTCATACAGTACATGCATGATGTTTATGAATGATTTTTGAATACTTAATTAATACATTGTGAAGGTGTACTGAACATTTTATGAATGCAATATAAAAGCATTGTGAAGGTGCAGTTAATGTAATGCACTACTGTTTATTTATTTGAAGATTTTTTTTATTTTGATTAGGGATTTTTAAAAACAGTACTTTATTCAATTTCAGTTGCACTGTTAAGAAGACACATTTTGCACAGTTTTGAAAGAAAAAGGAATATTTTTGAATAAATTTGTCTGCAGCTCATTCTGTTAAAAAATCGTGAGAAAATCGTATCGTGAACTCAGAATTGTGAATCGTATCGAATCATGAGTAGAGTGTATCGTTACATCCTTACAGGATATCATCTCTTTTTGCCATCCACTGGTGTAATGATGTACGTACAGACATCAGCATGTCAAATATAATTAATATAAAATATAATATACACTCATCGAATGTTTTATAAGGAATGTTCAAATGCTGCTATCAGAACGGCCTGAGATCCTTGTATTAAGGACTCTTCCAAGTGCTAGAAATATTAGCGATTCTGATCCAGGTTGGCATGATTTCATCACATATTTGCTGCAGATTTGTTGGCTGCATATTCATACTGAATCACCTATTCCACCACATCCCAAAGGTGCTCTACTGGATCACTGATAAGGTGACTGAAGAACACTGAGCTCACCATTCTATTCAGTGAACCAGTATGACTTGTGCTTTGTCATATGGCACATTACCCTGCTGGAAACTAAAAGATGGATAAATTGTGGCCATCAATGAATACTAATGGCGGGGGGCAGACTGGCAACAAAAGGCAGCCTGGGGATTTGCTGCCAAGTGGCCCCAATTTGATAATTTGCTGCTGAACAGGGTGGGAGGGGGTTTCAGTGCCAAAATGTACCTTAGGATACCCCTTTCCCCCCAGTCGGCAGCAAATTATTAAACTGGGGCCGGTTGAATTGTGCCGTTTAGCTGACGACCAAGAAATTTCCCCAAACTTCCTGCTGGCCAGTCCGTGCCTGATACATGGTCATCAACCATACTCAACCATACTCAACTATACTAGACTAGGCTGGAGCATTTAAATGAAGCTTGATTGATAGTGGGAGTCCAGTGTGTGCCAAGAAAGCATTACTCACATCATTAGACCACCACCACCAGATTGAACTGTTTAGACAAGCCAGTTTGGGTATGTGGTATCAGGAATGCTTTACTGGATTCTTATACTCGCACATCAATAGAACACAACAGGAATCATGCAATCATGCTGTCCGTGCCCAACTCTGTCCCAACCATCTGAACGCCGCAGCAGAAATCGAGACTCCTCACAGGCGATGTTTTTTCCAATCATTAATTGTCCGGTATCGGTGAGTCTGTGCCCACTGTAGCCTCAGTTTCCTGTCCTGAGTTGACAGGAGTGAAATTCGACGTGATCTTCTGCCCCTCGACGTGTTTTGGTTGTTTGTTTGTTCAGAGATGCGTTTCTCCTCACAGCTGTTGTAAAGAGTGGTTATTTGAATTAGGCTAATGCAATTTTCCTGTGAGCTTGAACTAACTGAAGCTCTTGACCAGTATTTGCATGATTTAATGCACAGAATTGCTTCCGCATGATTGGATGATTAGATATTTGCATGAAGGAGCAGACGTAGGAGTGACTGTAATAAAACTGACTGTATAAGGGCACACAAAACATATAGACAGATATAAGAAATATATAATATGTTGAATGATATACTGTCTAGTAGGGGTGGAGCCGAACCCGAATACGGTATTCGGAAAGGCACAAATAATGTGTTTTTTACGAATACTTATTTCGAACAAATACTTTAAAAAATATTTGTATTCGGGAACAAGAAAAACTTTATATTAAAAAGCTGCGTTTCCTCTTGAGACCGCAGTGCATGCCCGGATGAGTGAGTGAGTGAGTGAGTTCAGGAGTCGGGGGGGGAGTAAAAGAGGTGACTGACACAGGCTGCTCCACACAGCAACAGCAAAGACTCGGCTGAGCGAAAAAAAGACTTAACTGTATCACTATTTTTGTTGAATAGATTTTTGTACCTTAACTGGGTTCCGGAGGCAGTTTATAACTTTCGGGAAGCGGAGTTTGATCGGGAGAGTAGTCCATTACGCTGCATTATTGACGTCTGCAGTCAGGTGTTCTCATGTTCGCTCTGTTTACGTAGCTCTGTTAGCTCGGTAATTTAGACAATAGGCTGTTGACAGAGTAACGTTAACGTTTGGTTAAAAAGGTTAAAACAATGCTTGTGTAGTTGTGTCGAATTGTATGCACTTGTAGGAGTTATATGGTACGTTTAAGTTACTCTGTCTACTGCATATCCATAATTATAATTAAAGAATACTTACACTATAACGTAAATTAGAAGTGCAACGCAAAAAAAACTGGATTTTTACGCCTATTTTGAATTTTACTCGAATACGAATACAAATACAAATACTTTTCCCCCCTCAACAAATACAAATACAGATACAAATACCGGCTGCTTTGCACACCCCTACTGTCTAGTCAGTTAAAAGTACAGTTTAATAAACGTTTGAACGTTTAACATCATTTTGATCAGCATGTAAGCACTCCCAAAGGACCCAAAATTATTCCAGATTTAAGTGTCGAAATGAATCTTCTATATGAACGAAGTAGAAAATACATACACTGAAAACAATCTCCATTTCCATCTCTAGTCACGCGCACTAAGAGGCCAGAAGCCGCGGGAAACCCCAGTCCTTCGCCATTATGTAACGCTTTCATGCGCTTAACAACAACAAAAAATCGCAGGTCATGCGAGAGAGAAAGAATAGGAGCTAAACTCATTACAGTCGCCGGGTCAATGCACGTACAGCAAAAGGGTGAAGACCTCATCGGGATTTACAAAGCAGACGGAATATTAATATGTTATTTTAAACAAACAGGGCACATCAGTTAGGTAAAAATCCCATTTAAGTATGAAACTGTAAAATGTAACCATAATAAACCATCACTGGTGAAAGCGACTTAGTACAAGCCATGTTGTGCCTACAAACGTTTTACAGCTCAAGTCAATACTCCAAACTTAAAGTAATTAAATTGTTGCTCAACACGAGAGGGGGGAAAGAGAGTCATGAAAATAAACCAGTACTAAAACACTAAAAAAACTTTTGTACTACACTCACTCCTTGAACTTTTCGTTAGTCTTCTACACTGTATGAGCCAGGACCTTTTAGTTAACTAACAATGACTAAACACTGGGCTTTGTGTAGCGGTTATGTCATGCATTGTAATTCCGCGGAGAGTTTTAAAGTCCGCGCAGCCTTACTGCTCCCGATTCCGCCGGCGGCCGGACTGCACCGAGGGCGCCCGGAATTGGCCGAGACCCTGAGCCACGCGACTGTACACTGCACACGCGCCGAGTCACCACGGGACTCATAGTGCACTGCACAGCAGGTATTTCACACGCTGAGTTTGATTGCTGCTGCGTTTGCGCTAGTTGGAGATAAATATTTATGCCGAAGCACCTAATCTCGCTATCCTTGCATGCATTTCTGGAATTACTTGGACAAAGTTCGCGGGTAGCAGTTAATATCTTGAGCGATTGCGGGAGTAACAGCTGATGAGCCATAGCTGAAGAATATAGTGAGGCTGCAATTTGACTCGCAGTTTTAGTGAAAGATGAGTATATTCTTATTACTCTCTGACAGATTCCCATTCACGCGAGACTTCTTAGCCTTTAACAAATGCTATACATTTAGCTGAATTTTATTGGAAAAGCAAGATATGTAGCAATTATGTAGTTTCCGTTATCATTATTAAAATGTAATTTTTCTATCCATCTAGCTGTTTGCCAAACTACTGAGAAAGAATAGTATAGTCTAATTTACTTAATGGCTGGGAAAATAATTTGTTTAATTAACGTGGCTCAAATAAATTTATTTTCTGAAAATTAAATGTGTATTACTCACCACGGGCAAACTGACTGATGAATACGATGTGTTAGTGACTGCATATTTTGTTTGTTCCAGCGACCCTGACAAGAATAATTAAGTGGTTAGAGGATGGATATTTTGTTTGTTGCTTTTGAAGCTTTTAGGTCTTAGGCCATCTTAAAATACTTAATTGAAATTGGCATTGAGACTGATGGGTAATAATGTCACACAAGGTGCCCAGTCAGCTAATCATGTGACCTGTTTTGTCAGGTATGGATGGAGCGGAGTCCCAGGAAGGTATTCCCAACTCTGCCAGTATCCAGCTTCCTGGGCAGTGGGAGACATACAGGTATGCCCTAGAATTTGATATATCTCTTCCTCCTTTCATAAATCTGTTATTTAAGTGCTAGTCTGACTCAGCCACAGGAAATGCTGTACTTGGAATGTGCCATTTGTTGTTGCTGTTTGCCAAGTAAATTTATTATGTATCATTTTGCTCATTTATATGTTTGGCAGTGGGAGTGCAGAATGGGTCACATGGTGCTGGTATGCTCAGATGACTGAAAATGTGAATTCATAAAAGGACGAAACGTATTTTTTAATCTGTGGAGGTACGATATTCATAAACATAACAACAGGTCAGTATAGCTAATTGGCTGGTATGGTGCAGACAAAAATGCATCATATTAGACTAACAGATAAACACAGGTCTTGCAGTCTGGTGATTAAGGAGCTGGTTTACTGAAGCCATACTTGCAAATTATTTTGCCTTCAAATGGAAATTTCAATCAAAAGTGATGTAGCTGAAGTAAATTTTGTTTGACACCATTGTCCTGCACATCCCTTGAATTATATGCACCCCGAAGAGAAAGAAATTACTTTCACCTTCTCTTGTCCTCAGGAGACATTCGTATTGTGCTTTTATTGGAAGGCAATGTTGTGAGTAAAATGTGTGTCTGTCCATATCATTATATTTTTTATATAAACACTGACCAAATCCATTCAGGATTGTTTACTGTCAACAGCAGCATTGATGTCTGGGACAATGACATTAAAACATGGAATTTCCGTATCACATTCGTTTTTCTAAAATTGGTGTTCTGTAGATCCCTGGTGCTGTAAAAAGCAGACGATTCACTGGATGGTGGTACAGCTCTGACTGGCAATTGTATTAAAGTGTCAAAAATAAAATCCATCCATCCATCCATCCATTATCCAACCCGCTTATACTACTGGGTCGCGGGGGGTCCGGAGCCTATCCCGGAAGCAATGGGCACGAGGCAGGGAACAACCCTGGACAGGGGGCCAGCCCACTGCAGGGCACACTCACACACCATTCACTCACACATGCACACCTATGGGCAATTTAGTAACACCAATTAGCCTCAGCATGTTTTTGGACTGTGGGAGGAAACCCCACGACGACACGGGAAGAACATGCAAACTCCACACACATATGACCCAGGCGGGGACTTAAACCCAGGTCCCAGAGGTGTGAGGCAACAGTGCCAACCACTGCACCACCATGTCACCCCCTAAAATAAAATATCAAAGCTTAATTTCTAATATGCAAAGCCTAAGCAAGTATTATTTATATAGTCATGAATGTAAGAATTATTATACAGTAGATTAGTGTATCTATTAAATATACTTGTGCTACATTATCAAGCTGCACAACATGCTTAATGCTGTGTAAGACTTCAGTTTGTATGTCGGCCTAGCTATTATTTTGTTGTAGAATTAGTATGTTTTTTTCCAGTAATCTCCCACATGACCTGCTTCCCACATGTCTTTTTTTGCTCTCCCCAAAGAATAGTCCTTAAGAATCCACTTGTTTTATTGCCCGAGGGGAGGGGGAGGGGGTGGTCTGCAGTGTGGGATCTCTTGGTAATTAGCTGGAATTAGACGGAGGTATTTTTTCTGCCCCCGCTTTTGTCCTTGGATTGTATTGTAGGCTTCATTTCATTCTGCGTGACCCCCATCGCAAATGGATTTACCCGGATTACTTTTGCCAATTAAACAGCCATCCTGTGCATGTTTGGATCTCAGTAACACTGAGGTCGGTGCGCTTAGTGCTGTCACGTGGTCATGCACTCTGTTGTGGGTCAGCTGGTCTTCGCATCTGGTACAAGGGCTAAGGGATGGTCACATGATTCCACCCTGATGAGCACCGACCATGTTTACTCTAGTGGGTTTGTAGATTTGCCCATTGAACGCAAGCAGCTTCTACAGCACTGAAAGCAAGCAGGGACTGAAAACACGATTATGAAGTTCAGAGGTCTGCTGTTTGGTGTAACCAGTTGCTGTCGTGTGACCTGATAGGTAAATGCAATGATAAATGTGGGGAGACAAGGTGAGATGTGTTATGAATTCACCGTGTTGTCAGCACTGCCAAGGAATGAGGATTCATCGGACCAGCTGACCTTCTTCCACTGATCCGAGGTCCAGTTCTGATGTTAGTGTACCCATTGTTGGATGGTTTTGATGGGGCACATGGGTCAGCATGCCCCGCCCCCCGACTGCTCTGCAGCTACACAGCCCCATAGGCAACTTGGTGTATGGTATGTTGTGACCCCACAACATTGTTCTGAAGGACAAATAACTGGAGGAAAATTTGGGGAAAACAAAGCCGTCCACTCCTACTGGGCTCACATTTAAGTTCTCATAGTCCTCAGAGACATCTGAGACTGACACTGTAAAGTGAACAGCCCCTCATGGATAACGCTGCTTGTCTTTTCAAACTACATTACCCACAATTCCAACTCATTGCTGTTTTTCTCGTGAATGCCTGTCCTCCTCCCACAGGGTACATGTGGTCACATGGAATATCGGCACGTCAGAACCCCCAGACAATATCAGCTCCCTGCTGTACCTGGACTCCCAGGTCACCGCAGACCTCTACGTAATTGGGTGAGTCGGCAATGGACTGTACTGTGAATCCAAGTGCTACAAAAGGATACACTGTGCAACTGGACATCCAATAGAAAGTCCTTTCTGAGTGAATAAGTTGTGATTCGACCTGAGTTAACTGGATTTTTAACATATAAATTTTTTTTGCATTACAGCCGTAACATCTGTATGTATAATGTTTATGAGTCAGATACTCTTTAATATATTATATAAACTAATCAATAACTGTGACTTTCCAAATTCCACTGGCTTATGTGTGTATGTGTGTGTGTGTGTGTCTGTGTTTTTCTAGCCTGCAGGAGGTGAATGCCAGACTGTTGCAGTTTGTCATGGATTTGGTCTTTGAAGATTCCTGGAGCCACCTCTTCATGGCCACACTGGGGCCTCTTGGCTATGTAAAGGTACACAGATGTCCAAAATGTAATGTGGATACCCCTATTAAATGGAGTTGCCTAATTAAACCAGATCCATTGTATAATCAAGCACACAGTCACACAACACAATCTCCTGCAACAAACATTAGCTGCAGAATGGGTGATTGTACAGAAGAGCTTAATGACCTTTCACCTGGCACCAACATAAGACGGCGTCTTTCCTACAAGTCAGTTTGTCTTGCTAGAGCTGCCCCGGTGAACCGCAAGTGAAGTGATTGAGAAGGTGGGTGCGAATTCAGCTTTGAAGTGTTAGGCCACACCAGCTCACGGAAAGGGACCTGATAGCATCACTACGCAACCTGAATAGCAGCAAATGCCACCAGCAATGTTCCAACATCTAGTGGAGAGCCTTCCCTGTAGAGAACAGGCTATTATAGCAACAATAGGGTGGCCAACTTCATATTAATGCCTTTAGTTTCGGAATGAGATGTTGGACAGCTGGTGTCCACAAACTCTTGGGGATGTAATGTATCAGACACCAGAGTGTATGTGCTCTTCTGTGAGTTTCTGGGTATGTGTTTGTGTCTGTCTTTGAAACAATGATGTGCTTCATTCCACTCTTTGTTGGGATAGAGGGAGCTGGGGGGGGGGGGGGGTTCTGCTGAATTGGACATAGACAGTGATTCCTTTGTCTGCTCGAGCTTACATAACATCGGAAGCTTTTTCTCAGCTTGTTTGTCATTGCAGGTGACATTGCCATCTTGTGAACGTGCAACACAAGCAGCAGAACATCCATCATTGTCTTTGTTTCGGGTTTGGGGGGGTCATTTGTTCTATAATTGTGTTTCTGGAACAGAATGCCTGTCTGGGCAAAAGTATCAGGGGGCAAAAAAGACTGGTGTGAGCAGCGATGGGACTGCAGTGCTGGTGAGATGCTAGGGTCTTCTGTTTGGCTTATGGTGTCCTTCCCTCCCAGGTGACCTCTGTGCGCATGCAGGGTCTGCTCCTGCTGGTCTTCAGCAAGCAGCTCCACCTCCCTTTCATCAGGGATCTGCAGACCACCTACACCCGCACTGGGATCTTCGGGTACTGGGTGAGGCATGGGCTGCTCTGGGTCGGGGCTTTTGCTGTGCACAACTACAGTGGCATACAATAATATGCAAAATTGATTTTCTTTAAAATATTTGCTGGCAAATAATTCATTTTGACTTTGACTTTACTGTCAGAGACTATGACTTGGCAATAAAAATACTGACGAGATGAATATGTATATGTATCATTTGTAATTCAAGGAAATCTGATACCTGTATGGTAGGTTGAATATTTTTGCCAGTAGATGCGGAGAGTGAATTGGCTAATTCATTCTAGTGTCATGCACAGAAGCATTTCTATAGAAACCATACAGAAATAATGATTGATTGATTGGTTGGTTGGTTAGCTGGTTTGTTGGCTGGTTAGCTGGCAGGTTGGTTGGATTATTGGTTGACTGGTTGGCTGGCTGGTTGGTTGTACAAATGGTGTATCTGGTGCTGGAATCCTAGGTAGCTCAGGGTTGAGAGGTGGTAAGATCCAGGGAAGTGGAGGGAAAGAAGATGATGATATAGAAGGTGGAGAGACAGGAACACCAGAAGACATTTTATGAGTTACCAGGCCATAGTGGTTATACTCGGCATTGGTGCCATAAGGGAGCCGGGGGGGGCACCGGTCATACTGGTTAATATTCTACAAGTGTTAAATTTGTCCCTTTCTTCTGTTTGCCGTTGTCTTCACTCATCTCCCAGGGCAACAAGGGCGGGGTGTCCGCACGGATCTCCTTTTATGGACACACGCTGTGCTTCCTTAACTGCCACCTGCTGGCACACATGAGCTACGCAGCGCAGCGCGTCGATGAGTTTGAGTACATCCTGGATGTGCAGGAGTTTGACACGCATGACACACCGCATGTGCTCGACCACGAGTCAGTGTCCTGCTTGTGTGCTCTGTTCACGCCGAACATAGTGACTGAACACATTTATTCTGAATGAAAAGTGCAAAACAACTGCAATCTAAGATAAAATTACAACTTTAATGAAAATATATTACAGATGAAAGACATGAACCAGGATAAGTGATTGGAAGATGGATGGACTGATAGATTTATGGATGTAGATAAGATAAAATGGATTATTATTTTTGTTACTCTGAGATTCTGTAGCAAATTTCGTACTAGTGCAAAACTTTAAAAGTAGAGATCAGATTGCAACAGGATAGGTCACGGCTGGTCATGGTTTAATAAGAGTTATGTGCCCCAGTTTGCTCTTCTGGTTTGGGGATCTGAACTTCCGCATCGACGACCATGGTCTTCTCTTCCTGCGCGCTGCTATCACCAGCAATCGTTTCAGCCTGCTGTGGAACAAGGACCAGGTGTGATTGCCGGCCCCCTCCCACCCAGCCCTAACCATAACCATAACCATAACCATAACCATAACCATAACCATAAGTAACCAAACAAAATACAAGAGTGCATTTTTAGTTTTTTTATTGCAGTTACGGATTTTTATAAAATAGAGTTTTCCCATACGGGGACCAGGAAACTATCCCAAACCGACTAAAACAGACAAAAGTTATAACAAACAACACATCTTTACATGGTTGGTTTTCTCCTTATTAGGAGCTTGTAGACTTAACCACATAGCATCCTTTCCTTTAAAATAAAGGTGTTTTCAGTCATGCCCGTACATTTTCTCTGCTTTGTCGGCCATCCTGCATAACAGTGGCTAGCTAATTAATAATGTATTATTCGTCAATTAATATTCCATGTGCACAGTGACACTTATGGGATGTGCTGACCCTCAAAAGGCTGCTTAGAACATTAAATATTAAATTTAGTCACCTAAGATAGTGAAGTGACAGACATGCACAGTTAATTAACAGGCTAATTGCATTAAGATATGAAAAAGAAAACCGTAGCTGGTTGTCTTCTAGTGTGATGCTTTCCATTTGACTCTGCTTCACTCACGATGTGACTCTCTGACTCAGTATGACTCTGCAAATCTTACTGTTGGGCTTGATTCTCAAAGTTTCTTCCCTGTGTGACTCTAAGTTCAACCACTTTGTTTGGCCCTCAGCTGCTGATGATGATGAAGAAGGAGGCCTTGCTGCAGGAGTTTAAGGAAGGACCTCTGTACTTTAAACCCACCTACAAGTTTGACAGGTTTTCCCAAAACTACGACACCAGGTAATGCGATCTTGCGAACGTCGTAACATGCTGGGAAGCTTTTTAAGAGCGTGTTCATGCATAGCGGAGAAATGTGAGGAAGTGGATCAAGTTACCAAGGGTTTCTTGAGGTACAAGAGGGATTCCCCTTCTTGAATCTCATTGTGAGACATTGTGGTGACAAATTCTGTGCCACCAATTTTCTGATCTGTTATTGTGTGATGGTCTACAACGGTGTTTCTCAGTCTGGTCCTCAGACACCCCCAGATGGTCCACATTTTTGCTCCCTCCCACCTCCCAGCAAGTCATGGACTGTCCGGGGCTCCCAGAGGACCGATTTGTGAAACACTGGTTTTTAAAACACAGGAAACACTTTAATTTTAAGAGTGCTATTTTTTATGATTCCAAAGGATGGCTTAAGATTAGGTTTTGGAAGGAATCCCACATCAGCTTATTTTGTTGACTCACTATACCATTTTACGGCATCCAAATGCCTCACCCAGACAGTCAGACGCCTCACTTCCTGTCACCAGAGATGACGGTCTTACCCTCTCTCTTTACAGGGCATCAAAGATGTGGCTGGGCTTTAAGTAAGAGCTTTAAAATTCCCCCAGTACTATCGTTGCTCACTAAGCCTGCCAAATCCCCTTCATTATCTGCCCCCCCACCATCCATGGCTATTCTACTATATGACTTGTGGAGCACAGATGAACACATCTTTCTGTGGATGTGGCTAGATACCTGTCATACTGTAGATCTAACCTCACCTCAACAGAAGTGCTTCCACACACCCGCTCACATACTTGCACTGTGTGCTTCTCGATGTGTGTGTGTGTGTGTGCGAGCGGGTTTACCTATCCTTACCACAATGTCCCCATAACGTGATAAATATCCGTTTTTTTCTCCCTTATGGGGACCGGTTTCCTGGTCCCCATAAGGGAAAACTCTATTTTATAAAAATCGGTGACTGCTATGAAAAAATTAAAAATGCAAAAACTCTTGTGTTTTGTTTGGTTACTTATGGTTATGGTTAGGGCAGGGTAGGGGTTAAGGTTGTCATAGTTAGCGTTAGCATTTTTCCCATTGAAATGAATGAACGGTCCCCATAAGGATATGTTTACCCTACATGTGCGTGCGTGTGTGTGTGTGCGTGCGTGTGTGTGCGTGCGTGTGTGTGTGTGCGTGCGTGTATGTGCCCGCATGCTATAATGGCATCATGTAATCACCAGAAGAGCCCTGCATCGCTCATCGTGTCTGATAATGCCATGTTCATGCTGTAGTCTCACTCACGCCCCGCAACCAGCTCATTGTGTGAATACTTGTTGTCTCTCTTGCTCTCTGATTGGAGATGTGTAAATGGCAGTCTCTCCTGCTCTCTGAATGGAGATGTGTAAATGACATTCTCTTCTGCTCTCTGAGTGGAGATGTGTAAACGGCAGTCTCCCCTGCTCTCTGATTGGAGATGTGTAAATGGCATTCTCTCCTGCTCTCTGATTGGAGATGTGTAAATGGCATTCTCTTCTGCTCTCTGATTTGAACCGTGTGAACGGCGATCTCTGCTGCTCTCTGATTGGCCAGTGGCAAGAGACGGAAACCAGCCTGGACTGATCGCATCCTGTGGAGGGTGAAGCCCAGACCCAAGGTGGAGGAAGGGTCCAAAGTGGAAGAGGTGACGAGGAAGCCACTCAGGGAAGACCTCCCCCTTAAGGTGGTGCTGGACACTTACACTTCTGACTGTACCTATGGTGTCAGCGACCACAAGCCTGTTATTGGCACCTTTAGTCTTGAGGTGAGGCCATTGTTGTGAAACCTTGATCAAAACATGACTTTGTAGGTCTGCCAAGCCTTTTGAAGGCTCCCAAAGAACCTGTTATCAGTCGTCATCGTCCCCCCCCCCAAAGGAATTATCAGAAATAGAATGAAATTAATCTCAACATTGTGGTTGCATTCTGTATCACAGAGAGCTCTGGCCTTGTCGGAACTGGAAACAGCCGATGCAGTGTGTCGAACTTTCTGTGACCTTTTGTGCAGCTGAAGAAGTATGAGACCCCTCTGGTGCAGGTGTGTGCTGAGGGTGATTGGAGTGCCACCGGGGGCCCTCTGGTGACATACAGCATCCTGGAGCCTTTCTCTGCCAGCACCTGGGACTGGATTGGCCTCTACAAGGTCAGCTGACAGGAGGGGGCGACAGGGTCATATGACCAGACCAGCCTCACCAGATCACCTTCTGTCAGCTCATGTCGCATCAAGTGTCCGGGAAAGGTTACAGTTTGGTGTCTCCATCTCACAGGCCAGCTTTAGAAGCGTGTCCGACTACATTACATACATCTGGGTGAAGGGGATAGAGGTTTCCAGTAGTGATGATGTCATCCAGGTTTGTATACCCTAACCAAGCTGAGTACTCTGTGTATGTGTCTGTCTGTTGTACAGCTGGATGCTTTTGATATTAGATAGATACGTCTCTCTATTCCTGTATGTAACCAGTGTGTAATTTGAGAACGTAAAACTAAATAATAGGAGAAATAAATGAATTCATATTGACATATTAAAATGATGGGGTATAGAGGGGCGGGACCACAGGGACACTGGCCCTAGCTGAAAGCTGATTGGTCCCTTCCCATCACGCACCACATTGGCTAATGATAAGGTTGGCCCCTCTGCATGAATTATGGCCACACTTACGTCCTCCACCTTAAAAAAAATTCTAGAATTTCCCCTGATTAAAATTCAGTGATTATCTTCAAGTGTGGCTTAATTAATTAAAGGAAGTTGTATCGCTGTCAGATCAAAGAGGGGTGTAGTAAACACCAATGGTTGCAGAGGATCTGCCCAGCACATTCAGATATGTAGGTACACAACACTGTCACAAAGAAGCAAAGACAAAAACAAAACGCAACAAAACAGAGGATAAAGAACAGCGGCAGCACTGAGGGAATGTGCAGGCAACACTGCCAATGTAAGTGAAGCAACAGACAAACTATTTAAACTATATTTCATTCCAAATTGTTGTAGGTACTTTATGTGAAAAACCGTATTGGAATTATCCAAAGTACATGTGCTTATGTTTTTTTTTCTCTTTCGGATATTTTCTCCTTTTTTCATTCGTTCATTCACTCCTTGGAGAGTTTTCTGAGTCAAGCAGAGATGGTGAGCTTGCTCACCGAATTGAATGGACTGCAGATTTCTTCAAAATAATTAAGCAGCACGAAAGTGAGGCTGCCATGGACGAACATTCCACCCCCCACCGCCCACCGCCCACCGCCCACCGCCCCGCGTTATGGTCGGGCTGAATGTGGCTTCCTGTACCGGGCACACATGTAAATGGTGTAATAATTCAGAGAATAAGTTTGTGGCATTATTATTGATAATTGAAATAGTTTAGCTAGCTATAAATTATAAGTGACAAGGCTGACTTGGTTATTTAAGTGAAATTATTAGGATCTGTATTTATGCAGCTAAAGATTATATATCTACAAAGTAGTTTCAGAAGTCAGATTAAACCCTTTAAGCCCTTTAATGCATAAAAAATATTGTTCTACACTGGTCATTTGAAAGTTGGCTACCGGATCTTGAATGCCTGCTGTTACGTGTTTGCAAAACACTTTGAGTGTCACCCATTCATGCTCTTTTCCTCTTCAGACATTGTAGATTTGCTATTCAGTCCCAACTATATTACAGCATAAGTGAATTAATATACAGTCGTACCTCAGAACTCAAACTTAATCCGTTCAGAACTTGGGTTCGAATCCTAAATAGTTTGAGTTCTGATCGAATTTTCCCCATAAGAAATAATGGAAAACCAATTAATTGGTTCCCGGCCCCAAAAAATTACACCTAGATATGGGTTTTTTTTAGCATTTAAATACAAAATGAAGAGGATCAAACAAGAAGAGCATATACTGTACTACACACATCTAAGCACATTTATCAAAACAGTAATTTTGTCACACCGAGCAAGGAATGCGGAATCCAAGAACACAGGGTTTATTGCTGGCAAACAAGGCACAACACGGCATAGACTTCAATGACAGGACTGGGGAAACATACTTGAACGCAGACTTAAATACACATGACTCATTGGAAATAATGAGAAACAGCTGATGACATCGTGATATCACACAAGGTTAACGAGGGGGGCATGGCACACAGGAGGATCGTATGAGCCGGGCGTGACAAATTTGTAAAGTAAGAAAATGAATGTATCCAAACAATGTGCAATGGCTACCAAAATGATATAAAGTACAGTGTATTACCTGATATTTTCAATAAAAAACGATGCCATCGCAGCGAATGCCAGGCTGAGACTGAAGCTTTACCCTTTGTTTCCACTGAGAGACGTGCCGCGTGACTCATTTCCCCCTGCGTACAAGTTAACTTAGGTGGGCGTTCACGGTTTGACTTCTGAGATTCAGATCGAGTTCTAGGTCATTTTTTTTCGAAGTGGTTGGTTCGACTAAGAAATTCGAGTTCTAATGAGTTCGAGTAGTGAGATGCCACTGTATAACACATATAATTAGGGCTGCACTGGCCGTCTGGCAGAAAGAGTGCAGAGTTGGTTCTTTACCCCGGCTTTGGGTCTCTGAGCTGGATATTGTACTTGTACTTCTTCTAAACATAGACTGGTGCTCATGAATACTTCTTGCTTTCTGCAAATGCATCCAGGTTTACATGAACAAAGATGACATCCCAGTGCTGAAGACAGACTGTGTGCTCTGTTACTATAGCAGCAATGCACGCTCCATCGTGGGCATCAGTCCGCCCTTTCAGGTGAGTCCAAGTATGGGCAGTTTGTGCACGCGTATATTCACACTGTGAGTTGGCACTGGACTCTGCACATTAAGAAATCCTTAGGCTGCAGTAGTATGAGCCAAGGTGCTTGTTTCAGGTGCATGAGTCTGTGATGGTCACCGAGGAAGACTTAGCACCCATGATAGCCAATGGGAGGGACAGGAATGCTGCCAGCTGAGGGTGCACCTGCCCAAACCACCAATCAGCACCATCGACCCTGGAATGGACAGCTGAGCTACGCCCCTCCAATTGCCACACCCACTCTCTGCTTTTATTGGTGTCCTAGGGGACCTGTCACTGACATAATGTCAGTATTTTGCCTCTAGAACTACTATGTTCCAACAGACATCTTTTAGTTGCAATTTATGTTGCTTTTAATCATTATCATTGCAATGATTTAAAAGTCAATTTATGTGAAGTAGCTCACAATTTCACATTAATATTATGCTATTATTATCTTTTACACAAACTTTCATTTGGGTATGATATTCTCAGTGGTACAACAGAAAAACCCTTGTGGGATTTGAATCAACAGCAAGTATGTCTGGTTCTTTAATCACTGCACTGCATCTTAATGAGAAACAAGCCTCAAGTCCATAAATGAGAGACAAGGGTATGCGTGTGATCAGCACTCACTTCCGTCAGCTTATCTGTCACAGACCTCAGAGGTGTGAAAGATGTGCAGAGAAAAATTGGCAGTTGCAGGGAGACATTTTCATGAATCCCAGTTAAATTATAATCACAAGTTTCTATTCCCACATAACGAATGAAAATTAAATTTAATATTTCAAAGCTGGCTTCTAATGATTAAAATTTTACATATATTTTACATTTTATATGTTTTATGTTCATCTTATCGACTGTACAAGTTAGCTGTCTCATTGTGCCAGTACATTTCTGTGTTTGTCAAATCAAATCAAAGTTTATTTGTCAAATGTACAACAGTGTGGAAAAGAGCGGTAGCGAAAGATTTTTTTTTGTTTGCTATGATTTAAGACTAATGCGAATCAAAAAATGGCAGAATTTAGTTATACTGCACACTTGCAGAATCTCAGTTTAATGTCAATGTGAACCTGCAGAAAGTGCTGTTTGTGTTTGTGGACATTAAATACAAGCTATGCCACAGCCAGCATAATGGAAGTGTTTTCTTATCAGGTGTAAAATAGAGCTTTGATTCCTGTTATTCCAATATCCAAGATGCCAGAAGTGTTTCTTTGGATATAACCATGTGTTGATTGTTATATGTGTTAATTAGATGATCCTAACAGCATTGGTAGCCTCAGAATCGTACAGATACTTTGTATCAGGAGGCCACGGTTGTTACATCAACCACTGCAGGGCCCTCAGCGTGATGAAGTGCTTAGCGCTGATCTGACAATCACTGGTTAATTTAAATGTTGCTTTCCCTGTTAAGTTCATTTATTACTATTTTATTGTGTCTGTGTTACAAAGGAAAATTCTAGAAAATACATAAATGAAAAGTCAACACAAATGTTTATTGCATTATGATTTTTATTAAACTTCATCTTATCAAACTTAAAAGTAGTTTAGTTAATTTTATTTTCATTCTTTAGCAGTAATGTATTATTTTTTATAGTTCCATTTAAATTCTCATCTTTATGATGTGTTACTATTGGTAAATAATACGGAGCTTATGGTATGTGTGCGTATTCTGCCTAGAGGGTATGCAATGTTTCCCAATTCAGTCCTAGGGGACTCTTAGTCCATGTTTTCGCCATACTAGGAGCTGGGAGGGAGCAAAAACGTGGACTGGCTGGGGGCCCCTGAGGGCCAGGTTGAGAAACACTGATCTGTGGGAGCAGACTCCAGGCTCCCATGACTCGGAACTGGATGAGGAATTGGGAGATGGATGGGACTAGACTATAACTGAGGAAGGGTTTTTTTGCTGACCATGATGGTGTGATAATGGATGCCACTGTTACCTTGCACCTCCAGGGTCGGGGCTTTGAATCCTACCTCTGTGCTGTGTGTGTGAAGTATGATTGTTATATGTTGTACCTGTGTTATGCATGTTTCTTCCAGGTACTCTAGTTTTCTCCTACAGTCCAATTAGAATTAGAATTTAGTCCAATGGCAGGGAGTTTAGCTTGTGTCTCTGATTTGCCACTGATGAATTATTGTGTAAGTGCCCTGTGATTCACCAGCATCCTGTCCAGGCTGTGCTCCAGCCTTGTGTACTGTCCTTCCTGGCATAGGCTCTAGGCCAGGGGTGGGCAATCTTATCCGCAAAGGACCGGTGTATATGCAGGTTTTTGGGATAACCTGTAGGTCAGCTCTTCTAACCCAGGTGTGAGGACTCTTCAGCCAATCAGTCCAGGGAATTGCAGCGAAAACCCACATACACACCGACCCTTTACAGATATGATTGCCCACTTTTTATTGCCATTGTCATTGGCTGCAAACATCACATGATACGCAGAATCATTTGCTATGTTTGTTTTTTTTGTAGTACAATAGCTTTCTTTTGATATCCTATTCACGTACAGTATATTAAAAACTAGAACCACCACTAGACGGCAGCATATTGCACGTTTTTTTAGCGCTTTTTATTGTCGTCATTGCGACGCAAAAGAATCGCGTCTTTTCAACACATTTTACACGTGTGGATTTTGACAACTTAGAAGGTACATTTATTGTCTTTATCCTCTCTTCCAAGCTGTTTCACTTTAGTAACAATCGCTCTTGTTATTTAGGTTTTATTATGGTAGCAAACCGTATGGCTTGGTAATCTAGTTCTTTAACCGGCATTTTACGGAGTACTCGTATTGATTTTACATTGTTTATGCTCACTGATTGTTTGCTAGTTTTCTTCTTGCAGTAGACTTTTTTTGTCGCTACAATACCCAACATTTAAAGAGATGCCTTTCGTAACAATCCAATATCCTGTAACCGTGTAACGTAACCCAGATGGGTTCTCTTATCTGTTATTGAACCAGTGACCTTACATTAACGATTGATATTCTTAAAATAATGTGCATTTCATAACTAACAATATCAGAATTAATTAACAGACTACCGCAGAAAAACACTGAAGACAAATGTGTTTCTTTGTTTAGCTGTTTTTAAAGTTTTCATTCGTTAACATTTCACGGTTTATTGTTAATTAAATGCATCTGAAAAGTTATCCAAATCTCCCTCTCGTAAAGAACATTCCCATCTCATAGCTGAGTATCGGACGTTTCCACGGCGAAGATGAGCGGCGACGCGGAGCGTCTCTTGATCCAGTTCCAGGACGAGGCGGGCGAGATCCTCGGCTCCCCCTTCGATGTGCCCCTGGACATCACCACGGACAAGCTGCAACTAGTCTGTAATGCACTGCTGCAAAAGGTGCATATGCATATGGGTGGCACGCAGTAGGGGAGCTGTATTAATAGTGCTCCTCTTACTTCTGCGTATTGGTTTCTGCCGTGCCGAAAAACCAAAGCCTTATGTTATACAGCACCAATCAGGTAACGTAATCGCTGAACATCTGAATCAGGTGTTAATTAGCACCTCTGTCTACAGGAAGAGCCGGTGCCCCTAGCTTTCTTCGTGAACGATGCAGAGGTGCTCTCATCCCTCGGCGCCTGCGTGCAGACATTCGGTGTAGACACGGAGCGGATCCTGCCGGTGGTGTACCAGCCCCAGGCCGTGTTCAGGGTGCGCGCAGTGGCCCGCTGTACGAGCTCGCTGCCAGGCCACACGGAGGCCGTCATCTCGGTGGCCTTTAGCCCCACTGGAAAGTGAGTAAGAGGAAGTGCACGACTGCGATTTACAGATCCTGTGGATGTTTTTTTTAGCAGGGTAGCAGCAATTACAAGACAAAGTCATCGTGGATTTTAATTGTCGTCTTTTATTGAAAAACTCTAGTTCATATTTGCCAAGAGGATGCAATACACTACCGTAAGCGTTGGGGGCAATGTCACATATGTTGACTCTGCGCAATGAAAATTTCAGCGATTTATTCTTTATCTAGCAGCTGGCTAATGTTACCTAATATCGTGTGGGTTACTTAAATTTGTTATTTCGAATTAAAACAGATTAATCGGAATGAAGGCAACTAACACATTATCACATGCTTACTTTAGTCAGCTGGCTGGTGTAAGATTTTAAATTCTTGTCTGTAAACACATTTACATATACAGTGGTACCTCAGTTCTCGAACTCGTTAGAACTCGAATTTCTTAAAAGTCGAACCAACCACTTTGAAAAAAATGACCTAGAACTCGATCTGAATCTCAGAAGTCAAACCGTGAATGCCGACCTAAGATAACTGGTACACGCTGGGAAACGCGTACCAGTCACGTGGCACGTCTGTCAGCGGAAACAAAGGGTAACACTTCAGTCTCAGCCTGGTATTCCCTGTGATAGCATCGTGCATGTTTACACTAGCTGAATACATATATTTAGACAGTAAAAATACATTTAGACACTGACAGTATCAGTAATTATTATACAAAAAAATACATTTAAAAATAAAGATTTCTTATTAATTATAATATCATTAATAATAAACCATTAATACATTTAATTATAATAATATTGTCGTGCCGAGCGGGGACGGCTCGGAGACAAAGGCACAGACATCAGGGTGTCGAGGAATACGGGGTTTAATTACATGTAAGGCAGGCAAAACGCAGACGGACAATACAATGAGTGGACTGGGGAAACAAACTGAAACATGGACTAAATACAGAGGACTAATGACCACAACCAGAAACAGCTGATCATACAGGGATTTCACGCGAGGTTAACGAGGGGGCGTGGCACACGGAAGGAGCGGACGATCGGGGCAGGACACATTGGTTTTTTTTTTAACTTTACACATTGTTGGAATACATTTATTTTCTTACTTTACAAATTACTGTTTGATAAATGTGCTTAGATGTGTTTAGTACAGTATATGCTCTTCTTGTTTTATCCTGTTCATTTTGTGTTTAAATGCTAAAAAAAAAAAAAACATATTTAGGTGTAATTTTTTGGGGCCGGGAACTAATTAATAGGTTTTCCATTATTTCTTATAGGGAAAATTCGATCAGAACTCGAACTTTTTAGGATTCAAACCTGAGTTCTGAACGGATTAAGTTTGAGTTCTGAGGTACCATTGTATATAACAGTTTTATTGCTTTGTAAATAGTCTGTAGGGTTTCCAAAGTACCAAACAATTTTGATGTAGCTAATTTTAGATTTATAATGAATTAATATAAATTTGCTGTAAGATTTCTTGCATGAGCCTGAGAGTCTGAAAGCATAAGTGTCACGCCAGATGAGTGAGAGCTGGCAACCCTGTTGTGAGATGCAGACCCACAGCCAGTTCTTAAGGAGATAGAGAACAAAATGCCTGCTATTGACAGGTACCTGGCCAGTGGTTCAGGGGACACAACGGTGCGCTTTTGGGATCTGACAACTGAAACGCCTCACCACACTGCCAGAGGTTTGTTCAAAGCCCGTGGGAGCGGGGGGGCAGCATCGTGATGTCACTGAATGGAAGTGATATGTTGGTGTTCCTTGCAGGACACGCACACTGGGTGCTGTCCATCTGCTGGTCACCGGATGGCAAGAAGCTGGCCTCTGGCTGCAAGAACAGCCAGGTGAGTCACATTTATACTCTACTGAATAGTATAGTTAACTAGTAGAAGAGTTAACAGTGGAGACTGATCTTTAATGTTGCACTATGCAGATCCTAATACAAATGCATAAAACAAATGCAAGCAATTTTGTGGTACAAATGTCCTGTTTCTGCTGTGACCATTACCTAATTTCACACTATATCGCTCTTAACAAATCGGGCTGCGAATCCTAAATCACCCAGCTGGCTTCTGCTCTGCTCCCCTCAGATCTTCCTGTGGGACCCTGCCACAGGGCAGCAGGTAGGAAAGACTCTTACAGGACACACAAAGTGGATCACCTGGCTGTGCTGGGAACCGCTGCACTTGTGAGTTCCCGTCCTGCTTTGGCCCCTATACCTTCCTGAATTGCTGTCCTCGTTCACAAAGACTGTTGTTTCCTGCACAGTAAGTCTGTCTCGTCTCTCGTGTCCCAGAAACCCAGAGTGCCGCTACCTGGCCAGCTCTTCAAAGGACTGCTCAGTGCGAATCTGGGACACGGTCCTCGGCCACTGTGATAAGATCCTGACGGGCCACACCCAGTCGGTCACCTGCGTGAAGTGGGGGGGTGAAGGCCTGCTGTACACGTCCTCCCAGGACAGGACGATCAAAGTGTGGCGACCCAAAGATGTAGGAGCCTAACCTTGTGTGTTCGGTGTCCCTGATGGTGACTTCCTTTGCCTTGGATTGCTTGATGATGTCATTCACATTGTCCAAGCTTTTAAATATTGAGTGTTCATATCAATACCAAGAATGCAAAGAACATACATGTGTTCTTGGCAAGAGCGGTCTTGCTAACTTGTCTCCCAAGAATGAACTTGGGACACAATGAATCATGGGATTGTTGTCATTGCTGAGGATGCAACTGATGCATCCTTGATATTTGCAGTGAGGCAAGAACAACATCCGGGGATGTACTTCTGTTGTTGAGTATTGGAACTGGTCTTCCGCAATGGAAGACGACGTCAAATGAGTACATGAGAGCACAAGAACGGTCAAGAAGGCATGTCGATAAACACCCACCGTCTTGCTGTATCTTTCAGGGCGTGCAGTGTCGTACTTTACAAGGTCACGCACACTGGGTTAACACTCTGGCCCTCAGTACAGACTACGCCCTACGGACAGGGGCGTTCGAGCCTGCCACTGCAACCGTGAACCCCCAGGATATTAGTGGATCGTGTAAGTTTTGCCCCCTTGTGAAGAAAGCTAGTATTTCATTACAATTCACATGAGTTTGCTCTGAAACATGAATTTTGGACGTGTTGTAAAGTGTATTCTGCATTTTGTGTGTTAATTTGCTTTTTCGTGTATATTCTTTTTTCTCCTGCAGTGGAGGAGGTGAAGGACAAAGCCTTACAGAGATATAATAAAGTGAAGGTAAGCATGTGCATCCCAGGCAGTGTTGTAATAGTTTGTTGTTTTTTTAGTTTTTATTTTTACGTAATTTTCAGTTTTCATCTGTTTTGTTTGTCGTGTTCCGAGTTTTCGGTTGAGTTACAGCTATATTTTTGTCAACTGACCCGTTCGAGGTCTGAATCGGTAGAGCTGAACGCATCTCGACCCATACAAGTTTTTAGCATGAACGGTTGAGTTGAGTTCCAAGATATAGATCAAGGTACAAATTATATAAAAAATTTCTTTAGAGCAGTGTTTCCCCAGCCTGTCCACGTTTTTGCTTCCTCTCAGCTCCCAGCACCTGTACCAGCTATTCGGTGTTCCTGATTGGCTGGGAGCTGGGAGGGAGCAAAAATGTGGACTGGCTGGGGTTCGGTAAGGACTGGGTTGAGAAACACTGCTTTAGAGAATCCTACACGAATACCCAATGCACATTATGTACTAAAGTCCTCAAAATAGGCAAAAAGTGTTCCAGGTCTTAATGGTAGTTAAAGATACAATTCCTAACTTAATCTAAATGTTTTAAAGTATTTGAAGTTTATTTTCAGTTAGTTTCAGAATTTTTATAGTTTTCCTTTAGTTATAATGCTTTGATTTTATTTTCCTATCTTGTTTTATTTTATTTCAGTTTATGAAAATGTTTTCTTATAGCTTTAGTTGTCATTAGCGTCCCTGTGAGCCTGGGGCCATGTCAGCCTCGTGTCCCTGTTTCCGTTTCCAGGGCCACGGCCCCGAGCGACTCGTATCTGGCTCCGATGACTTCACACTATACCTGTGGAACCCAGCGGAGGACAAGAAGCCAGTGGCGCGGATGACGGGGCACCACGCCCTCGTCAACCAGGTGCTCTTCTCTCCTGACACCCGTCTGCTGGCCAGCGCCTCCTTCGACAAGTCCATCAAGATCTGGGACGGCAAATCGGGCAAGTAGGTGCAAGGGGGGGGGGGGGGGGGGTTGCCATGAGCTCGGTGCTTCGGAAAGAAATAGACTGAACAAAAAAGGGGGAGTATTCTAATACTTCCATTTGTTATTTTTTTAAATAATAATCTAGAAAGTTTGTCCCACAATCAAAAAAGAAACAAAAAAGTGACACAAAAAATGTTCAGTCTCTTGTTATTAGAGATCGATGGATGTTTATTAAAATTCAAGATATCGGTATCAGTCCGACGTGTCAGTCTAGGGCACAGGTGTCAGACTCCAGTCCTGGGGGGCCGGAGCCCTGCACATTTTTGGGTTTCCCCTCGTTTAACGCACCTGATTCAACTTCTTGTGCTAATTACCACATAGCTGTTGAGCTGAATCATTTGTGGTGGAACAGGGAAAGAACTAAGCTACACAGGGCTCCGGCCCCCCAGGACTGCAGTTTGACACCCCTGGTCTAGGGCAATTTTTAACTGAAGTCACTAGAACTGAAGACATAATTACTAAAATAATGTAGATGATTCGGCAAGAGGCTCAGAGGTTAGCAGATTGTTGTGGAATTTGAAGAGAATATATGTTAATGGTATCTGTCAAAACTGCCATGGCAGTGCACTCCTACCTGCTGCCCCTATGACCAACATGTCGGCACCCCCAGGTACCTCACCTCTCTGCGGGGCCACGTGGGTTCGGTGTACCAGGTGGCCTGGTCGGCAGACAGCCGCCTCCTGGTGAGCGGCAGCAGCGACAGCACCCTGAAGGTGTGGGACATCAAGACGGGCAAGCTGAGCGTGGATCTGCCCGGCCATGCTGATGAGGTGAGAGGGTACCTGGGGGATTAACACCATCTGCCATGGCAACCCGTGGAATATTTTATCACGGCATACTCTGTATTTCATATATGCACACAGGTGTTTGCAGTGGACTGGAGTCCAGATGGGCAGCGGGTTGCCAGTGGGGGAAAGGACAAGTGTCTGCGGATGTGAGTCTTACTACGTCTCCTGTGTTTTCTGACAATCGATGTGATGGCCGGACTGACACTCTGCTTTTCTTCCTCATACACTCTCAGCTGGAGGAGGTAGCTGTTTTCACTGTGAGCTGGGCTGTCACTTTTGCCTTTTGCCAGCCAGGAGGTGGAAAAAGCCTTAACCAGACTGTTTACCCACAATCCACTGCTCTACTCATCATGGTGGTCCAGTGCTGTCAAAGGCCAGGAAGCATTGTCTTGTGGTGTGCAGGAATGTATAGAGGCGTATTTTAGTACGCTTGTACTAATGTCACGTGTCCTATTCCACTTCAGCACAGAGATGCTGAAATATGTACAAGACATTAAGCTATCAAATATTAAATGTTACCAACTGAAATCCTGAAGGTGACTTTCTCTGTAATTAGCTTGACATCTGTGATCCTTGTTTCTGCTATTAATTAGGGATGCCTGTGACTCGTACTTCAAAGATCAAGGGTCTCTCTCCACCTTTAAGTCTGAATCCCCCTTTTGCTGGGTTGTTGGACCAAACTATGAACAGACTGAGGAGAAAAACAAAAGGGAGCTCAGTTTATTAATAAATATTTAATTTTGTTCTAAAATCCCACCCCAGAACCAAGTTTAACTGGTGACATGTAGGAGGGATGTGAGAGACGGAAGCAAGTTATGGGACACATTGTGGCATTTTGTAGCAAAAACCATCGCGAAACAAGGCGCAGAAAAACAGTACCTGCTTTTGGCACGTCTGGACAGCCGAGCCAGTAGAGGGCACCAGAGTTCACCTTGAGCGTGACAATGCTGGCCACCAAAGGCTTTGGATGTCTAGTGCAGTAGGTATATTACCCCACTTCAGGAATTAAGAGCACTGGGCACAATTCAACACACCATTTAAACCCCCCCCCCCCAATGAAAATGGCACCATAAGCAGGAATGTAAATGTTACAGTGCCAAAATGGCATCAGCTGAAGCAAACAAAATTTTGTACGAAAATGGGAATACAGATCTAACCGTATGTCAGCCACAAAAAATCAAACTTAAATTCAAGCTCATATCGCTATAGTTTAATCCTGGTTTCTCAGAAATAAGTGCGCAGCCGGATTGGAACAGTAGTGATTCTGAGCCATCTCTACTGAACATGCCTCTCTCCAGCCCAGGTTTAGGTACCGGTTTCTGCGTAGCGGCAGTATGAAATCCTAGCCTCTAGACTGAGATCTGCTCCACTTTTCCCAGCCTTCCCTAAGCTGATAAATTCAGTGCTAATGGCTAATTTAGTTCAATTAGTGAAATTAGTTCAATTTCTCCTTGTGATTAAGTGCTCATGTACAAAGATGTTCATACACCTCAGGCCACGAGAACCAAGAGAGAATATTAAAACTTTAGGGTGATTATGAATCGATAATTCAAAAATAAACTTGGTGAAAGGCCATTCCCATAATCCTATTCCCAACATAAAGCGAAATGACTCAGCTCTAAGGTAAGAATACAAGTCTGTACACTAATTAGTGTCAAACTGGCTCGTGCTACTATGACCGGCAACCTTGTTAAACAGCTATCCTACAGCAAGGCAGAAAAAGTGCAATGCACTGCTGGTATTCACACCCTTTGACATGTCGTCTGCATTGGACCAAAGCCCGACCAATCAACAGTGAACAGATCAAAATACCAGTTTTCCACAAAAAAAAAAAACTCCTAAAATGTGTCATAACATAGAATTACATCCCTTTGTTGAACAGTAGAAAAAAAAAATCATCTTGTGCGTTAGAAGCTTGTGAGTGTGGCCTGCATTTCTACATCTACTCCATCCCTCTGTCTCCGCATCCTTCAGTCCGTTTTCCAGACGTCGTTGAGCATCTTGACGACTTCCTCGTAGATGACGAAGACAATGGCCACGTCCAGGCACACTCGGCCCAGTCGTGGGACTGTGCCCTTGTAGAACCTACAGGGCGGCGACAGGAGCTATGTGAAGGCGGTGGTAAAGTTACAGGACGGAGAACAGATCATGGGTTATACGGGTGTATTGTGCTCACAGAAGGTGAGACGCTTAATTCAATAGAAATATTTTTGTTATAAAACCAATAAATTTGAAATAATTAGTTTATTCATTTGTTTACAAAAAACCCTGGGCGCCGCTACGGGTGGCTGCCCTTCGCCGACAACTAACTCCACAAAGAGCAAGTTGAGGGAAAGACAATTTCCCCACGGGGATTAATAAAGTATCGATTATTATTATTATTAACCCTCAAGGCAGGCGTTGCTGATTTGCAACAGTTAAAAACTAACTACCTTATTACCCCACATACATATTTTATGAGTTTTTTTTACTCAGAAGTACCACTGCAGGACTTGGTTGTCCTGTCGTTACTAAAACTTAATTTGAGCCTGAAAGGGTTAAAGGAGATCTTCAGAGTTAAAAAGTTCATTGACAAGCAGTTTCATGGGGTGCTTTTTAATTAGTAACATCTTTGCAGCAACATAAAACACCAAATATTCGTGTTTAGTATCCCTATGGGAGCCAATTAATAGAATTGCAATTAATATAAAAATGGTGGTGGTGGGGACTATGAGACACTCACGCTTGTGGACCTTCGTTGCGCAGGATCTGAAAGGCACAGTCAACGGTGTTACGGTAGCGGTGAGCCTCCAATCCCTGAAACAGAGAGTACCTTTACACATAACAGGTCACAAACATAGACCAGCTAATGCAGAAACAGGCTTAAAAACACCCAGATTAGTCTGCGATTGGCGCCCTCTTTAGACACAGACCTGCATCCTTGTCTTCACCACATCAAGAGGTGTGTTCCCAAAAACACTCGCAGCCCCCGCCAGTGCCCCAAATGCCGCCGTCACCACTGGGTGCATCTCACGCCGGGGATCATCGCCTAGGGGGCAGTAGGCAGGGTGACACTCCGTAACAAAAAATGTCCCATTGATCTTCAGTCACACACTTAAAGATCATGTCATTCAGTAAACTCAGTGTTTCCCAATCCAGTGCTTGGGGACCCGCAGACAGTCCACGCTTTTGCTCCAGTAGAGAGTTGGGTGGGAGCGAAAACATGGACCATCTGGGAGGGAGCAAAAACATGGACTGTCTGTGGCTGTCCAAGGACCGGGTTTTAAAACAGCAAGTAAACCTATGTGAACTTCTAAAAATGATGTAACAGGCTAATAATATGACTTCAAAAAAATACATCAACGTTCAGATCATAGTTCCTTACCTGCGCCCCCAGCTCCCCATGTTTAGAGGTCTGTCTTCCCATCAGTGGTCTAAAACTCCTTTGTTTGTGCTTGAATCTCTTACAGGAAGTGCAGGGTCCCATCCTCCGTCCTTGGCCCACTCACCTTTGTACCAGTTCCGGAGTGAGGTCATCACGTAGAATCGAATAGCCTGGTTGGAACCCTGTTTCAGCACAGTGGCGGTCAGGCCCTGGTAGGTTCCACGCACCCCTGCACACAAACAAATCAAAACAAATAAGTTCAAGAGCTGCCTATACAGGTGACCTGTTGAGAACTGAACCCACAACATTCAGGCTAAAAGTTCAACTCATACATACATAATTAAAATATGTACCGGTAACTGACACCAACAGACTGGGGCTGTATGAATAAATTAAAACTGAATAAAACAAGGATCCGGATATGATGAAATGTCATTAATATGAAACAGGATGTCAGTATTCACGCTGCTGCAATTCACCGCTCTGACAGACCCCTACAAAGAATTTGAAGGGTAAGCACATAGAGAACAACACTCCGCCTTACCCTGGTCCCTGATGATCTCTCGTACCCCATGGAAAAAGCCTCTGTAACGAGGCTGCAGAGAGCACTGATCGTGAATGAGCTTCACCTAAAACAGGCAAAAAAAAAAAAGAAAAAGCAGAAGCTATGCATTTACTGTCATTATTACAATGTATCAATGTATGCAGATGTATGCAGATCTGTATCACGCTTTGGGGCTGATGCATTTCGGACACCTAGGTGAGTTGAGGAGCAGAGCCATGAACTGATCTCCACTTGGTGATAAGCTAGATTTGGGGCATGGGGCAGAAGCCAAATGCACCAGGATGACCCAGATGAGCGGTCTGGTTTTGCAGGGAATTTTTGGCTGGAGCTTCCGAGTTATAGGCGGTCAAAGAAAATGATGTTTAAATGATATTCATATGTTGGTGTAAAACTTACTTTATGTCTGTCAAACTGTATCAGCTCAGCCACTTCAAAACCACCCCAGTGTTTGCAGCAACCATCCAATACACCTATGTACTTATATCTCGACCATTTGCATACCTTATTTGGCTAATCAATACTTCACAGAGTTATTTAACTATCCAAAACTAATTAGTTAAGCGAGCTGGTGGTGAAATTTAAACTGATACACTGAATGACTGGGGTGCCCCTGAGGAGAGGTTTGGGAACCAAAGCAGTGTTCATCTAGCCATCCAACAAGACATCAGTAACTTTTTGGAGAACAGAAGGAATTCTCCTAGTTTTTATTTTGTTACTCTTTATTTGCATATGTTTTAATGGTAAACAGTATTTTTTTTTGAGGAAATATGTTTAACCCCCAGATAAATTATACATAAACATTTTCTTTTTTGCACTGTGGTTTAAATCCAGACCGATGTGCCAAATAAGGCTGGGGACATCCGAGGGGCAATGTTTAAGGCCTCGGTCACTGCAGCAGCTGCAAAGAGACATGGCCAGAAGGCAGCTGGAGAGAAGCTGTCATGGTGAAGGAGATCTTCAGGGTGAAGCTTCTATAGATGGTGCTACAGGAATATGGCGTACTGGGTCTGCTGCTGTGTGCAAATCGGTCCCTGTTTGAAAGTAGCAGGAGTCATGCCCGCATTCTTGGCACAAAATCAGTCTCATCTAGAGTGAGTGTTGACCTCTGGTTATGTTGCTTCATGTCTCCTGGTCCTGTTTGTTTGGGATTTTCAAGATGGCTGGAAGGGCATCTAGTACGGAAGCCTAGAGGTGACATCCATGTTATTTGTGGATGTTCTGCTTCTGGTTCTGATCCAGCCAGGGCCTCCAGGGAACGGCTGCTCACCTTGAGAGTTTCCATGGGGCAGACCACCAGGATGGCCTCGGCCACGCCTGCCCCGAGCCCACACATCAGGCTCCGGGTGTTGTCCAGGCGGCCATTGGCGTCTCGCAGGGGGTTGCTGAGCACCTCGAATGTGCCAAACCTGAGAAGGAGCATGAGGGCATGGTGTGATCATGTGATAAGATGGCCCACACCTAGGGTGACCACCTAACCCGTGTCAGGAGGGACACTATGAGCTACGACTAGGTTTGTAAACTACCGTTTCAATTAAACAGGCCCGGATTTCACTTAAGCACTGAGTTCTTGCTGTGTGCTGATTGGTCAGTCTCCTATAATCATGCATGTGTCACTAATGTTAATGTGAAACTGCTGGACAAGTCTTTCAATCAATGAAACAAACCAGTAAAAGTACAAGATGAACCAAACAATTTAGCCAAACACGGGAGCCTCTCAGTTTTAACATAGTTTGTAAAACCGGAAGTAGCTCACAGTGTCCCCCCCTGACATGGATTAGCTGGTCACCATACCCATGCCTCCTAGAAAGCCAAACCTCCTACAGGTTTCATTTTATGTTTCTCTGCATCACACAATATGGGACTGGTTTCATTTCAGGAGCCACTCACACCTGGAGAAGTTAAAGCCACAGTAAAAGCTCTTGGATCAAGCATTTAAATATCCAGCACATTTTAAAAATACCAGTCTAAAGATTCACAATAATAATAATAATAATACTATTCTATTAAAAATGTACACTAAACTAAAATTAAACAAAAAAAAAAAGCATTGGGCAATACATACATTCGCATGCCTGCGGAGCAGCGCACTTTAGTCTTTCAGCTTGTTTGGCCATTATTTACCTTGCAGTCTTGTGTGTGGCAGTAACATTGCAGCATGTTAAAATAATAGTACAATGATCATTAAAATTAGTACAAAATAATTAAAATAAGAAAAGTATTTAGCTACAATTCAGTATTTATCAAGACTAACATTCAACTATCCAGAAATAACTATATTGCCGGATTGGAGAACTCTATCCCACAGTGATAGAGTACTTAAAGCTGCAGTATTACCACCACACTCACTGCTATACTCCCCCAGTGATGAGTATGAATGCTTGTGTGTGTTTTCCCTACCGGACGGCGGATTTGGGGATGGACCCATAAAGCAGGGAACTCAGGCCTCGATAGAGCCCCCGGAGACCGTGATCCTGCACGGTTAGTCTCACACAGTCACCTGGGTGTAAGACACACCACCTTAGCACACATACACACCAAATACACACAAAAACTAAAGTGACAGTCACACACCAATAGTGTAGTGTCAATATAAACCAGGTTGTCCACCAATGATCAACCACACGTTCTGGCCTCACCTATGCCCCTATATCTTGGAGGATTGGCTCGCTCATCCAGCTGAAGTTGCGTCTTCACATACTCTGTGGGAAAGGTTATGCAGATCTCAATGCCACCTGCAATACCACCTGCAATCACAAGAAAACCAATAAAACAGTTGTTAAACATTTAATTCTCCCATTTGGTACAAAAAAAAGGCATTTATGTTTATCTGTATCACGCAATTAGTTGAATTTGGGACTTATTCCCATGATTATGTTACACATCAGTTTCACAGATTCTGATCACAAGCTGCTTAACTGTCAGCTCACTGGCAAGAGAAGACCTGGCTCATATGACCAGGAAGGCATTCTGCTTAAAAATGTATACCATCGCACGAGTTCCTCTAAGTTTTAATAGTATACATAATTGAAAACATTTCTGTCATGTCTGTCATTTGCATGTATGGGTATTTTTAATGAACCTCATAAAGGAGGAGGAGATGACCAACAGTCCCGTAAATCCCCGCTTTGAAAGTTCGATTTCTGCCGCATCGACTCGAATATTCCGCTGCTAGCGTAACTTCAAGCAGATATGAGACTGTCGGCCCCCGAGAGTTCCCAACCCCCAGTCCTACAGTGGGACAAACCAGCCCAGGTATATGTAAACCTGAAGCGCCTTTACACACAAACAATCAGATGGGGCTGAGATGACCACCACACTGCATGTCCTTTATCTTCAGTGCAGGGGTTTTGCTGCCATTAGTTATTTTCCTACTACAGTAAATTAAAGCAATCGGGCAACACAACATACTCAGAACTGGCCAGTAGCTGACGCCCACCCCATAATTCGCCTTTGACTTAGGAGTAAAAGCCCCAAAATACCCAGACGGGTGGTGCGTCGCTCCAGTACCTGCCAAAATCGCCTTCCCTGGGTGTGTTATCTTTTTTCCTCCGATCGCCGCGGCCGAAATCACCCTCCTAGGGGGACCCAGACGGCTCCCACCCGGCAGACAACACCTAGACACCACCCCCGTGAACTCAGCACCCAGGCGCTTGTTCGGGTTCTGCGTGCGGAAACGCGCCGGATCGGAGCATCCTCGCCTGGGCTCCAAGCTACTGCACGGCCCCTCTGACACAGAGAAAGGCTTCCACAAGGACGACATTATGATTTATTAGTAGCAGCTGTGTCAAGCAGCAGCTGTTTTAAGCGAACAATGGCACAAATCCAAGCCGCGAGCCAATCGCGCGAGCTATAGACTGACGAAGCACAGTTCCATCCGCAGCCGCAGAAGCTCATGAATATTAAATAAGAAAACGATGTCTTGCAACTGGGGGCATCGGCCCATGCTCGTTTGTTCTGGTATATTTGATGCGTTTCCTATTGATTAGCCCAGGCGACCAATGGTATCACCGCACTTGCAAGAGAATCCAATGGAATCAATCCGGGGTAGCCGTAACCTCGCGCTGTGGTCTTTCATTGGCCAAGAACGCGCCGCCGAAATCGTTTTGATTGGCCACACGCCGGATACGCTCTCAAGTCACTGGGCGACGCAGACGTACGAGATCAACTAAAGGGCATTCTCAAAGAACAATGTAGCAGCTGGGTCATACAATCGCGTGGTGATCTTGGGCGGGGCCACGGAGGACATGGGCGAACATGATTGGCTAAGAGAAGATGGTTTGTGATTCATCGGCACGTACGATAAATCAGTCGTATAAACTATAATCACATGTAAATATCTGACCATCTTCCCCACCGCCTGTCCACTGTTGAGTCACTAGTGACCCTGGAACCTATTGGAGGAGACACTCTTGTTAAAAAAAAAACGTCTGGCTTGATTGAGAAATAATTAATTTCTTCTGACAGCTCAAAGCATCAGATTAATCGTGAATCACACTAGGCCGTTTTTGCAATGAGCTTTGTAAAAACATTTCTCTTTTCCGAAACTTGCCTTGATTATTTTATGCATGTGTAAACGACTCTAGCTTGATAGCTGGACAATTCATTTAATTAAAATGACTAATGTAATTACAGTGTTTAGCTGTTGTCCGATAAAGAAATAATACACCATTAACTGGCCGGTAATATAATTATTAAAGCATTTAATTAAATCTCTCATTTAATTGGACATCTGAAGTTTGAAAGTAATAAGTAATTTTATAAGTAATCGGGAACGGCATGTTTTGTACTTGTATTAGGATAAAGTCTGGGAATATTGAAATTTAAAAAGTTAATTTTAAATTTAAAGACAAAAGTTAGGTAGCGAGGTGCAATTTTTCTCTTAGTGCCCTGCGATCAGTGATACATCGTAATTAATGTTTGAGAATAATATAGTAGATGTTTCATGTGGGTAAATTACTCTTTATCTGAAACCTTCCTAGTCCATCCATTTAACATAATTCATCCTGTATTTCCGACTCATCACCATTAGGCCTATTTAAACTATTAGCAATTTTAGACGTGTTGTTTGAAGTCACTCAATAGACATTATTTCCAATAGCAACCAACAAGAAATTAACCATAAAAATACATTGCTTTTAATATTTTCCGCCCTAATTTTTCGCCTCTTCTGTGGCACGGTTGTGATGGAAGCAGTCACGGTTCTGGGTGGCAGATGGCGCTGTGCAAAAGGGAAATAAACTCATCATGGTCCAATCCTTTATCTGAGGTGCTAAAACGACAGCATTCATTACACATGCCAATGATTAATCAGAATTATCAGAGCTTATGTATCAGCTATGAGGAAATCAGTTCTATAGGATGTGCAAAGCAGAGTCGTCACAGATATCCATGCAGTGAAATTTATTCACATTTAGACGATCAATATGGAGGTATTACTGTTTCAAAGTCCTATAAAACGCTTCTTCAGCCTGACTGGGTTAATTTAGCAAGCAGTCGGCGGTATGAGAAGAGGCCCCCTACCTACAGATGAATAAGCTATTTGAGTATGTTCAAATCAAATTAAATTATAAAGTTATATTTGAAGATATGGCTTGTGTTAGTCATATCAGTGTAAAATAATAATTTACTGTAAATGTATTTCTTTTTCACACGTTTATTAATCCATTAGCATCGATTTATTAATTTCTGTTTATTTAAAAACTTGGCCAGGGCAGTTATCCACACAAGGCTCACAACTGGTACATTACATTACACAGATAACGCAGCAGATATTTTTTAATATGTGGGAGATTCGTCATTTAGCGTGTTCCACCCGAGGCAGTTACTGCTCCTTGGTAAATGTCTTCACACAGCCAGATGCACTTTTGTCTCTGTTGCCTTGATGCAGTTTGCTAACTGCACAGACTTTCCACCCCTGAAAAAGCAGACATTTTGCCTGGAATCGGACAAGAGGGATCAGATTAGCAATATCTCTGCTGTGTTTTTTGAGGTGCAGTCTGAACGAGTCGAAATAGAACCCTGTATCTAT
The DNA here is from genome assembly GCF_048594095.1 of Paramormyrops kingsleyae. Classification (NCBI taxonomy): domain Eukaryota; kingdom Metazoa; phylum Chordata; class Actinopteri; order Osteoglossiformes; family Mormyridae; genus Paramormyrops; species Paramormyrops kingsleyae. The sequence goes on from NC_132814.1 coordinate 4,085,483, forward strand.
CCCAAAATTTTACTGAAGCTACAGTTTGGAAACAGACTAAAACAGTACTAATAAAAGGGAAAATTAATTTTGTCTGTGATTGCTACTGTTTTATCTTTCACAGTACTGAACCTTTCACTGCAGTAATTCAGGTCTATTCCCTAATTCAAAGGTACATCAGCAATTCCCCTCATATGGCCACATAGCTTTTTGTCACACTGCAGTTTCCATCCACTTCCTGGCTGCAGTATCAAAAGAAGCCTGAGCTGGCCAGCAGGGGGTGCTATACAGGCCTTGGCTATGCCCACCTTACCTCCATATTCCATGCCATACCTCATGCCATCGCAGTGTGTCTATTGGTAGAGCCAGGTGACAGTGGGGACACATGGCAGCTGTCTCTTCCTGCCCCCCAGCCCCCCCTCTATCCCGCAGCCCCTCATTGCCCCACAGTGGGAGAGCTGTCGAGCGGGAGGAGCAGGCTATCCCAAAGTGGGGTCTGGGATCCTGCTGGTAGTGCACACGGTGACCTCTAGGGGGTGCTAGTGGAGTGTCATTCACTGACTAGGGGATGAAAAGACCAAAATTATAATTTACACTTATTTTCATTTAGCAGACACTTTTGTCCAAAACAGCATACAAATTAGGTATAAATACAAATAAGGCAAATAACATATTACAAACATACGTGCTATCAAGGAACTGACTAGGCATAAGGGTAGCTAGGCTTTGCTTCTAATTAATGCCCAGTTAGAAATGCAAGCAGTATATAACTTCAGGGATGGAGATGTCAATTAATCAGCTTTAGAAGTGTATAATGACATTGAGTTCATTAAATGTCAGGACAACCTATCTCACTTGTTTGGCTATCCCTGTGTTCTGAGATAATCCTATTTTGTCAGGAAAAACATTTCTCGTAAATTGAGGCTTATCTGAGGCTCGGAAGCAGAGTTAAATGGCAATATTATATTCCCTGCAGTCCCTGGTGAGTGTAGTGATGTCAGCGACTTGAGATGGCAACTATGCATACAGATATAGTGCAACCAAGGCAGTATTTTCTTCAACAGCCTCGGAAGAGTTACTTGGCTTCCTGATGGCTCATCTGGGGGAAGCGACTTCGTACAGTACCAGCAGGGCACCATTCTCTGTCCTGCAGGGGGCACACCGGGCTCAAAGTCAAAGAATGATAAGGGTGTTCAGCGCTGAAATTATAGGCCAATCAGTCTAACTTGTATAACTGGTAAAGTTATGGAGGCTATAATCAAAGAGAAAATGGTAGATTACCTGGACTCAAATAACATTTTGAGGGATAGCCACCATTGATTTAGGAGATGTAGATCCTGTTTAACAATCTGTTGGAGTTTTTTGAGGAAGCTACTCAGGAAGTTGATGATAAGAAGGCATATGATGTAATCTACTTAGATTTCCAAAAGGCTTTTGACATTGTCCCCCACAAGAGGCTCTTACTTAAACTCAAAGCGACAGGTATTTTAGGAACTGTAGCAACCTGGATTGATAACTGGTTAACAGATAGGAAGCAGCGAGTAGTTATAAGAGGCACAATGTCACTGTGGGCCTGCGTTCATAGTGGGGTACCGCAGGGTTCAATTTTAGGACCACTATTGTTCCTAATTTACATAAATGATATAGACACCAATATATACAGTAAACTGGTGAAATTTGCAGATGACACCAAGGTGGGTGATGTAGCAGATACTGAACTAGCGGCTCAGCAGCTACAGCGGGATCTTGATTTAATTAGTGACTGGGCTGATACCTGGCAGATGAAATTTAACATAGACAAATGTAAGGTACTCCATATTCAGCTGTACAGGGCAGCGTGTGGCTCAGTGGGCTAAGCTGTGTGCCTGTAATCACAAGGTCGCCGGTTCAAGCCCAGCCTCAGCACATCTGTGGGTCCTTGAGCAAGACCCTCAATCCCCAGCTCCCTGGGCGCCGCTACGGGTGGCTGCCCTTCGCGGACAGCTTGCTCTACAAAGAGCAAGTTGAGGGAGGCATAAAAACAATTTCCCCACGGGGATCAATAAAGTATGAATTATTATTATTATGTAGGGAGCAGAAATATAAAGTACAGGTATTTTATGGGACCTACTGAAATAAAGGTAGCTGATTATGAGAAAGAAGAACATAAGAACTATACAAACGAGAGGAGGCCATTCGGCCCATCGAGCTCGCTTGGGGAGAACTTAACTAATAGCTCAGAGTTGTTAAAATCTTATCTAGCTCTGATTTAAAGGAACCCAAGGATTCAGCTTGCACTACGTTATCAGGAAGACTATTCCATACTCTGACTACACGCTGTGTAAAGAAGTGCTTCCTTAAATCCAGTTTGAAATGTTCTCCCGCTAATTTCCACCTATGGCCACGAGTTCTTGTATTTGAACTAATGCTGAAGTAACTATTCGGTTGAACAGCATCCAAACCTGTTAGAATCTTATAGACCTGGATCATGTCCCCCCTCAGCCTCCTTTGCTTGAGGCTGAACAGATTTAGCTCAACTAACCTTTCCTCGTATGACATTCCTCTAAAACCAGGAATCATTCTTGTGGCCCTACGCTGCACCTTTTCTAAGGCCGCAATGTCCTTTTTAAGATATGGTGACCAAACCTGCACACAATATTCTAGGTGAGGTCTCACCAAGGAATTGTATAATCGCTTGTTATAATTTTTTTTGTTGCTACTAAATTTTATGCAAACAAAAGAAAACAAAAGAAAACAATGAATATTGCGTGGCACACCTGTGAACTGATGGGCAATGTGGGCTGAAGGGCCACCTGGTGGTGTTGAAAAGCATTGCGGGACATGACCAGGCCTGTTCTTAAAGTGCTGGGGCTCATCCGGAACCTCCTTAGCCTGAAAGAGGAGCAGTACATCAGAACAGCAAGGAGATGCAGACACTGGTTACGTCCAATGGTGGTGAATAAAAGAAAGCGAGACGTGATTGGCTCTGCGCTGATTATGCTGAGCAAAGGGCTGTGATTGGCTGTGGTTCTCACCTGGCCTTCCTGATGTGCTCCATGGAGTTCCAGGTGCTCCTGAGGAAGACAGTCTTCAGAAGCAGGGTACGGGCATTGCTGACATGAGCTCCCACGTGGTACTACCTCCTCACTAGGTATGTGTATGTTGTTATTTGTTGTTGTTGATGTAGGGAAGAAATGCAGAAATAAAGTGTCACGAAACGTCGAAAGGGATCATAAGATCAGACGGACGCTTGCCCATTCTAGCAGAATGTCTCAGGTGACACAGACCTGAGTTAGAACCTCTACCAGGGGTATCTTTAAATCCTGGCATAGAACAGCATGAAGTTAGTCAAAGGCCTTTCTCTATCAGCTCTGCTACCCTGCCAACTTAAGTGCGCACCCCCCATCTATCCCCTGCCATTTGAGACAGAATCTAACCAGTTGCTGCTCTGCTCAAGTTCCATTCCCGCCATCCGCTCTTTCTCTGTGATGTGGAGGTCATCTGTAGGTTAGGGGTGAAGGAATGGATCTGCCCCCCTTATAAATGTTAAGGTACTAACCCTAACCCTAACCCTAACCCTCCATCTCTGCAAACACAGGTCAGCCAGCATGTTCTCACCGGCGCCCGCAATGCTGCCCCTCTGCCTGGCCGCCTTCCGCGGTGACCGAGCTCTTCTCCATCTCTGTCTGCTTCTGCCTTGCATCAACCACCCCCCCCCCCTCCTCCAACCGCAAACGGAAACCGGAGACGATCAATAATTGATGCCTTGGAATGGCTCACAAGCAGATTTGGTGTAAACTGTAAGCATGGGGGCAGTGTCAGATGTCATTTTGGTCTGGCATTGGCCCCCACCGCCAACACTCGAACAAACCTTGATGGCTGAGATGGAGAGACTGAAATGTCATGTTTTTAGCAGTGAACCGCAACATTGAATTATGCCAGTTATCCTGGGACAGATTTTATTGTAAAGTAAGATTACGTTTTAAAGGCAGCAAATTCCATGACTGTGGAACCGCTCACCAAAATCTCAGTCCATTTAGGGCCAGAGAACGCACATCTGAATAAGGCGGGTCCACGCGGGGCAGAGCAAAAACTCCACTTGCCTGTTTACTTTTGAAAATAACCTTTTGTTTTTTTTTGTTTGTGTGTTATTTTTTTTTTTAAAGAAACATGTATATATAATTCAGGCTTTTGTTAATAAAGTTTTAGTGGTTTGCATAAAATAATTTGCTGATTTAGCTAAATTATTTGGTGATTTTTTATTTTTTTTGGGGGGGGGGGGGTTGAGGTCCCCAACCACAACCACCCCCCCCCCATCCTCCCCATACTTCCATACTTTACACCCATGACCATCACAATAGGTCTCTAACCTCAATTACACTTCCTAAAATCTTAAATAATTCTGTCCAATTCATTATAATTTAATTAGCAGGAAATGGACATGCACTAACAGGTCCAGTCACTACAGCTGTTTGTGTTGACTGCTGTGTTGAGTATTTGGCTGAATACCCCAAAAATGCGCAGCCTGGTTTTCCAATTGTACCTACGTGTGACTCCTGTACCTGGTGCAGTCTGCACATGCGCTTTGTACCTGTTTCATATCTCTCTAGAATTCCACCTGGTCCGTCACTCATTCGGATTATAATCCTCCCCACCAGCAGGGGGTGATGTCATCCTGACTGTGCAATGGGAGAGGCTAATGGGCACGCATAAGGGCCGGTTCCTGAAATGGGGCTGGAGCAGCAGTTATGTGGCTGCCCAGGGGTCAGCCAGTATGTGAAGGATACGCTATGATTCAGCAGTCCGGTGCTGGCCCAGCCCTCCCCTTCTCTCTCTCCCTCGCTCTCTCCATATCTACCTCACTGTCTAATTCATTCTTGGTCTCCCGCTCCACTTCTCTCCCTCCCTCGTTCTGTTTCCCTACCTCCTTTCCACACACTGTATTCCATTCTCTCTCTGTCACTCACTCTCTGTATCACACTCTCCCCGATCCGTGCGGATGGACGGCGACGGACAGGGAGGCACCGGCGCGGGTTCGGGGGAGCGGAGGTGCGCAGAGAGAGGCGCAGCATCTCGCTGGCAGCTGGTGAGATGGTGAGTCCCGTCCCCCCCCCTCCCCAACTCCTACCTCCGGCTCGTCTCCACCCCTTTATTTCCACAGTGTTGAGCTGGACTTGGAGCACGTCATGGGAGACGTACATGTGCATGTTTGGGTTCCCGGTCATTCGAGGAAACGTTTCCGTGTTTCAGTCCATTGAGGGAATAGGGGAAGAGACATTATACACACACACACACACACACACTCATGCAGTACACAGGGAAGCAATAGTGCTGATTTACTCTCCCATGTACCAGTTTTATCCCCCCATGATGGAAACTGTAATGTGTTCTGGGACTGCGAGGGGTTGGCTGATTGATTTTAGCCCCGCCCATGTTACCAATCTTGTCATGACTTCCTTTTTCATTCAGCCTACTTTGTTGGGGAATGAACTTGGGTATGGATTGGGGGGGGAATGTTTAATGAGCCAGGTTTGCTGTTTTATTTCCTGAAACAGGTTAAAAAAAAAACGTGCCCTGCAGCTTTTCATCCCCCTGCTGAACTCCATCAGTTGCCGGTTTCATTTCCCAGCCTTTCTGTGTCCCACACATTGTGGGCGGAATTTAATCTCTTCGGTTTACAGGAATTTGTAGTCCGTGGGCTGTGCATGTGTACGCGTGAGGTGCGAGTATCTACAATGAGTGTCGCGCTGCATGAGCCTAGCTCTGTGTATGTGCGAGAGACAGGGAGGGTGAGGGAACGAGAGAATTCACCTTAGAGTGCTGAGTCAGGCTCACTGAAGATGACAGTCAGGACAGAGAACGGTCAGAGAATCACGGCGGTTAGAGAAATGTACACTGCAGTAACTCTATCTCTATCTGCCCATCTGATTCTTACATTTTTCCCCCCCCGAATCCCTCGATGCATGATTGATGCAGTGTGCTGTTTATTGGCAGTCCTTGTAATACTCCTTTCAGACTATGCATGTTTTTTATATGCATATATTACATATAACATATTCTTTTGATATATTCTTTGATATATCTTGTTATTCTTCACATGCTGCATAATTCCACCATGTTGGCAAAATAAATACTCATCAGCAGAACAAGTAACATAAACATCTTAAGTTGCTTTTGAGTGGACTTCCAGGACTTTTCCAGTAGGGGGTGCAGAGCCTTCATGTGCTTATTCAGTAAACAGCAGGTTTGGCTCATGGGAGTTTTACTTACACAAAAATGTTCTGAGGGCAGAATGAAAAATGATTGGTTCAGAGACATTACCAATCAGATTGTTGAGGAGGTGGGCCCAAGCAACTAGAGGAGGCAGGAGCAACCAATCAGATGTGCAGATGCATACTAATCAGAAAATCAGCAAGTCCTCTGTCTGCTTATGAGATACTGCCACACCAGACTTTTCCCCCTTCTTCTGATTGGTTTGGTTCTGAGGGGAGGAGCTATATTTATCCTGATTTATGTTTTAGATTTTGGGATCATTGGTGTTGTGTACAGGAATTCTGTGTTTCTAGGTGTCTCCAGACTTTCCTTCACAACATACAGCCTCTCAATACGCTCATTTGTTCTGGTGGATGTTTGTACAGCAGCCTGCGTTAATTACCCAGCTTAAGAGTTCAAAGGGATGCTCCTTGCTGGGATCCATGCCGGGGTCCGGCTGGTTCACTTAGCAGCTGGCGTTAATCTTTAGAGTGATTTGCATACCAGTTGTCTGTGTGTGTGACCTCATGATGTAGGTAGTAGCTGATAGGAGAATCTGAGCCCATATGGTACTGGATCAGGCAGGATCGAAGTTACCTTTGGTTCTGGTCAGTGTGGCAGCTTTCTGAGGCTGGTCCCACATATCTACAAACAAACAGGCTCTGATGCTTGGTGCATCTGTTCCTGCTCTGGGCCACACCCTGACATCCCTTCTCAATGCCATGGATTGTGCATTTCAATCAACTTTGCTCATTTTCTGTTTATTTTCATTCATCCCAGGTGATTTTCATACTGGAGCTATTTCCCGTTTCTGGTCTTCCATTGTGATCCCATTTCACTTTTAGCTTTAGCTTGTGTCAGGAACCAGGTTGAAAGATGAAGGCAAAGGGCTGCAGGGTTCAAACGAGGCACATTCCCCTTTTGTAATGAGATATTTCATTTGACATGGACCAACTACATTTGAATTCGCTGGGTAAACTTTTGACGCAGGACTGGTGATTTGCCATGGCTGCACAAGTGATCATGCAAAATTGCCCTAGGCTCCCTCCACCTCCCTCTTGTACAAAATTTACTGAAGTAGTTCAAGTCAGGTCACTAGTACAAAGACAGAGTGGGAGGTATCAGAGGCTGCTAAAGGTTATGAGCCTGGCGAAAGCATATCAAATTGGGCCCTCAACCCAGATCAATCCAATTATGTTCCAGATTTTTTAGGGTTACTCAGGTTCCGTTTGAACTGTTCTACCCCGCCCCCCCCCCCCACCCCCCTTACAGCCCCCTGGGTATTATCATAATGAAATTAACACAGCCAATCACATGAGTGTGATAACCTGAGTGAAACCTTCTGATTGGCTGTGGTGCACTGTGTGCAGAGGTGTGTAGTTCAGGTCCGGAGAGTAACAATCCAGACCAAGATTTTGTTTCAACGAACCAGCTGAATATTCTGTGACTGTGACTCAGTCTGTTGGTTGAAACAAAATCTTGGTGTGAACCTTTACTCTCTGGACCTGAACTACCCACCCCTGGCTGTATGGTAGCCTATATGACGTGGGTGTGTCCTTGCAGGTACGTCCACGAGGGCAGGTTCAGGATGGAGGAGCGGACGCTGTCGGCGTTCCAGTGGATGTGCTCTCCGCAGCGGCATGGCATCGCCGGACGAGCTGCGCCGCGCCTCACCGCGGAGAGGTGCCGCTCACACCAGCTCGTACATATGCACACAATCCTGTTTAGCTGGCAAATTGCAGGGACACACTTATACATGCCTTCGCGGGCACACTAACAAGGCCCATCTGGCAGTACGACCTTTCTAGGCTCCTAGTGGAGCCCCCTTCTAGTAGAGCAGATCACTACCATTTTGTTAAGGTGAGAGAGTGCAGCCAGGGGAATTATGGCAATTCCATACTCATGCGATGAACAGGATAAACGATGCCTTTGAGAGGTTGTGACCCATATACTCACAGCTGTGTCTCTCTACCCCCCCCCCCCCACTAATTCATTTGTTTAATCAGCTCATTAATTTATAAGAACATAAGAAATTTACAAATGAGAGGAAGCCATTCGGCCCATCAAGCTCATTTGGGGAGAACTTAACTAATAGCTCATTGTTGTTCAAATCTTATCTAGCTCTGATTTAAAGGAACCCAGGGTTTTAGCTTCCGCTACACTAGCAGGAAGACTATTCCATACTCTAACTACACGCTGTGTAAAGAAGTGCTTCCTCAAATTCGTTTTAAAATGTTCTCCTTTAAAATGTGTTTGCATCTCCTGTGTTCCTGTGCAGTTCATAGTAAAGCAACAGGGATTCCACAGTCGCCACGGAAACCTCTGCTTTGAAAGTGAATGAGAGTTCAGTGCGGTTCGCTGAGGGTTGTGGAGACTGATATACTTGTTTTGTATGGCTTTCTCTTCTATCAGGTCCAGCAGGTATCCAGTGATGTGTGCAGGACACCCCCTCGCTGGGTGTTCCTGCGTATTTGCAAATTTTCAAAACTCAGTCCACGGGACACGTTTTTGAGATACTTAGGGTGAATTTATTTCTAATTGGATTGCATGAGGACTGAGTGAGGTTTGGTTCCCAATACTGTAACGTATGATGAGGAAGCCAGACTTTAGGTAATTGGTGGTCTCGTCTCAAAAACAATAAAACTGGATTGAGTGAGTTTTGGAAATTTGCTCTTAAGTTGTCATTGTGAGTGTGTACATGTCTGTCGTGGTTAGGGTTAGGGTTATGCTTCAAGCTGAGAGTTAAAGGCCGCTTGCTTCCCTCAGACGTGAATGGACTCATATCTGTGACCTCATTACCGTTGCGGTTTCTTTTATGCCCCATCTTCATTTGGTCTCTGTGCTGTGTCAGTGCTGGGTCTGTGCTGTCTTTTTTGTTTATATGTTGTGTTTTGTTATTCAAACCCAGAACTGGTCCTGCCTTCATTCCTCCTCCCCTCCCTTCCTTCCTCTCTTTCTCCATGCCCCTCTTTCTCCCTCTTGCTCCGTGGCTTCTCGCTTGCCTTTTCCATTGTGATGTTGCTTTGTCAGCTGCCGGTGCAGAAATGTCAACATCTGGGCTTCCAGAGTGCAGGGTGACCGCCAGGTACCCAAGGTGAGTCTGGGGGTGGGGGGGGGCGCAAGTGTGCACGGTCACTCAGAAATGCTCACGGTCACCAAGGTGAAGGTACGTGGGGTGACATTGACATGTGCCATAGATTCTGAACTGTTTTACTCTCTTCAGCTAGGCCAATTCAATTTCAATTTATTTTTATATAGCACCTTTCACAACAGAGTCACGCTAAGGCACTTGAGAAGAATGTGTGGCAAACCATTACAACATCATGTATACAGGATGGTGCATGAGACAGGAAAAATGGAAAGAAGGTTAGAATGAATGCCAGAAGACAATGGAGGAGAGTTAGGGTGGCTGTGACCGGGTACCCCGGTGCACGGTAGGTTCGAATACCAGCAGGGGAACTGCTGTTATACCTTTCAAAAGCCATTAGGCTTCAGTAAAATGACTTTTGTATGAGGATTAGTCTCTTTGCTAGTTGTCTTTGTAACAAAATGCTCCAATAAGTAGGGGGGCTGGGTTACCATGGAAACACTCTATGTCATCTTTCATCCCGGGGGAGCCCAAGAGTTAAAGCAGTAGCGTGAGTCTGTACTGATGGTAAGGTCTTTAATGAACAGCGGCCCAGCTGGGAGGAAGATGGAGAGGAGCAGGAGAAAGGAATCCTGAGTCTGGTGTGGGACTGGTCCAAGGCACAGGCGAACTAAACGGCCACATAGGGCACAGAGGCCATAGGAGGCGCCCCTGTCTGATGGCCCAAGTATGTCTATTCGAGGGAGAAAGGCGTTATGGGATTGTAAATTTGGCTTGTATAGGTGAATATTGTTTTAGATTATTATTATAGATCATTACAGATAATTATTTTTAGATTAATATGTATTTCTTGGTGTCAGTCAGTGTGTATTACTCAGCTACCACGTTCTCAGACCGGACACCTAGAGCTACTGCTCACCATGGAAACGGGAGCGGCCAACCAGGAAGCAGGCAGTAAATCAAGTGTTCAGCTCGTCTGCATGACATGCAAACAGAATCTGTAGTAGGCATAGAAGCCTCACTCCACAGGCATTTAGGATCATCTTCTTCACTTATGTAGCCTTGTGTCTGATTCCCGTACTGAAACATATAGTAGCTACTGGTTCAGTGACAAGTAACACCTACTTCAAGGTAACTAGAGGTTAGGGAGTCTCTAGTGAAGGTGTATAGCCTAATTAAAACACTTAAAACCAGAGGTAGAAATTTCAGTCTAGAAATCCAGACCAAGATTTTGTTTCAAGGAAGCAGTTGAGTACTCTGTGACTGTGACTCTTTATGCACAACTGCTTGGTTGAAACAAAATCTTGGTTTTTGATTTTTACTTTCTGGACCTGAAAGTTCCACCTCAAGTGCTGCGATGGACTGGCATCCCGTCCAGGGTGTACCCTAACTTAATACCCTATGCTGCTTGAGATAGGCTCCAGGCTCCTCTGATATTCTAATCAGGATACACAGAAGATGGATGGGTAGATGGATTAAACACAGCTGCAAAGATATGCCTTGGGGAAAAGGAGACAATAAAAAACAGGGAGAAGAAGATCACTGCAGTTCTAGAAACATGGGGGAACTATCTGTTTTTTGATTGGGCAGTTTGGTCACATGCTTTTTTTTGTTTGGTCACATGCTTTTTATTTGGGTCATTTGGTCGCATGCTTTTTTGTTTTGTTTGATCACATGATTTTTGTTTGGGTAATTTGGTCACATGCTTTTTTGTTTGTTTGGTCATATTGTTTTTGTTTGGGTAATTTGGTCACACGCTTTTTTTGTTTTGTTTGGTCGCATAATTTTTGTTTGGGTAATTTGGTCACACGCTTTTTTTGTTTTGTTTGGGTAATTTGGTCACATGCTTCATTCTGAGTGGGACCGGAGGTTGCTGTAGCAGCTTGTATGTACATGTATTCTACTGCACACAGAGGATGTAATGGGCATTGTCAGCTGAGGCAACATACAAAAAAACCTCCAAAGAATCTCAGCTTACCAATTGTCACCCGCTGCTGTTTTAGAGACTGTAGGGGCATTTGGTCATGTTGGGTGGAGCAAGGAGGCAGTTATGGGTCTTTGTCTCGTGGCTACAGTGCGGCATTGTATCAGGGATTGACACAGTGCCCAGTATAACTCTTCTGTCTCTGGGGGGGAGTTCCCTTCTCCCAGGTCACAATACCATTCTTCTCTCAAGCCTCTCCAAGTGATATTGATGACAAGTTTATATAACTACTGATCACAAAATGGTTTTTAGCGGTGTTCATATTGTTCTTTGGAAGTTCTTTGGATGCTCAGCCTAGCAGCGTATATAGCCAGTTGGCTCCTTGACAGCTGCATGCTTGTTATATACTATCTGCCTCACTTGTGTGTCACTTTGCCAAATAAATGCAAATGTAAATTTCATGCAAATGAGTGACTGGAAGCTCCAACATATAGGGTGTTTTCTCGCAATGCTTTGGAGCTGATTTCAGTACTTCCCTTCATCACAACATTTGGTGCTTTGTGTATATGTAACATGACTTACTCTTACTTCACACGTATGTTTAAAGATGTGCCTCATCACTATTCCTTTCCCCTTGTGCAAAGTTATTGCTGAGAATTCACAAGTAAAAACATCCTCTGTGAAACCTCAGTGAGTGTCGCTGTAGGGCTGGGAGTGTAAACTCTGCCTCTTTTCTGCGTGTGTGAAGTTTGTGTGTGCTCCTTATGTCACATCAGATTTTTTTCCCATTGCCCAGACAGATGCACTTAGGGTGAACTCACACTTGGCCCAGTTGCCTTGTACTGTGTCCGAGCACAACTGTCCCCCCTCCTCCGCTGGTCAGTGCTCACATTTCACGTAACGTTATGGGCTCGAACATGCTTATGTCATCACTGTGCAACTTTTTATGTTGAAGAAAACATAGTAAGATAAGTGCTTGATGATTAATGTCCTTATATTAATGATTAATGTCCTTATATTGTGGAATATTTGGAGTTGTTTTGGGTTCAATGACATACGGCCTTCATAGATTTACTGAGTATGCAACCCAGCAATATTCATTCAATTGTGGTGCATGTTTAAGAAGATAGTCCCGTATTTTACCAAATATCTCAGATTTTTTGTTTGTCGCATGTAGTTTTTCTTGGATACTCTTATCAGCTCAAATTTCCAGCAAACACAGCACTTCTACCGTAGACCAAAGCAATCCCTTTGCTGCAATGTTTGGTGATTAGTCAGTCGTATTATTGATGTCATGTCTGAATTGCATGCTAAGGCACAGTTACCAAATCACACTAGATGCCTACAATACCTGAGTCCAACTGAGCCCTGTCCAGGCCCACCTCTTCAAGCGGGCCCGAGCATAGTACAGAGTGATCACACTAGTCAATCGAATTGGACTTTTTGGGGTCAAACATGCTCGGGCATGGTACAGATCGCCTAGTCTCAGTACACTCTTTGATTAATTGGTGTCTAAATTTCCCATAGTGCCCCAGTGATAGACCAACATCCTGTTGAGGGTTTATAACCAAACCTTGTGCCCAGCTCCAGGGGCTCCTGTGACCCAGACCAGAATAATCATTTTAAAGATGGATGGATATTAGTTGCCTACATGTCACCTCATATTCATATCAGCAGAAGATCCCTTATAGATCACAAATGCTCTGGTGGTGCCCCCGAAAGGTAGAAGGAATCCTAGCATGAGTTGCATGTGCTGGCTTGTGTGTGGATTATTATTGTACAGTAGGGTTCAAACACACAAGACTGGTATAGCTCAGGCTTTTAAACATTTCGTCCATTGGTAATTACAGTTGCCATGGTTATGACAGCAGGAATTCCATATGTCAAGAATTCCTGTTCTGTAAGCAGAACACAAATGGTACAGAAGGTGGCACAGTGGTTAGGGGATATTTGACAGGTTCCAAGAATTACTACATGTGGGTTTTACTCCTGGGCTGTGGGTTCAGATCTAGCATCACTTTTGTGCGCATGGAGTTTGAGCAGTTGCCCGCTGTTGACGAGAGCTTCCATCACAGTTTAAAAGATAGATTCAGACTCACCATGCATATGTGCCCCACCCTCACCACATGAGAAGGTACTTACATGCACAGGAATCATCTATTAGCGCCATACTTCAGTCTCATTTGGTGTGTGCTAAGTTTGGGGGGGGGTCATACTTAACCCCAAACTAGTTCCTTTTTCTCACTAAAGGAAACACAGAGAATAGAGAACACCTTCTTCCTCTGTAGCTCTTTTTTTTCCTTTCTCATGGTGGGGGTGGAGTAGTAAGCTGAGAAATGACTTCTCCTCCCAACCCATTTCGCTCCACTTCCCCTGATCTAGCTGAGTCAATCATCATAGTGTGTAACCGACAGGAAGAACAGCTGTGACGGGCTGGATCTCTGAGGCTTCTGAAAAGGGTGAGTGAGAGAGAGAGAAAGAGAGAGAGAGAGAGAGAGAGAGACGGGGAGGGAGGGAGAGAGACAGAGGCAGAGACCAGCTAATTACACACCTCAGCTCTGCTGCTGGACCACTAAGACAGAGACCCCAGGATCCCTGAGACGTATCACCATGCACAGGAGGAAGAGGAGTGTGTCCTTTGGGGGATTCGGATGGTAGGTCCCCACCCACCGCACCTCGGCCCCCCATGTCAGTCCAGAACCAAAAAGCTATGCATTAACCAGAGTTAGTTCAATGAGAATGTCTGTTTGTATATGAATGTGGAGGATTCAGAGCATTACAACACATGAATGTACCTAGAGTATCTGCTGCTGTAAGGTTGTAGACTGAAGGGTTGTGCGTGGGTTTTGATGAGCCAGTTGCTGGTATGTTTGTGTTGTGTCCTGCTTGGCATCATTTAGCGGCATTACCCTGTGGATTATCCCAACATTCTCTGTTTTGTTTAGTTCAGTTTTGTTTTCTGCAGTTTTGCTGAATGTTTTTTTTTGCGTCCTCACTCTTACATTGATGCCCATCCTGCTTCTGTTGTGGTTTCTCATTAGTCTAAGGTTAACGTGTCAATTTGGAGCATGTTACACCTGAATCTTGGTTCTCTTGGCAGCACTGAGAGGTTCTTGTTGGACTTTGCACTCCTGTGAGAGGTGATTATTTTTGACGTGAATCCGATCAGGAAACACAGCATGGGTTCTGGACTTTGCTGTGATCATTATGGTTCTTGCGCTCCTATGTCATCGTTGCAGACACCGGAGTGGACACAGGACAGATATGCGAGTCTGCTGGATTGTTTACTTTGAGTAGCTCCTCAAATGTCTTGCAGTGTAAAATTCAGCTCTTAGACCAGCTGATCTAATGGTGTTTCGTCTACCATGGGGTTCAACAGAGCAGGGCATTCTTCTGTCAGACTTTTGCACTACCACCAGCAGAGCTGCCAGACTGATGCTCTTATTTTGCTCTTTTCCAAGTTAGGCTCCTTATTGGTGCTCCCTTCAATCATTCTTGTGTTCTATAACCAATCAGATAAAAAAGGGGAGGGACATGGAGCACTTAGCCAGGTATAGAACCTACTGGTTCAAAGCTGAACATGGTCTCCCTATTTTCTGAACACAAACATGTGGAAGAATCATTGATCAGCAGGATGCCGTGAGAAACAGAGTAGCCACCCCACCCTACAGCTGCACACTGGTGGATTTTGATTTTTTTGGTGATATGATCTCTTAACACTCAAAGTCACACCCTGACCACAGCATTTAGATGGAAGATCTACCCCCCAGGGCTGAGCCGCAGTTCTTCAGAGAGTCATGCTTGTTCTGTGGGACGACCTGAGCATGAGGCATACTTCATGGAGGTCGGGACCCTGACAGTATTCTAGGCTCGTCTATGACGTGCAACATGCTCTGAATCCTATACACTAGCAGTCTAACCCTAATCCTGTTGTTGCCTCCTAGCATGTCTGTTCTCGGTTCAGTCTTCTACGGCAGTGTTTCTCGATCCAGTCCTCAGGGACCCCCAGACAGTCCCAGCAAACCTGAATCAAACAATCAACAAATCAAGAACACTGAATACCTGGTACAGGTGTATTGGGACTTGGGAGGGACCAAAAATATGAGCTGTTTGGTGGTCCCCAAGGATTAGGCTGAGGAACAATGCTGTACAACATCTTAGAGTTTCTGCAATATCTAGGGTCCCTTGTACTTTTGCAAGGTATGAATGGTCAGGACATGTCCTTACTAATATTGCAAGAGTACAGTGTGTGTTTAGGGTGGTGGAGGCTTTGGAGGTCATTTGGTCTCTACTAACGTTGAAACTAAAGCTATGCCCTGGCCCTTTTGTGTGGTTTACTGAGAGTTGTGGTACCTGAGAACTCTGATACTATATTTATTTCCGTGCATAAATTCTCTTTTTGTCTCTCCGGTCTTCCATGGAATACACATGCAGGTGAAGGCAAGCTTGAGAGTCACAGCAATGGGTCATCCACCCACTGTGCCCCAAAGCTGGGGGTTAAGGGCTTTGCTCAAGGGTCCACAGACATGTTCAATCAAATTTTATATCACATTAGCACAACATCGCATTGTCTCAAAGTGCTTTACATTATCCCTGCCTGAAGCCCCCGTTGAGCAAGCCAGAGATGAAATGTGACTATGCTGCTGAGACTGGGCTCAAACAGGTGACCTTCCAATCACAGGTGTCTCTTCCATCATGTCCTGTTGATGTAACCCCTAACCTGAAATGAGGTGTTCAGCGAATTACAATGGTGTACAGTGTGCACCTGGGAGAGCAGAAAACACCACTGTATGAGATTATATTTATATTCCATTGTGGGGGCCAAATATCCCCCACAATGTAATAAAAACCTGTTATTTTGATTTTGTGAGAACCATTTTTCAGGTCCCAACAAAGACCTGTGAATGCAATCAAAAAACTAAAAATGCCAAAAGCCTTGTCTTTCGTTTGGTTACTTATGGTTAAGGTTAGGACTGGGTAGGGGTTAAGGTCGCCATGTTGGATGAATGGAGAGTCCCCACAAAGACATAATTACACACCTGTGTGTGTGTGTGTGTGCAAATGGAGGATGTGAGTGTCTGTCTGGGCCAGTAAAACGTCAGTCAGGTTGAGGTGAGTCCCTGCCACTCTGCTTGTGTGGCATGGTGTAATCAAAAGTGTATCTGTTATCTCCACTGGCCACAAACTCAAGGCTTTAAGCAGTATCATGGTATGTTGCTCAAAATTCCATTAGGACTCCCCTTAAGCAGATTCAAAACATGAAAAAAGATTAAATTAGACAAATTAAATTGCCAAAGTACTGCCACACCGCCAGCGTCTTTTTAACATTGTTTAGTCCACAATATCTCCTTTTTAAAAGCTGTTGTGGCCGCTGAGCCATCGCTTTATTCACCCTCTTGAAACCTCTGAGGGAGTGCTTATCTCTTCCATGATACTATCAAAACAGTAGCATGTAGCATGCTCTGCTAAGCCAGTCAGCCTTGCTGTGCATGTAAAGGTTGTCTCATCTTAAAAGACTAGCATTGGTTGGAAGTGCATTCATGCCTGCGATGTGATGTATGTTATCAAGCAATGTTCATGTTAATCGACAATTTATCTAAGTTTCTTGTCGTATCATCATTTAAGTTGTATGTACCAATAAGTCAATACATTGTTTATATCGGCCAGCAGGCGTGTCTCTGGCCCCCGCGCTCCCACACCTGCCCCAGCTCACACATCTGGTCACAGCTGCAGTAGCCCAGTAGGAGGAAGGAAACAACCCACTAGCAGCTGAAAAGCAAGATCGGAAAAAGAGTCGGGTGTTTTTTACTCTCGATCGTTGGCTGTGTCCAAATTCAGGGCCTGCATCCTTGTATGGCTGTGTTTGAAGACTGAATGCATCACAACAAGGCCGACCCATTTCGAAGGCTCCTTCAAATGCAATCTAGAAATCTGTCCTTCTTTTGTTGAATTGCCAAAAGCCTCGTCTTCTGTTTGGTTACTTATGATTAAGGTTAGGGCACCGGATGCATTGTGCTGACCTTCGAAGGATGCAGCCATCAAGGGCTATGTAGACTGCGTCCTTCGAAGGCTGTAGCCACTGAATTCAGACACAGCCAATATGTTACTCCACTGCTGCTTGCCTGCATCGAGAGCCAAATTTTTGCAATATTTGTGCGATTTTTACAAGAGCCCAATTTTTTGTTTCACTGACTGTACTGATGGGTTTGTTTGGCAGGAGCTTCATTAGAGATTTAGGAAAAGGGGAATTAAGCCTTTACTAGAGGGGCCTGATTTTAATGAAAATGAATGAAATTACATTTTATTGAAATTTTACACTAACCGGTGTACATTTTTTCTGGGAACTGACACTGCTGTAGAGGAATGTTTGATATCTTAGTCAATAGCACAAACGCTAAGACCTTCAACCACCGTGAACAGCTAAGAGCCGTTAATAGTCTTGGTTCCCATGGCACCTCACCAACGGCGATCTCACGTCAGGTGCTAATGCGGCTTTTTTATTTCGCCGCAGCGTTAGAGGTGTTGTCTGCCGTCATGGAACTGTGCGTTTATCTTATTGTGCAGTGGAGGTTGAGGATATAAGTATGGCAGGGTGGGGTTCTCACACAGGAAGGGCGGGAGTCCCAAATCGCACCCAGTTCTGCCGCGTGAAAGAAGCAGAGTTCGCTGCAGCCGTGTGCAGATCCGTGTCTGCACAGCTGTGCATAATGGTTACACATGCACACACGCGTCAGATGGAGGTCCCTGCAGGTCACATTACGTGGGAAGTCCTTTGAAAAACTGTAATTTCACATTTCCATTTTTCTTACATTTTGGGTGTGTCTTAGCACATACGTGCACAAACAGCTCACATATGTACACATGATCTCTGTGTGTGCCCCATCAGCACATGCCCTGATGCTCCTCTCTGTCATTTTACAGGATCGACAAGTCCACCGTGAATGCCCTGAGGACTCGGTGAGTGGCCTGGCCGTCCTGTCCAGATAGCAGTTCATACGTATGTTATATGGCCAAAGGTATGCGGACAGCTCAGTTACTCTGAGGAATCTCCTATTTAATCTACACCTGCTGCTGACACAGGTATATAATTAAGCACATAGTTATGCAATCTCCTGCAACAAACGTTTTTGGCAAAATGGGTGGTTGTCGTACAGTAGAGGTTAGTGACTTTTCACTTGGCACCATCATAGGACGCCATCTTTCCAACAAGTCAGTTTGCTATATTTCTGCCCTGCTAGAGCTATCCTGCTCAAATACAAGTGAAGTGATTGTGAAGGTCAAAACATCTGGGAACAAGTTCAGCTGCAAAGTGGTCAGCTGCACAAAGTCACTGAATGGGACCTGATCACTCAACATCAATCCCCAGCCTGAATGGCAGCAAATCCAGCATCTAACACAAAGCTTTGCCAGAAAAGTAAAAGCTATTAAACCAATAGTGAGCTAACCAACGTGATTTTAATACCCTTGGTTTCATAAAGAGATGTGGGACTAGCTGGCTGGGTGTACTTTTGGCCATATAATGTATAACATGTGGGTTGCCCACTTCCTGCTACAGTTAGAGCCTTGGTTTCAGCAGGACACAATGGGTGGGGTTTTTTAGGGGAGGGGTGGGGGGCATCCTGGGTCCCTGACTCTCCTAACTCAATGCACTTTTAAAGTCACATTGCATACAGCCAGGGCCGGCTCTACCTTGTCAGGAGCCCTGGGGAAAGCTTTACTTGGGAGGACCCCCTCCCCACCAATAAAAATGATGATCATTTCACTTCCTCCACAATTCAGGTAATTTGGGGGCCTAGGCAGCTGCCATTAGCCCTGCATATACCTTATATTAGTGTTTCCCAATCCGGTCCTCAGCAACCCACAGTCGGTCCATGTTTTTGCTCCCTCCAAGCTCTCAGCCAGGCAACCCACATTTTTGGGAGCTGGGAGGGAGCAATAACGTGGACTGTCTGTGGGTCCCTGAGGACTGGATTGGGAAATACTGGCTTACATTTCCATGATTCTGAGGTCAAAGACCGTTTTTTGCAGCAGCAGAGACTACTGTCATTGTGCCTCAGTGTCACCATGGAAACAGTGGACAAACTCTTCCTAACTGTTTCCTAGGATTTAAGCACCGATTTCTGACCTGAGTTTGTGGGTGAAGGTTGTTAAAGCCGCTGTGGAAGACGGGAATTACCCGGTGATTAATAATCAGATGGAGGAACACAACCTTGTTGCATTTAGCCAGTGCTTAGCACCTGGTGCAGTTTGCCCTGTGGTCAAAAATCTGTAACCAATAGCAGTGATATGGAAGAGCTCTGTAGATTAAGTCTATTAACAATATTGTCAGAGTTGCAGATCTCTGTTCTAGCCTTTGCGTCTGTCTCTATGTGGTCTGTAGTTATATATCTGTTAGCATTAGCATTTGTGCCTGTCTGTCTGCGGCCTGTAGTTATGGATCTGTTAGCATTAGTCTTTGCGCCTGTCTCTGTGCAGCCTGTAAATACATATCTGTTAGCATTAGCCTTTGCAGCTGGCTTTGTGCGGCCTGCAGCTATAGATCTGTTAGCATTAACAGAGAGGCGACAGCACCTCTTCCTTTCTGCCCTTTAGCTATAATTTTCTTAGCATTAGCAGAGATGTGACAATGCTCTGTTTGGGTGCCCTGAGATTATAGGATGTCATCGTCATTGTAGAGATGGCAGAGATCTGCTTGTGTGCCCTGCAGTTATAAATCTGTTAGTGTTAGCGTAATGGTGACAGAGAGCTTTGCGTCCCCATGGGGGAGGAGGGGGGCTCTCAGTCAGCAGGTGTGCTTCGGCACAGGAGCGATTTCCATTTCTTTTGTTTTCCTGATTCACTCTCTTTGCTTAAACCATAGCAACAGCTGGGGGTGCTTAAGTAGCCGTGTGTGTGCGTGTGTCTGGCTGTCTGTGTCTTTCTGTCTGTGTTTGTGCGTCTCTGTTTGTGTTCTTTGTCTTTGTGCATCCTGTGTTTGTCTGTCTCTGTATGCATGCGTTAACCAAAGGTTTCCAATGACCCATGACCTCATCTCACAGTCCACTGTATGAATACTCAGTGTGACACACACCTCGATCAGCCCCGTGTGCTTCTGCATGCACTCCTGTGTGCTATATTGTGATCGTGAGATTTTATTCATGAGGCTATTCATTGCAAGTACTTGTAAG
This sequence comes from Paramormyrops kingsleyae, assembly GCF_048594095.1. NCBI lineage: Eukaryota > Metazoa > Chordata > Actinopteri > Osteoglossiformes > Mormyridae > Paramormyrops > Paramormyrops kingsleyae. Next base: position 4,105,872 of record NC_132814.1, read on the forward strand.
CATAGACTCGTGACCAGTAAGGTCCAAGTCCCAGAATGGCTCCTGCTGTTTTACTGTTAAATTAGGCACTTCAGATCATACTTTAACTGTATGCATCATTAGATTCACCCCAAATAAAGGGTCCCACTCCCCCAGAAATGTGTCCCACCTCAATAAGACACCACTGTCAGAAAAATACCAACGTGTACCTTTCTGGGTACAGTTACTTGTCAAAATTTCAGTGTAAGATTTGTGTGAAATTCCGGCAATTTGTGTTGATATGTGTGAGTGTGTGTGTGTGTGTGTGTGTGTGTGTGTGTACACTTTGTCTGAATGCCCGCAGGGTTTTTTCTAAGAATCTCCATTACCACCTCTTAACGATATGGAACACGACTCTGCATCCACTTTGAACCTAATGCACGGTTAGCGCTGGATAATGTGTGTGTGTGTGTTTGTGTGTGTGTGTGCTTGTGCCTGTGCGTGTGTCTGTGTGTGCGTGGAAAGGTTGAATATGTGTTGAATACCCCTCTGATCTTAATAAGACTGGGCAGAGAGGAGCCCAGCTCAGACTATAGGGCAGCACCATGCCGCGCAAGCTCTGGTGAGTCCTGTCTCTGTCTAAGTGTTGGTGTAGGAGCTCACCTAGGAGTGTGTGCGTATGTGTGTGTGTGTTTGTGCTACCAAGAAATATATTTTCACATTTCTTTATTCATGTGACTTTTAAGTCTGTACTTCAAACAGAATGGATGTGCCTGTTTCCATGTGTGTATTTTTGTTTAGTAATGAATGTGTGCAGCAGCTCTAACAGAAATATTTGTTCCTGTGGTGTTTTAAGACACATTCAGCTTTGTCTTTGAATCTGTAACTACAGATATGGCACTATGACAGGTTTAAAACTCTTTGTAAATGTATCTGTCTAAATGAGACTCTTTCTTAATTGTGCGCCATACCTTTGTATTAGTTTTTCTGCAGTCAGGATTTTTACTGATCCTTGTAGGCAGATGTTACAGACTGTGAAGGGATCGTATAAGAACAGAGCAGACACCTTTGTAAAGGGGCATTCTTCACTGTTCCGATAGAGGGTGCTGTTTCACCATTCTCCTGTGTGTGGATGGCAGTGGAAATGGACAAACCACTATCATGAAAAATATAAAAGTGTTAATAAATTTTGGACTGAAGCATCACCTTCCCAACTGTAAATCTTTTTTGATAAAAGCGTCTGATCAATGAGTAAAATGTAATGTCACAGGAGGCAGTGGTGGAGGACAGAAACTTGAAACGGAGCTGGCAAACTTTGGAAAAAGGTCAGTGTTTCCCAATCCGATCCTCAGGGACCCACAGTTGGTCCATGTTTTTGCTCCCTCCCAGCTCCCAGCCAGACAGTCCACATTTTTGCTCCCTCCCAGCTCCCGATAAAACGTGGACTGTCTGTGGATCTCCGAGGACATGATTGGGAAACACTGCTTAAGGCCATAATGGGGGGTAACTCACTGAAAAAGGTGGGTTGTAGCTGTTTCCACGCCAACAGCGGCTGTGCACAGACTGACAGCTGTTGCCCCATCCACAGCCCCCGCCCATCTACTCCTCAGTCCTGTCAGCTCCAGCATGAATAATTTCCAGTCCCTTTGTAATAACGGTGCTCTGCCTTCATGTTCGGTGCTGACAGGTGGCCATGTTGGAAACAGTGCTCTATGAAATGTACTGACCTGTTCTGATCTCTACCAGTAGGGACTGTTCTGACTCTCAAAACAGAGAAGGAAGGATTCAAGGGTTTGAAGGTTTAATTTGTCGCATGCAAGGTATACAGTCAAACTATAACTTGCAGAGAAATAAAAGGAGCTTAATAAAAATAGTGAAAGCAACAAGCAACAAGAGAAATAATGCAACAATATAATAAATATACAATAAATAAAGAACAGACGTAAAACTGAAAAAATAAGACCAGAGAAGTGCAACATAAGTCAAATAAAATACAAATAAAGTGTATAGTGCATGAGTAAGGAGCGAGTGCTTAGTTATAAATGTCGATTAAGTAATTTGACGGCTTGAGGGTAGAAGCTCCTTCTGAGCGTCTCAGTTCTCACAGAGAGAAAGCAGAAGCACTTTACTGACCTCAGCCTGGGAAAGAGGTAGTTGTTAGGCTGGGTGGCGTCTCTGCTGATTTTGGCAACTCTTTTCCTGGATCCTCAGAGGTAAGTGTCCTGCAAGGAGGGCAGATTAGCCTTACTGATGCATTCAGCTGAGCGTACCACCTTCTGCAGAGCTTTGCAGCCCAGGGCAGAGCAATTATCAAGGCAGGCTGTGATCCCTGTGGTGAGGATGCTCTCTATGCTCTGAGAATGACTGGTGAGACGTTTTCTCACATGACTTCACCTGTTCACACCCCATTGTGCAAAGTGAGTGACATTTGCATGCCTCCGATTGTTTTCACAGCCTGTCTAGCCTCTCCCCGGAGCATTGCCGACAGTTTCGATTCCAGCGATTCAGCCGCAATTGCTGGCAGGTGTTTGCCACTAGAGGGCACCAGAGGCTAACACTATGCTTGCAGTGGGAGTAATTGTCAGGGGAGCTGTGCTTTTTAATTTCTACTCAAGAATACTTAGAGGCATTAGAGAGCTGGAGTCTGAGGATCAAGGATGTATATTGTGAAAAAGCACAGTTGGTGTGTTGGGGGGGGGGGGCGGGGGGATTGGCATAGATCACATCTGGGGGACATTTTTCAGGTTGCCATTTGGATAACTGCAGATTTATAAAAATCTGTGAATGCAATAAAAAAAACTAAGAAAGTCTTGTATTTTGTTTGGCTACTTATGGTTAATGTTAAGCTGGGTAGGGGTTAAGGGTGTTGTGATTGGGATTAGAGTTTTCCTCATAGAAATGAATGGAAGGTGCCCCTTTAAACGGGTTCGCCAAAGTGTGTGTGTGTGTGTGTGTGTGTGTGTGTGTGTGTGTGTGAATAATGGCCTTTATAAGTATAAAGCTCAGTTGGGTCTAGGCTTCTAGTTTGGATCAACAGAGAAGAATTACAAGAAAACTCTCAGTGTGGAAACGTCCAAACAGTGTCCTGAACTGTGCACTGGTACTAGACAGCATCTCCATGGATGGGCTGTACACTGTTTAATTTTAATTTGTCCTCAGACCCCAGTAAGTCAAGCCAGGGGATTTACGATCATGCAGCCCATTGAGATATAGGATGCTGGCTAGTCTATGTCTATAATACTGTTCGTATTATATTTAATTAAGTTAATTTTTTGAACCAGCTGGGTAAAACATGTACTGTCACCTGCCTCCCTAAAGTACTGTTATAATTGATGGAGAACCACATCACGGTCCACGTGAGATTTTATGTTCAATATCTCTCACTGAGATGGGTAAAATGAGGACATCTTCTGTGGCCCCCAGGTATGGCACAGGCACTAGCGCTAGGGGCCAGGGTGCTATGGCAACCCCAGAACCATTTTACTGCTTAGTTGTTATGGGAATTACATGTGTGGCCAATATGAATTATGCTTCCATTGATCCATGGGGAGAGGAACAAAGTAGTTATTATGTATTAGCCTGGTTATTTATCTGTTTAGTTTTCATAGCTCGCCCTTCTTCCTTTCTCATATGTGTGTGTGTGCGTGCATGTGTGTTCCTGTGTGTCTGAGCACCTATTTCTCCTCATATACTGTTTACTGTATTTTTTTTAACCCCACTAGATGGTGCTCTCTGCTCAAAAATGGGCACAAAGCTCACCCCAACAGCACCATCTAGTGGGGTCAAAGAATACAGCAAATGGTTCATGAGGCGTCATTTTGTCCATAACTAACACACACTATATATATATGTATCATACACACAACTGATTATATTCCTGAAACCTAAAACCTTATGCTATAACATGAGACCCCTTCCCAGGATGTGAACCTATATCCTTCTTGTGTCAGACTATGGATCAGAACTACAGACTTTAAGATCTGTCCATCTGTAAGAAATAAAGGAAATACAGATTCTCCCTTCAGGCTGGAACTACAACAATATCAAAAAAGCTCGAAAAGTCAAAAAGATCAGACCACATTCTTCAGTCAGTCCTTCCTGGAGGAATATTAGGGACATGCATTAGGGACGTGTCTGAAAATGTGCGTATGCAATACCATTAGAGTGTGAGACAGGTTGTTTGTCCATTTTGCTCTCAGTAAATGTGTTCTGATCCAAAACAAGAGCATCATGTCCTGAGAGCTTATCAGATACTCTTAATTCAGTTTTGATCTGAAGGGAGCCGTTTTAAACGGCTGCTTTATTAATTGCTTGTGCCAGGAAGCAGCAGAGCTGTGCAGGTGAGTCTGTCTCCTAAGAAAATTAGCCACAGATTGCAAATTAAGTTAATTAAATGAAATTAGTCAGGCGTTTCTGTGATTCTTTCTTCGGGTTCTTAGGTGTAAACCTGCTCTGCACTTTCTTTGAACATCCCAGAGGTGGAAAGTTCAGGTCCAGAAAGTACAAGTACAGACCAAGATTTTGTTCCAACCAGCCAGCTGAGTACTCTGTAAGTGTGACTCTTTATGCTCAACTGGTTGATCAAAACAAAATCCTGGTCTGGATTTTTACTTTCTGAACCTGAACTTTCAACATCTGCAACTGCCAGGCTGTAATCAGTAATCCAGCCAAAGAAAATCCTGCCCATTACACCCTAAACATTTTGGCAATCCCCTCATAGAAGGAGGCAGGAAATCATATCTCCCATAACATGATTAATCACTTCAGGTAGGCAATAGCGATAGCTGTCTTCTCTGAACAGGTAACTGCACCTCCTGGGTACATTTTTCTCCTATAACCATGCTGATAGGTCTGCCTCCTCTGGATTTGACAGTGACAGACTGAAGGAGGAGTAACCGAGGACACTGTGACATGGGAGGAACACCTTTTCAACTCTGATAAGAGAGAATGAGACAGGCAGCGTGTGTGTCTATGTATGTGCCTGTGTCTTTAGCACAAACATGTGACAGGCATAATGTAACAGACAGCTAATGCTTGATTTTCCTTGGCTCCAAAGACCACAAGCTGTGTGGCTCAAAAAAAAAATCATTTTACAAGCTTCAGTCCATCAGCGAGGGGGGAAATTACTTGGAAGGTTCCATGCGGCAGTGGCGTAAATCGGATCAGAGGAAATGGGTGATTCTTATCTTAATTCCTGACATTTAGTCTTACTGGGGGCACTGATATTTCCAGCACTTATCTGGCACATTCATATGCACAGACACACATCCACAGCTGTGCTTCATTACCTCCCTTGGACGAAACTCTTGAAGTCCCATAGGCGTCCGTCTCACTGCCTGTATCAGAGGCAAGATTAGGACCCATGCTGACACACAAACCTGAAATTTCATCGCCATCCACCCATGCATTTTACCTACCTGCTTGTCCTATGCAGGGTAGCAGGAGTCCGGAGTCTATCCCGGAAACTACATTGGCAAGGCAGGGACAGGGCACCACCTCTCTGCAGGACACACACACCATTCACATCCCAGTGCACCACCATGCCACCCCCATATTTCATCACTCCAGACACAAATTATATCATTTTGTTTGCTATTCCAGTTGATTTCCCAGCTTGTTTTGTTGGTCAGGCTTTTTCCTGATCTTATGTGGGTCTCTGCAGCTGTTGGGAGAAACCAACAGATAAAGTACATTGCAAGGGACGGTTAAAAAGTGAGATCACAGGCAGGGTAACCTAGGCGATTCTGCTGAGGGTTCAGCGAAAAAGTATGTTTAATGGCTCGAGTGGAAGAGGAGAAGGTAAAGAGAGAGGTCATTTGGAAAAACAGCCTCCAGGTTTGTTAAACCTCAGCTGGGCCTGTGCTGGCAGGGACATCGAGAGCAGTGTGTATAGTGTCCTCACCCCCCCCCCCCCCCGCCCCACACACACACACACACCACATACAGCTTCAGGCGATACAGAGGGATGGAGGAAGAGGGGAAGTAGGGATGACATAGGAAGGGACATAGGATTTGGAGCTGAGATTTATAGAACCATGAGCATGGCGTTACGCCCTGGGCTGGGACCCCACAACCTTCTGTCTCTACAATCCCATGAGTTTAAATGACACAGACAGCATCTTATTGCCACCTTTGTGACATGTTGGTGTGGCTTTTGTCATGCTGTCGTTCCTTTGATTTCGAAGGAGGTGCTGCTGTGAGCGGTGACTCTTGGTCTGTCAGGCCTCCTCTCATCATGTTGGACATGGGAGGGGTGGGAGGGGCACATGTGATACGACCTTATCTTGAGCCAATGATATGATTTGAATTGGTGAGTGACAAGGGAGGGGGCACTCTGGGGGCCAATTAGGTTTCAGTTGGAGCCAGTGCCTCTGTGACCCCGCCTCTGTATATGCCCCTGTGACTGTGGTCATGTGGTCATTTACACTCTTGGGCATATATATCTGTAAAATAAAATACCTCAAATGTTAAAAAACAATGTAAAAATTCTTTAAAAGCATGATATTGTATAATATTCCTAATTAAGATAACAGAAGTGTGTGCATTTGTTATGTTTTCCCTCATTACTGAGCCGACAAGCTGAGCTGTGTGCTGTAGACTGCCCACTAAGGATTCTGGGAAGGAGACTGAATTTGGGGGTGAAGGAGGGAGGAGTGGCTGGTGTAAGACAGCAGCCACATGGCGTGTGACAGACGTGCGGGCGACACCATGCTAAATGGGGCCACATGTCTGTATGGTGACAGCTCCTCCGGTGGAGCTGGTCATCAAACACCTAGTGCACAAGAAGAGCTGCTTTCGTGTGGTGTGTGTGAGAGAGAGACAGACAGAGAGAGAGAGAAAGAGAGAGAGAAAAAGAGAGAGAGTGAGAATGTGTGGTGTTAAACAGCAGATTGTGTGGATTTTCAACGGTACTGGGTGTACTGGGTGTGCTGGGATGGAGGAGCCATCAGAAGTGACACAGGAGTCAGCCAATCAGAGCGAAGCATATACAGAAGACAGGAGCAAAGGAGGAGAGGGGGAGAAGGAGCATGTTAGGGGAGTGGGAGGGAGGGAGGGAGAGAGAGGGGCAGGAGATCCACACATGCACACTGATGCTGGCGCTCGCCGGTGCCAGCCAGGCAGACGGGTGCGGTATCGGCGTGGCAGGGGACTCCGAGGGCCAGTACACCGCCATGTCCTCTGGCAGCAGGGCTAGTCCGGGCAGAGCCGGGCTCCGGGCCGCGGCCGTGCTGATCGGACTCCTGCACAGGTCCCGTAAACGGCGAGAGAGGGAGGCCCAGAGCACACTGGAAGTGGGTTGGTAGGTGGATCCGGAACCATGTTTTTGAGGTGACATATGGCCTGAAAGTGCTCATGGATAACCTTGGGTTTGGGGTGTGTGTGTGTGTGTGTGTGTGTGTGTGTGTTTTTGTGTGTGTACTTAGATGGAGTGTAAATCAGTAACGGAATAAGAGGAGACTCCTCTTCTTCTGTCCTCCTCTCTCTCTCTCCATCTCTCAGTCTGTCCGTTTGCATCAGTCTGTCTCTAAGGGTGCTTTTCCACCGCACCAAGTATGGTATTTTTGGTACTTTCGCTTTTCCATTGACTGCCGGTCGAGTAAAAGTATCAAAAGTTCCAGTGCCAAACCAGCTGGAGTACTTCTTTGGTACTTTGGTACTTTGGGTAGGACTTGAAACACTTCCTTTGTCAATTGGTTATGCAAATAGCCTGCCGCTGAAACACAGTACAAACGCCGCTTTGAAAACAGTTGCGAACTCAAAAAATAATGATAAACGAAGTAAAAAAAAATGCAATTTGTTCGTAAGAACATATACAACAAAAAGATCCGGATGGCATGACAAGAAATTAAAAAGTATTTTGTTGAATATACTAATACAGCACGCATATAGCTGTCCTAGCGACGTGATTTTATTATAAATACAGCGATGTGATTTAGTAATAAATCTCGGAGAACGTATGCAGCGCTCATGCAAAAACAGCGGAGGTAAACCTTAAACTGATTTTTAGACATATAAGAATCTATAAAAGGAATAATAACTAAAATTGCAGGTTTTTTTTTCCTATGACAGAGCAACAGAGTAAAAATATTTTATTTTTAAATAAGAAAAACCCTTATTTTAATATAGCTGACTGGCGATGTATGTGCATAACATTCAATGTTTGTATTAATAATGCATATCGCCCTATAATACTATACTACAGCCATTTTTAGAATTCAGTACAAAATACCCCACCTCGCGCTGTGGTGTCATTCGGCGCCGGTACCAGTTTTTACACCAGTGGAAAACCAACACCTTGAAGTACCGTACTTTCTGTACTTTCTCGAAGTACCAAAAGTTCGGTACCTGATGCAGTGAAAAAACACCTTAAGTCTCTTACCCTTCATCTCTCGTTCTTGCTGTCTGTCTTTCAGCCTCTGTCTTCCTGTCCGTCTCTCTCTCTCTGATTGTCTCTCTATCTGTCTCTTTCACTCCGTCATGATCAAAAATTCGGGACTGGACATTTGCATGAGTTATGCCTGAGAGGTTACACTATATAGATTGACGACAGAACAATCTTCCAGTTAGATATATTCAGCTTGCAAGCAGGACTTCTTCTGAGATTTATCTGTTTTTGTTAGGAAGTCTGCTGGCAGTATAATCACTTGTGATGTCAGGGTGTGTATGAGTGTGTGGACTCCTTGGTAACCAGGAGGTGATGGGTTTAATGCCCTAGGGGGACCATTCAGAGAGGTATTTAATCGCTTCATCAAGGCTTCCTGTGTCTCTGTATACTTGTATAGATATCTTACTGAAAGTTGCATTAAATAACAGCTTTGTTGGTCAAACCTATTGTAGAGACCTTCTAGGGGCTAGCTGGAGGTCACAGCAGTGCATTATGGGTAGGGAGTGTTCTGGGATTGTGACACAGCTGTAGTGGTTAGTGCTGAGCGTGTGTGTGCCTGTTTTACTCTGTACTTCCTTCTGTCTTTCTGTGTTTTTTTCTGTCTCTCTCTCAGCAAGCTCTCTGTGGGGCACTTCCCATCCTCCTTCCATCCCTTGTTCTTTGCTGTTGGCTCATTTCCCCCCTTTTTTTCTGTCTCCCTCCCTCTGTCACTCTCTATCAGTCTGTAACCCCGAGACCTGGGTGTGACTGGCTGCTGTCAGGGGTGGTCACCTTAGGTCATGCTTTATAGCAACCACAGGTCTGGGGTCAGATGTCTGCTCCTTGATTCACCCCAAAGGCACGATCAGAGAAGAAGCTGATTCAGAGTCAGCATTTAATCCCCATTTAATCCCCGTCTGTTGTCTGCCAGGAACCTGCTGTGGCACAGCCCACCTGAGATATGTACACACACACACACACACACACACACACACACACACACACACACACACACACACACACAGAAGCTACAGGGGAGTGGCACTTGCAAACTTCTGATCACCTTGGACTTCACACCACTGCAGCTTAATGGAAAGCCTCTCTGAGATGAGTCTGGGGGGCTGCATAGCGTTTCAAGCAGGGCTTTTCCAGGTCAGAGAGCCTGGTGTTCATAGGGGTAGGAGGGTGGAGCAGACAGTCTGACAGCACAGATGGACCAACAGAAACCTACACGGGGGGGACTGGACCAGGGGGAAAAGCTTCACCCGCAATGTTTAGTCCCTGAGCCTTTATGCTCAGATCCACATGTATTTTCCATGCCTAAGATGTCTACGTCAAAGTGTGTGCATGCGTTGGGGTCACTGTGGCTCAGTCAGGGTTGCCAGATTGGATAGGCTGACACATTGCGTGTGTTTGCAGAGTGACAATGGGGGACTCAGTTTCTATTTTTAGACCCCAAGCTTCACGTTACCTCTCCAGTTCGCTCTCAGTTTAAACATCTCTCCATCCACCTTTCCATCTACCTCTCCATCCACCTCTCCAACTCGCTCTCAGTTTAACCACCTCTCCATCTACCTCTCCTGCTCGCATCCTCCTTCTTTCTCTCCCATCCTATTGGTCAGGGTAAATATTATCACGGCTGTGACACGCTGGCAGGCGTCACACTAAAAGGGCACAGTTTACGAGACGTCTTAGAGCTGAAATGTCGGCTCTTCTCCCCCTGCCTTTCAGGGAGTCGGTGAGCTCTGTCTGAAGCACAGGTTGTTTGTCAGCTTCTGAAAAGCTCTAAGATTTACTAATATATTTACATATCTCTCAGGGCAAGTTTTATGTCATGTTCAGCTGCTCATTGTTTCATCTGTCCATTGAGCTCTCTCTCTCTCTCTCTCTGACCCCTGAGTTCATTCTCTCCTTTTCTCCTCCTCTACCTGAAATTAAGGACCCCAAGGAGATGGCGGATGGAACGTGTTTAGTGGAACGTCCCTCTGTGTGTGCGCATGAGCCTGTGATAGTCTCTGTAAATTGTCACGTCAAACAGCATCTGTCACGTGCCGTTTGGGCCAAGGCTGTGGTGTCTGAGATCCAAAAGCCCAAACCAGGGTGTAGAACCAGTGCCATTTAATATGCGTGCGTGGCCTGAATGGGCTGGCATCCTCCCCAGGATGTACCCCAGCCTGATACCCTGTGCTCCTGCCCCCCCCCAACCCTGACCACGATAAGCAGATAGAAGATCGATGGATTCGTGCAATTTATAAGAAATGGTTGCCGATTGTTGTCACAGCTTAAAAAAATTGGGACTTTGTTCTAGAGACTTCAATGTTTATGTTGCTAACCTCAAGCAGAATAGCCGCAATTCAGGTCCACATAAAGCAGGGGTGGCCAATCTTATCCGCAAAGGGCCGGTGTGTATGCAGGTTTTTGGGATAACCTGTAGGTCAGCTGTTCAAACCCAGGTGTGAGGACTTTTCAGTCAAACAGTCCTCTAATTAGTAATCTAATTAGGGAGTTGCAGCGAAAACCCGCATACACACCGGCCCTTTGCGGATGAGATTGGATCACCCCTGACATAAAGGGTTATAGTATATCATGTAGAGGAATTTTGTTATCCTGAAACATACTTTTATTCTCTTTCTTTCTTTCTGCAGTTGGGCAAATGAGTGCATTTGAGATACCATTTGTATCAGACACACAGGTGCAGGGAAAACAGAGCATTTGATATTCAACCCCTAGTGGCAAAAGGGATGAATTGCAACCACTGTCTTTTTTTTGTCCCACTGAGCTTTTGGTAAAAAGCAGAGTGATTTGCATAAGGCATCATCAGGCGCCTCACTGGATGTTAACCAACTGTGAGCAATAGTGCTCAAGCGTGCACCTGCGGTGATGGCAAACGGACCAAGCAAAGAAAAAATGGCTGAAGACAAGCCCTTTCCGCTGCTCGAGGGCAGCCAGCTTCTCCTGAGGGCTATTGTTAATGGACCATCATGTACGGATTCGAGGGGGGGGCGGGGGCTGTCGGGGTGCGGAGGGCATGAGTGGTGCTGCTTTTTTTAGTCAGGACAAACACGAGGGTGTGATGAATTCATCCGACCCCCAGAAAGGACTGCATGAATTATTAAGATGCACAGAGACCATTATGGTACGTAATGGAGGGTACTGTTATAGACCTGTTAATAATCTATCTTTCTCTCCTTCATCCATTTATTTTCCACATAGACAGAGTAAAATTGGCTGGATCGCCCCCGAAGACGTACCTGTGCACTCTGTGGTGCCAGCGACGTGGGGCACCGATGAGCCAGGTCATTTCAATTAATCTGGGGAGAAGTGACTTCAAGGCACCTGTTTTCCATTATATAGTATTATACTTATTATTAATATCATTATTATTATTATCGCAGCTCTTACTCTTTACGACCCTGGATATTGTAATGGTACAACAGCAGGACTCCTTCAGGGTGTCAGGGTGTGTATGAATGCATGGACCCCTTGGTGACCAGGAGGTGATGGGTTTAATACCCCGGGGGGGACTTTTAAACCATTAAACCATTCAGCGAGGCATTTAATTGCTCCACCAAAGCTTCCTGTGTCTCTGTGTACTTGTATAGGTATCTAACTGAAAATTGTGTTAAATAACAGCTTGGGTGGTCAAACCTACTGTAGAGACCTTCTAGGGGCCAGCTGGAGCTCGCAGCAGTGCATTGTGGGTAGGGAGTGTTCTGGGATTGTGACACGGCTGTAGTGTTTAGTGCTGAGCGTGCGTGTGCCTGTTTTACTCTGTACTTCCTTCTGTCTTGTTGTATCTTTTTCTATTGTTAATGGTAATAGTTGTGGTAGTAGTAGTATTAGTAATAATGTTTTTTATTTAATTGTTGTATTATGTAACAGTATTACGTATCATATTATTTATTGCATGATCACACAACATTTGTAATTTGTAATCTTTATTTCTTCACTCTTGTCATTTGCACATTTATTTTGGCATTTAATCACTGTTTATTTTGGTCAACGGGGGGGGGGGGGGGGGGGGGAGGGTTATGGGTTAGGAAAGGCCTTTTCGTTTTTTAAAAAGCATAATCTTGAGTCTTTCAGAAGGAAATAGATGTGGGCAAACTTCGTTCGGCCTTTCAGTGTTAGTCGCTGTGGGTTTCTCCTCCTTCTTGCACAGAGGAGGCCTTTAAGGTTATACAAGGAAGGTTAATAGATTAGCGCCCAGTTAGCCTGTGCCCTCCTTTGTTTGGTTGTTTTTTTTGGTTGTTGTTGTTTTGTTCACTGTGGGAGTGTTTGTTTCGCGTTGCCATCCGCCTCATTCCATACTGGTTTTCGGTTTGTCACTGTGTCCCCTGTTAAACACACCGTTTTGGGAGCGATATAGCCCAAGGTTAACTGAGTTACCGCAGAGCTGCACTCAGCTCCCGCACAGCAGGTGGGCCGTTTGTGGTGTCGTGCAGCCGCTCTCAGCGTGAGTTCGCTGGAGCTGTATTGCTATGGCGACGTGTCACACGGCCTCCCGCTCTGAAACAGGCATCACTCACTCCCAGCCGGGTGAGACTTCCTGCATTCGCGACCCAGCTAATCTTCTCTGTTTGCCTTCACAGGAAGCAGGAACTGCTCAACATCTCTAATGTACCATCGGGAGACTATCCCCCCTCTCCCCCCCGCACCGCCCCCCCCACCATGAAGGTACGCATACCCGGGCCTGCTCAAGTTTGGCTTTATTGAACTATAATAGGTAGAACTAGTTAGTACTTCAAAACTACTTCAAAGGTTGACAAGTGGATTTGGTAATACCTTTCTGCACATCACCAGGGCCAGTTCCCAGGACCCAGACTGAAGGGCAAAGGAGACCCCCCTTTCCATTCAGCAAAATGTAGCAGGAGAGCCCAAAGTTAGGGACATTTTGTTAGAGAACCCAGAATTCCTTGCTACTCCCCTGCACGCCACTGTTGCTCTGAGCCGTTATTTGCGCACTTGTGATGTTTCTTTTAGCTTTTATGAGTCTGACCATTCTTCTCTGAACACTCATTTTCAGCAACAGAACTGCCACTGACAGGATGTTTTTTGTTTATCACAGTGATCTTTGTAAACCCTAGACACTCTAATACAAGAAAGTACCAAGGGGGAGGCTGTTTCTGAGCAAGTCTGGCACCATTAATCATGCCTCATTCAGAATCTCCTAGATCACATCTTAGCCATTATAATGCTTAGCCAAACTACAGCTAAATCTCCCGACTCTGTCTGTGTGCTGTATGTGTTCAGTTGCAGTCACACGAGTCTATGTTTGGAAGAGCTGGATGTTTGAGGTAACTAGTTGGTGTGCTTAAACTACAACCTTGGAAAAAATTAATAGACTGCAGCACAATTTTCAGTTTAACTCATTTCTCAGTTTATGGGTATGCGCCTGTGTAAAATATCCATTTTTTTTTTGCAAACTGCAGCCTGGCTCTTCCCTGTTTCTCAATAATAGGGCTTCTTTCTTGCTTTATGAGACTTCAGTCCTGCTTCTAGGAGCCTGATACAAACTATCCTAGCAGTGCACTTCACACCTGCACTTAATGTTTCCCATTCCGTTTGAAGGTCACATGATGTCATCCTCTGATTCAAGAGAAACTGTTGGATAAGTGGACAGTCTTCTTTGGCGTTACAAAGTTGCTTCCGCCCTTTATCTGGCTGGTGTTTGGTCATTCCCAGTGTCTCCTGCTTTTCCATGTTCTTGTTTACTGTTGTCTTAGAAACCTTGGGCCTGGAAGCAACCTGTCTGTAGTGTAGCCTTCTGCCAGCAGAACCGCAATTATACACGGGTTTAAAAATGCAGATTTCTTCAAAAATATAGAGTGACCTGTTGTTCGATCTGATCTGTCTTGTTCTCTGCAAATGACACCCATGTACCTATGTGTGTATGTGCATGTGTGTATTTATATTCTTGTGGGTGTGGAGGGGGGAGCTGTTCTGACACTGACTGACAGGCGTATAGAATGAGGAAGAGCAAATGTGCACCATTTCGCATGAAATACGTCAGTGTGCAGTGCGGTGCATGGGCTTGGGGGTGGGGGGCTGTAGAATGACGGCGAGCATAAATGCCACTGCCTCTTGCTGACACTGCCCATACCAATTAAAGGCACACTGCAGCTCGCGGAGTGATAAACGTCTGGCATGGAGGATCTCTCTGAGACAGGGGGGACGGAGGGACAGGACCTGAGAGAGGTGTGGCAGTGTATCTGTGTGTGTCTATCTTTCTGTGTGTATGTGTGTGTGTGTGTGTGCGTGGCCGTGTCTGCGAGTATCTGTGTGTCAGTGTGTGTCTGTCTAACTGTGTGTGTGTCTGTGTCTTGGGTAGGTTTAGCTGGCTCATAGGGAGAAAGTGTGCTGTTTGCTGTTTGGGAATGGAGTTTACTTCAGGGAGGTAGAAGGTGGGGGGTAGAGAGGGGTACTGCACATCATTTGGGGGTGTCGGTCGATTTAGGGGAGATTCCCAAAATGTCTGAGGGACTTGTGATGTCTGGTAGTGACATTAAATTGATAGTCAGTGAAATGTTTCTTGTATGCTAACTGGACTGTTTTTGAGTTTGCAGGCATGTGTCTCTTTCACACGAGCGTGTGTTTGCAGGGGATAAAAGTCAGCCTGTCTGAGTCATAGGGAGCCAAAAAACCTGTCATTGTTACAGTCGTGCGTGAAAACTGGAATGGTGTCGCTGCTCTATCTGACAGATCTTTCTAAAAAAACAGTTTCAGCCCTGTAACTTGAATTTGAGTGCAAACCACCAATGAGCTGTAAATCAGGCACTTCTGTGTGTCTATATGTGTGTGGGGGGGCATGTATAACTATTCCCCCCACACGTGCCTCTGAGCGCCCTGTGGGTCTCTGGGCGGCAACAGGGGCCGAGAGGCCGCTTCCCGCAAGGCCACGCTTCACTCACAGGGTGTGAACTTCACTGTGGGAAACGGGGTAGCTCTGCAGAGCCCGCGCTTAATGCCAGGGGCAAGAACAGCGAGCGGTGTGTGAAACGTGTGCATGCATGTGTGATTTACAGTGTATATTTCGCAAATCAGTAGAGATGTGCTAATATGCAGCTATGTAATACCATAATATGTTTATTTAGTTTACTTTGTGCTGATGTTTATTTCGTGACTCAAAAACTTCAGGAGGGTCTCATGAAGGGCCTTATGAAAAATGTGCTACTCCGGCCTGTAAAGAGAGCGCCCCCATGTGGCGGGGCATTAATGGCTCAGAACTGAGAACTGGACTGTAACCCCCTCTCTGTTTTTATCTCCCACTCTTCTGCTTCCCAGTCGGCAGAGTTCTTCAACGGCATGGAGAGGATGGAGGTAGGTGTTTTGTGGCACCTTCTCTCGCAGTCTCAGCCCAGATTGGCATACTTTAAACCAGTGTATCTCAACTCGGTCCTCGAGGAACCCCAGACAGTCCACATTTTTGCTCCATTCCAGCTGGGAGGAAGCATAAATGTGGACTGTCTGGGGTCCCTGCTGATTGGGTTGAGAAACACTGGTTTTAATTAAGAATCAGTGTTGGGCATTCCAGGTCCAGAAGCTACAAATCCAGACCACAAGTTTGTTTCTACTAACCAACTGAGTTCTCTGTGCCTGTGATTCTTTATGCTCAACTGGTTGGTAGAAACAAAAATTTGATCTGGATTTGTAGCTTCTGGAGCTGAACTTCCCAGCACTGTTAAGTACACAGGGAAACACAGGAGAAAGGACAGGGATCAGTATTCCATAGATCATATAGGCAGCAGCATTTTCATGGTGATTTATTGAGATATTTCATCAAGTCTGCTATATGGGGTATTCCAGACCAGTCAGTCAACACTGCAGCATGTGGGGGTCTGTGTACGGAGCATACAGGTACACAGATGAACCACAAACCACTACAAGTTTCACAACTGCACAGTGTGCGCGTGTCACATTAGTTACATACGACCCCAAATCCGATCAGGCACAGGTAAGGAAAGTTGTTTTCTGAAGCTAATATTATTTTGAGGCAAGACAGAGGCTGAAGAATGATCCTTTAATATAACTCTTAGTTTCTTTTTCACTGCCTCTGGGCATTTTCACAACATCTGAGAGCCATGAATATTGTCTAAAAACCGAAAGTGAAAGGGCAAAAGTGTCAGAAAATTTCAGCAGCCCAGAAGTTCCGCAACATTTCGAAACCTCCTGACCTGGTCCATCTTCTGTTGACTTGATGAGCTGGCTGGCTGAGTGGTCCTCATTTTGAGGGTGAACCATCTTCCTGGTTTCTGGTTCTGCTAAACTGATGGGTTCCTGGGCTGGTTGGCCATCTTCCCATCTGCATACTGACTGGTGGAACCCAGTCTAAGTCTCCTGGGTACATCCATTGCTTTATTTATTTAGCCATTCATGTACTGAACTTTTGGTTTATTCATTATTTAATCCATTCCACTGGCATGTAATGTTATTTGTAATTCAAATCTCAGGCTGGTTATTTCTGTCTTATGAAGATTTGGAGTATAGTTAATACGCCTTTATTTACACAAAAATACTCTGAGGGCAGAACAAAAATATGATTGGTTCAGAGACATAAACAATTAGATTGCAGAGGAGGTGGGCCCAAGCAACTAGAGGAGGCGGGACCAAGACATCTGATTGGTTTTATGTTCTGTCCTCAGAACATTTTTGTGTAAGTAAAACTCCCATGAGCTTTTGGGACTCTCATATATTACAGGCTGCGATACTGTGGCCACATCAGTAAAATATGTTTGGCATAGGAAATTGTTTTAAGGAACTGTGGAATTTCATGATGGGGCTCATTGCATGGTAGAACGTGCATGTCTGTTTCTGTGTAGCTATATACCAGACTGCGTGGGTGCATGCTTGCATATATACACTGCGATTGCACACACATTGGTGTATGTTTATGTATATGTCAGCAGGTGTGTGGGTGTGTGTTCGCATGCTAATGGATAGATAAGGTGACGCAGAGCTGCATCTCACTGTCTCACTGTCTCCCCCTGCAGGACAGCCCTGTCATTCACCCCAGCATAGAAGAGGTGAGTCAGCTAAACTCTCCCACGCCCCCACATATCTCTGCCTGCAGTCCTACCAGCTGGTGCACTTACTGCCCACCACGCAAAACAACATTCCTTCACCCTCAAAGCTGACGTCAACCTTTATAAAAGCGTCCATCTATTCTACTCTTACACACGTTGTTATTATATTTACTGAAGCCAATACCATCTAATGAAGGTGACATTATACCTACAGCATGTTACCATTAATTTCTGTGTGTAGATTCCATATGAATCTTTTATATTCTACAATTCCACAAAGATTTTACATTAGACTTTACATTAAGTGTGCTTTCCAGAAGCATTGTCACTTCATTACCAAGTGCACCATTTTTTGCCATTGTTAATAACCATTATTCATCACTCTGATATTTGTTTGTTTATTCACTCATTCATGCTATGTGCAACTCTGCTGCTTCCATCATTACCTAAACTTTAAATGCTCCAACACTGTTTACGTTTACGTTGTGTGTCGATGTTGGCATACCTTGATACCTTCTTTTGCTTCTCTGGTCCTGTCTACTTTTGCACTTTATGCATATATGTAGCAATGCAGTCTTGGGAAACACTGTGTCGCCGAACTGCACGCTGTGTTATAGTATATGGTTGGTATGACTAGTTGACATGGCTTGACTTGATAAATGACATTAGTTACATGCACTGCAATGACTTTAGTGCAGTTTGATGCACTCCCCAGCTCAATGTATGTAGAGATGTATGTTGTCCTTGGTTGATTTAAGCTTCTCTGGGTTTCCTCTCTAAGTGTAAAAGCTCCCCCATTGTCATGTATTGCAGAAGCAGTAGGAAGTTGGATAGATTTTTCTTTAACTCTTCGAAAAACGTTTTTTGACAGAGTTATCATACTCTAACTCTTCCCTGTGTGACCAGGTCCTAGAGAAGGGTGGCCCATACCCCCAGGTCATCCTCCCTCGGTTTGGGGGCTACTGGATCGAGGAGCTGGAGGCCAGTGTCATCTCGCCCACCTCCACCGACAGCATGTTCAGTGAAGAGGATGAGGGCGGGGCTAACACGGGGGGCGGGATTTTCCGGCTGGAGTGCAACAGCAGCGCGAGAGCCTACCGCAAGCATTTCTTGGGAAAGGTGAGATGGTTGGCTGATCTAGCAGGGTAAATTAGCATGCTATATCCAAGACTGGGTTTACCAGAACACAAGACAGAACCCAGAGCAGGTGTGAATGGTAGAATGGTGGATTGGTGATCCCGTCTTTGTGAAGAATCTTCCCCATCGTTCTTGCCCGCAGGAGCACCTGAACTTCTATGGGACAGCCAGCAGTCTGGGTCCATTGGTCCTGTCCCTGAAGCACGAGGAGGCAGAGGAGCAGGAGCATCTGCGCATCATACTCAGGTCTGCACTGCTCCATTCCCTATGCTCGCCTGCGCCATCTAGTGGAAGGACGTAGCATGGAGCACTCACTTACTACATCATGGGCCTCTCTCTGTCTGCCTAGGTCTCGGGTGAAGACGCTTCACGATAAGATCTCTCTAGCAGGACTGTCACGGCTTCCCAGCATCCCAGAAATTGCCAAGGTGTGGAAACAGCCCCTTAAACACAAACACAGGCCTGTCAATGCAATAGGAGCCAATATATACCTACCCACATGTCTGTGCTTGTTGCCTTCAGCTGCTGTGTGACGACATCACGGGTCTGAAGTTCAACCCATTACTGTATCCAAAGGTATGTTACGGTAAAGGAGAAAGGTCACTCTCTAGCCTCCCCCCATGTGCAAACAACAGGAGGCCAAGGTATGGCTTATTGATCGAGTCGTGTGTTGTCTGTAGGGTTCCCAGCTGATAGTGAACTATGATGAACATGATGTTAGCAACACATTCAAGTTTGGAGTCATCTACCAGAGGTTTGGTCAGGTGAGGAAGGGTTGATGGGCCTTCAAAGCAGGGAGAACTTGCAGATGTTTTTGGGAGTGTACGTACATGAGGATGCTCTATTTCCATTGAGAATGGGTGATGATTTGGGAGAAGAGTAGTTTTTCATAAGTATATCCTTGGGGATTAAAAATTATCTATCTATATCTATCTATCTATCTATCTATCTATCTATCTATCTATCTATCTATCTATCTATATCTATCTATCTATCTATCTATCTATCTATCTATCTATCTGTCCGTTTGTCCGTCTGTCCGTTCATGCCCTCTCTTCCCCTCCCCATTCTCTGGTATGCTCCCCTCACATCCCAGGTATCAGAGGAGGAGCTCTTCGCTAACAATGAGGAGACCCCCGCCTTCAGGGACTTCCTGGAGATGTTGGGTGACTGCATCAAGCTGCAGGACTTCAAAGGGTAAGAGAAACCTGCCCCCCCCCCCCGCCTCCAAATATCAGGAGCATCACTAGCATTTTGTGAAGAAGGCAGGGCTAAGTCTTAGCGCCAAGTCTTAAATAGCACACTATTTAAACAAGTTAATGTACATTCATTTGGAACACCCCTAGAAATACCCCTGTTATAAGTAAGATTTCATTTAATATATATATATATACACTCACCTAAAGGATTATTAGGAACACCATACTAATACGGTGTTTGACCCCCTTTCGCCTTCAGAACTGCCTTAATTCTACGTGGCATTGATTCAACAAGGTGCTGAAATGTTGGCCCATATTGATAGGATAGCATCTTGCAGTTGATGGAGATTTGTGGGATGGACATCCAGGGCACAAAGCTCCCGTTCCACCACATCCCAAAGATGCTCTATTGGGTTGAGATCTGGTGACTGTGGGGGCCATTTTAGTACAGTGAACTCATTGTCATGTTCAAGAAACCAATTTGAAATGATTCGAGCTTTGTGACATGGTGCATTATCCTGCTGGAAGTAGCCATCAGAGGATGGGTACATGGTGGTCATAAAGGGATGGACATGGTCAGAAACAATGCTCAGGTAGGCCGTGGCATTTAAACGATGCCCAATTGGCACTAAGGGGCCTAAAGTGTGCCAATGTATATATATATATATATATGGTGTATAGTAGTTTTGTTTATCGTTTATTAACCCTCACCCTTTCCCCTCTCCCCCGTCCTCCTTCCAGTTTCCGGGGTGGTCTGGACGTCTCCCATGGCCAGACGGGCTCACAGTCTGTCTATACAGTTTTCCGGGACATGGAGGTCATGTTCCACATCTCCACCAAGCTACCCTTCACAGAGGGCGACGCCCAGCAGGTAGCCAATAGCAGCTTAGCCTGGCGAGGTCGTGGTGGCGCTTCTTGCCGGCATCACTTCCTCCCTTCTCACTTCCTCTTTCTGGTTCAGCTCGCTCTTCTCTCTGCCGCCCCTCCCCTCAGCTCCAGCGGAAGCGTCACATTGGGAACGACATCGTCGCCGCCGTCTTCCAGGAAGAGGCCACGCCCTTTGTGCCTGACATGATCGCCTCCAACTTCCTGCACGCCTACATCCTGGTGCAGGTGGAGAACCCTGACACAGAGCTCACCACGTACAAGGTAGCCGGCCGCTGAGAGGCAGCAGGGATTCCTGCCAATGCAGCTGTACACTGTCAGAAAAACAGAGTAGCAGTTTGTACCTTTGCTTGTGACTGGGGCTGTACGTTGAATGGTCTGCCAGTTGTACCCCAGCTGTAAGTAAATGTACTTTTTAGTCTAATCTAAGGTACAGAAATTGACTCTGGGGAACATCTCCAAGGTAGAAACAACAGTAATGTACCCCCCATGATACAAAAATGTTCCTCATAGTCTATTTCTGTATCTTAAAAGGTACAAACTACCCTTGAGAGTACAGTCCCAGTGACAAGCAAAGGTACAAATTAGTACTCTTTTTTTCTGACAGTGTACAATCGTGAAACACAGTCACTATGCTTTGCCTTGATTCTGGTGTGTATTTTGTAGTTTGAGCATAGATATTTTGTCACAAGATAAAACAGAGCCTATGAGACCCAATTTTGGTATAACCTGCACTTACAGTGTTTCTGGGGCAGTATTATTATACATATACTGTATACACAGTGTATGGTGTGATTCTGTTGAATGCAATAAATGTATGTTACAGAATGCAGTGGCTTGGAGCCCAAGACAAATTTCCCCTTGGAGACAATAAAGTATACCTAACCTAACCTAACCTAACCTAACCTAACCTCACCTAACCTAACCTAACCTAACCTCACCTAACCATACCTAACCTAACCTCACCTAACCTAACCTCACCTAACCTAACCTAACCTCACCTAACCATACCTAACCTAACCTCACCTAACCTAACCTAACCTCACCTAACCTAACCTAACCTCACCTCACCTCACCTAACCTAACCTAACCTAACCATACCTAACCTAACCTAACCATACCTAACCTAACCCTAACCTAACCTAACCTAACCATACCTAACCTAACCTAACCCTAACCTAACCTAACCTAACCTTGCCTTACCTATGCTCACTGATTCACTTGAGTTTCCCTGACAGGTGTCTGTCACCGCACGGGAAGATGTGCCTACCTTTGGGCCACCCCTTCCCAACCCCCCCATCTTCAAGAAGGTAAAGTGGGGTTGGGGGGGCAGTTTGAGTTCTACATCTGGATGCACATCCTGACACATGTTCACCAACCGTCCGCATGCAGTGAGGTAAACACTCCTAGGGGTTGCTAAAACATCTGACCCCCCCCCCCCCCCCCAGGGCCCAGAGTTTCGGGAGTTCCTACTGACCAAGCTGATCAATGCAGAGCTCGCCTGCTACAAGTCAGACCGCTTTGCCAAGCTGGAGGTGAGAGGACAACCTGGGGATGAGTCATGTGGAAACACCACACAGGAAGTAGGAGATGATAGATAGATAGATAGATAGATAGATAGATAGATAGATAGATAGATAGATAGATAGAAATGAAAATGATGTGGAAAATAAACCTTACTGTGAATGTGTGCCTGTCTGCGTGTCTGTCTGCGTGCCTGTCTTTCCGCGCTGCTGCGACAGGGCCGGACCAGGGCGGCCTTGCTGGACCACCTTATCGAAGATTTGCACCGACAGACCCAGGCCATGCAGGGTTTGGGGGGGGGATGTGACGATGACAAGCTGGAGAACGGGGGCCATGG
Organism: Paramormyrops kingsleyae; assembly: GCF_048594095.1. NCBI lineage: Eukaryota > Metazoa > Chordata > Actinopteri > Osteoglossiformes > Mormyridae > Paramormyrops > Paramormyrops kingsleyae. Next base: position 4,128,300 of record NC_132814.1, read on the forward strand.
GGGGCTGCTGGAGACCTTCAAGGTGCCGTCCCATGCCAGTGTTGCTTCCGCTGTCAGTGTCGCGGTACAGCGTGTGTCACATGACCCATCCCTCCTCCCCCCAGCGAGCAATGCGGGTCCGAAGCCACTCCATGGAAACGATGGCGGGCCAGCACCGGCACCGGGGCCAAGGGGGAGGCGGCGGGGTCCCCCCCAGCCTGAGTAGTGGGATTCTGCCCCAGAACAGCAGCGATTCCAGTAAAAGTACCTTCTCGGTAAGGGGGGGTGGGGTGTCTGTGTCCTCAAATATGCAATAAAAGAAAGAAAGAACAAGAAAATCTAAGAGAAAATAGTTTTTGAAATGTGAAACATGGTAAAATATAAAACAATTGTCTTTTTTTCCACCTTACCCCCTCCCTCCAATTCCCCTTCTCTCCCATCCTCTTTGCCTTCCCAGCCCCCAGGGGCAGTAGCGAAGTCTCCACTGAAAAGCCCAGTGAAGCGACGGTCAGGTTTTTTCCCTCGGCTGCATAGCAACACAGACAGGTCGGACAGGTATTCATGCATGTAAGCCAATCACACACCAGCAATTGTACAGGTCAGCCAATCACACAGCGGCAATTGTACAGGTCAGCTAGTCACACACAAATACTCATACATAGAAGTTAATCAGACAGTAGTACTTGAATCAGTTAGCCAATCATACATAAATACTCAAACTGGCAAGCAAATCATATACAGGCATTTAAAAAATTAAGCCAATCACAAATTGTTTCTCATATGGATAAGCCAATTACACTCTGACATGTCAGCCATTCTCATAGCCCATGCTACAGTCACCCAGTTTTACACTCGTTTGTGCCTAGACACACCCATGCTCTCACACAAACACCACTCTTGGACTCCTGTGGAGAAGTTCACCTCAGCTGATACATCAGAGGTATAACTATAACAATGGCTTTTGCTCTGAAGACTGTTTTCAATGCTGTGTCTGCAGTGACGTAAAGATATCAGATGGCAGCCATGTTTCCCAGGAGGTGAGGTCAGAAACACTGTCAAACCCCAGCTCCCCGGAGATCAACCCCATTAAAGAGAAGTGAGTCGCAAAGCATGATGGGAATGGGGGGTTTGTTAGGCAGATCCAATAGGGCTTGAAAGTGGGATGGTCAAGGGGTCTGACAGTGCCTATGTCCAAAGGCAGTGGACCAAGCAGAAAGAGAGCAGCGGCACTGGACGGCCTGACATCTCCCGCTCCTCCTCCAGCACCAGTAGCTTCAGCAGTGCTGCTGGTGAAGGGGAGATTCTGGATGAGCTGGACCCAGTGAGTGCGACTGGCTTTCATACATTGACCCAGCACTAGAGACAACATAATGCCTAAGTTGGTCATTATCTTGGTTCAGTTCCCACCAAGTTAGAGCAACTAATATACAAACAGAAACCAGGGGTTGAATCAACAACCTTGTTCTCTCTCAGTCCAGCTGATTGCTACTACTTACCTGATATTACTGAGTCACTAGTAGGAGTGCTCTGTAGATGGGATTTGCAGTTACATACTGGTGCTGGTCTATATCTGCTCCTCCCCCCACGCCATCTTATAATATTCCAGGCTTCTATAGGACACCCACCAGTGTACAGCCCCTCCCTCAGTGTGGATATGCAGAGCCCGGGGACCCCAGTCATCCGGTGTCGTAGTCCCACAGGTATGCCCCCACCCCCCCCCCCCCAGCCATAAACACTGTCTTCTATCAGGAAACTGGTTTCCTTACAGGTCAAACTTAGCATCCATCACCACCACACATCTTGCACAAATGCTGTTTCCCTATGGTGGTGTTTTGTAACTTTTTTTTCCATCCCATTTGTTTTTTTAAATCTCACGCGGGGAAGACGCAAAGGGAAAAACATCTCCAAGGTCCAACCTGAAGTTCCGTTTCGACAAGCTGACCCACTCGGCCGCAGTAAGTTGCATACTGTCAGCCCCTTCAAAATGGCCCTTACTTGGTTTATTTCAGTTGCGCCAGCCAAGAAACAAGTAGACTTGGGCAGCTCAGTACGAGAGTGTCAAGGGAAATGAATGATATTCTTTAATGAAAGCCATCTTGTTTACTTACATTAATTTAAAAGCCACCTTAATCACCATGTAATTGCAAAAACATATTCTAGTTTTTAGTCCCTTTTAATGCAGCATTTTCTGGAGCCTCACTGCATCCTCTAACGAATCTAATTAACTGAACAAAGGAAGCCTAATTAACATTCTTATGATTATAAATCCATGGTGCTTTGGGGCTAGGCTTTCTGGTGTAAAAATATGACTCATTATGCATTTGGATACTTCTTCGAATTAATTGGCTACTGAATTGGCCCAGTTCTGATCTTCAGTGAATTCTGGCACATTTTTGCATTCTTCATGCTGAGTACAGAGCGCCACCTACTGGTGAAATAAGAACCATGTCTTACACGCATTTACAGTCACTTCGTAGCTGCTTGTGTTCAAAGTGGCTCAGGGAGTCAGGATGCTCAGGGTATGATGCTGGATGTCTTATCAGAGCCAATTATATTAAATACCTTGCTCAAGGGTACAACAGCTGGGCCTTCCAAGAACATGAAACTGCAAAATTTGGGTAATATTTGACTCTTTAATCTCTACGTAAACTGCTACAGTTTAAATCTAAATTAGATATTAACTTTTTACTTATAAAGAGGGTCATAGAGCTAAAGATGTAATTGTCACAGTCACATTATTCAACAAAATTTGTACAAAATGAACACACAAAATTAATTCATGCTTAAATATTCAGATGATTGGATCATACTTTCCTTACTGACCGACCAAGATTATCCAGATGGAAAACCAACAAACTGGACAGGTTACTGGAGTGTTTTGATCAGAATGCACAAACAAAACAGAAGAAATTATTTTTGGTATTCCATTTTTATCATGTCTACTTAAAATAAGTCATTCAGAAAATATAAATTAAGCAGGTCTCATCCTATAAAACACCCGGGGACATATAGATCAATAGCTGTCACTGACCACACACATTAACTGTTGGCTGTAAGATTCAACAACCTGTTCCTTTCCTTCATGGAAGAAAATGTTTTGGAACAAGCAACCAGACATTTATTTCTGTTTTCCACATCCATTCAGAGTGTCATGCAATGCTGTGCTACGAATTTGTACAGTTGTCCTTCTGTTAGGCTCAAAACCAAGATGGCAAACACTGCTGTAATCCCATCTGCTCTTGCATTATGGACACGATGCATGAGCAGTACCTTTGGAGGTCTGCCAGAAGAGCATAAAAAGACTTGTGAGCAGTATTGCTTTCAGAACCTACATGTACACTTCACTGGGAATATCAGGTTGTACCTTCAAACAGTTCCATGAGGTTAGGATGCTGTGTCTGTAATCAGATGGTTGTTGGTTCAAATCCTAGTGATTTCAGTGTTGGGCTCCTGAGCAAGGTTCTTAACCCCGATTACAAAAATGTATGTCGTGTTGGATAAAACCATTTGCTAAATAAATAAAATGTAAATGTAAAAAATGTAAGCGTGACTACAGTCCAGTGGAATGTTAAAAATGTCATATTAAGAAATTAGGGTGCAGTTTTCACACTGGTGTTGGTGATGTAGGTATGGTTTGTACTTCAGCGTGGTTGCCTCACGCCTCTGGGACCAAAGTTTGAGTCTCCATCAAGGTTCCATGTGTGTGGAGTTTGCATGTTCTTCCTGTGTTGTTGTGGGGTTTCCAACAGGTTCTCCAGTGGCCAATGGCCAAGAACATGCTGAGGTTAATTGAAGTTGCAAAATTGTCCCTCGGTTTGTATGTATGTGAGAATGGGGTGTGTGTGCGTGCCCTGTGATGGGTTGGCACCCCATCCTGGGTTATTCCCCGCCTTGCACCTGTAGTTTCTGGTGTAGTTTCTAGTATATGACCCTGCATTGGAAAAATCAGTATAAAAAATAGATGGATGAATGTTTTTCATTGTTTGAATGGAATAGATTTGTCTGTGGTGCAATGAACGTTTTGGTGACATCTGACAAAGTGTCATCTTATCTTTACAGGGACACTAGCTGAAGCATGGAGCTGGGGGCTGGTTAGAGTATGGTATGGTGTGTTTAAGTGCTTTCTGTTTCCTCTATTGGCCATTTTATTTCTCCAGTGTATCTTCCTCTGTACCACTGCCCTGTTCCACCTTCTAAGTGTTTTTTTTTTACCTCTTGCTTTAGGTAGGAGCACCATGCGGTTACTGACACCATGTTTGGGATTGGAGAAGGAATAGATGCATCAGCCTTCTGTGTTATCCTCACTCTAAGCTTTAATTCTCTGGTCTGAATCAGACCTGCAGGGGGCGACATAGCAACGGAATCACCATAATTAAAGAGCACAGGAGCCAGGAGAATTGTAGCAAAGAAGATAAAAAAGATAATCTAATGGATTTTTATCATTACTATTCTGTATCACTCTACAGAAAAAGTCTCAACTTTCTACATGACAATGATACATCTTTCTCACACACACACAAATGCGGAAAAAGCTAGCAATTAGCAATGCAACTGAAATATGTTAGTTCTCCAGAAACACAGCTCCCACAAGGGTCGACAATACCGGCAAACCCTCATACAACATTTGCCACTCAAACCAGATCCCAGTACCCCAAAGCTTCTGGGTGGCTATTTCTCATGCATTTTCCCGTCTTACTTAGTGGACCATCTGGTGTCTGTCATTTGAAGCCTAATTCAAATGTCCTCTTTGCTCGTTTAAGGAGGACATTAGTGCAGAGGCTTAGTGGGAGTGAATGACCAATCACAGAGCACAGCATGTGATTGGTCGAATCTAGAAGCTCTGAAAAACACATGGCTGTATTAAAAGAAGGAAATCAGGCTGAGTAAGCTGGTTTGGCATAATTAAATGAAATTTGTTTCTGAAAAGCTGAACATAAAACCTGAAACACAAACTACTGGGCACAAGTTTGTCACCATCTGTTATCAACTTCAGTGGTTGAGTTATATATAATCATATAATGTGATGTGGGGGCTCCTCTGTGTGTGTGGACTCCCCATATCGCATGGGTTTTCTCCAGGAACACAGTTTTGTTCCCACAATCCAAAGACACCAGTCTCCAAATTGCCCATTAGCAAATGACTCTGGGTGTGCCCTGCAATGAACTGGCATCCAGTCCAGGGTGTGGAAGGATGGATATTATGTTTGTGCACACAACCAAAAAAGGCAACTTACATTTGTCACTGTGAGTGGAGATGCCATTACAAAAGTCACCAAACCATGCTGACTAGTTGAGTTGGCTCTCAAAACAAAATAACAAATAAAATGCAGCAATATAAGTGTGACCTAAGACAGGACAAAATCAACGTGCAACATATTCCAATGAATGTGAATTTCTTGGTACCAGATCCAAGGCTGGGTATAAATTGTGCCCATACTGATACTGACGTTACCGACAAGGCCAGCAGAATTTCCAGGGCATCCATCTTAAGTGTGGGTTTAAGGGTAAGAATGAAATACTTGAAATTCATTATCTGTATGTGTCTAAGTGAATGTAAACACAGTATAATATTGATAACCCCTGTCATATTTCAGTCATAAGCACAAATCACATTTCAGATTCTTCCACAACCATATAACCCCTAAACATTCCCTACTGAATTAATGGGAAAATCAAAACATTCTTCTTTAATTTACCAAAACAAAAGGCGCCTAACTGAACACTCTGGTTCTGTGAAAGCACAACTCCTCTGTACAAGCACGACTTAAGCGTTACGCCATCTTTCCTATGAAGAACCAAACCTTTAGCGCCCCTAGTGGTAATCAAGCAACAAAAACGTTCTGCTCTTTTTTTTGTTGTTGTACAACTTACATCCGAGATGTAATATATATAAAAATAATTTATAGATTTCCAATTCCCAGTGTCCAAAATAATATATTGCCATCTGTTAAATTTATATATTATGTTGTCATGTGTATTAATTACAGAGCATATATACGACATAAAAGAATGTTAAAATGTTGACTATTTAAAGAAATTTTATCTATGTATATTTGAATGTTATGTATTATATAGAGTTTGGTAAATAAAAGGTATTTTGTGTCAGTAATGTGACATTTTTGACAAGCTTTTCTTTTACATTATTTTACTTGGATATCGCTTTTAACCACTTTTATGTAAATATTTATGCCCCCCGTTGTATGTATTGGGTCTGCTGCGACGTAGTTCATAGCTGTGTGTGCTAACCGCCATGCCACCCAAATGTCTAAGGTACGTAATAAATGAAACTACCCACAACAGTTTTAAAAAATATCTCAGAAAGACGTCCTACTGACAAAAGTTCTTTTTTGAGAATAAAGAGCCGCCAGAGCGGAACTTTCGTGCAACCATATTCGTGTTGCTCAACGGACTACTTTGTGACAAAGTGCTTAAACGTCAATTGCAATCGACAGACTGTGGTCGTGACGTCACCCGACGTGGTCTTCTATAAAAATGGGCGCTCGACTCTGCTCTTTCTTTTTCAGTCTAGGACGCTTAGGGTTCGGAGGGATGGCATCGGAGGCGAAGTCTATGTTAAATTTCTTTAATATAACTGCTTCTTATGTAAAATTTCTAAATACGCGTATCCCTATATGTACTTTCGGATGAATTAAATTTAGCACATTATTTAATTTAGCGATGTTTGCCTGCATAATCTGCATGCGCCAAAATGCACGTGGCAAATGCCTGTTGCCCTTATTCTCTTGCCAGGGTCCGGGACCGTTTTTTTCCTTCTGGGTTTTGTAATTTGGAAAGAGAAAAGCCTAACTGGGTTATTCACATTCTTCAGCATGTATTGTTAAACCGGTTTTAGGTGAATGGGTCGATCTTTACTTTTATATTCTAGGACGATGAGTAGAGGGAAGGTTTTCTGTGCAGCTAGGGCGACGTCTGCTTAGCCTTACTAAGGGTAAGTCTTATGCTTTTCATATTTCCCGTTCACATTGTAATGTTCTAATAGCGCTGATTGCTCTTCAGTCTGTAAGCTGTGCTTTGACAGGTGTATATAACCTCAGTTTACCCTCCTGATTGTGTTATACTTGTATGTGTGCCATGTTCCGGTGACGATAACGTGGAATAGGAAGTGCCGTCTGATGCGATAACTGACGATTTTATAATCCAATGTTCTGAGACATGGCAGAAAACCAAGTGGTAACGTCTAGACTTGTTTTTATGCGCTGTATTTAGTCCGTTCTCTCTTGCAGCTTCGTATCCCATCCGTTGATTGCTTCGTGGGATGCTTTTTGGACCGTTAAGGTAAGCCTGCCGCAGCTTTGTGAAGTGAAACCACCGAAAACGCGATTGCCTCTCTTAAGAAGTGGTTCAAGAGGCGCTGTGTTTAGAAATCATTTTTTGTTTGAGATGTGAAATGATGAAACCTAAACTGAAATTAGCTGGAATTACCGGCAGATTGCTCAGTGGTGACATGGTTTTCTGACACCTCCTTTTCGGTGAAATGAAGTCTTTCTGTGTGTTTTCCCCCCTCCCAATTAATTCTTGGCTGGTTCTATTTCCAGGGTTGGCATTTCTCCAGACCACGTGTGAGCTCTGACACTCCGGAAGGAAGCCTGGTGCTCACTGCAATTATTGTCTGTATCTTGAGTTCAATAAAGCTTATTTGTATTGGAAAAAAGACTGTAGTTTGTTTGCAGTTACTAGATGGAATCAGATTGCCAAGTTAAGCTGCTACATCTATGGGCGACTCATTCAATAACTCATTTGATCGGAAGACTCGTGACCTACGTTCTCAACAAACTTGTTTGACTGGGTGTGCATTGAGTAAGATGTTGCAATGATGATGTTTATTTGATCCCGTTTTGCTGGTTTTTCATCTACTGAGTTTGATCACGAAAGATTTCGTTTGTTTTGGTCACTCAAAGGTTTAATAGCTTGTATATTCTGGTTCAATCCAGTACTGCAGTGACTTGTTCATGGTGCTATTGCACCTCTGGGAGGGGTTAACGTGAATCATTGGTAAATACAATGGTACGGCTACGTTTGAAATGGATAAACTAGCCTGCGGGGAGGACCTATGTGACACGTGACTGCCAACGAGTGGCATACGCGGAACCGAAGAGCGCGCGCTCTTTGCGCGAAAGCCGGCGTTTTACCGCGAAATGCTTAATGACATGGGTCACCCGTCACAGCTCCATTTGATTCAACGGGATGTTACGAGCTTCCGATGCTATCTGAAGTCACATAAATGCATTTCAAATCTCCCGCCTATCCCTGACCAGTACCTTATTTAATATTTCATCTGGTGATCCCTGTGGATTCTGCACAGGCAGACCTCCATACTACTGCGATTTTACAGAAATATTGTCTTGTCTTCAAACGTTTTTGCGAGTCCGTGCGCTGAGAATCGGGTCACACTGCCATCCGGTCCGCTTCCTGTTTCCGGGACACGAACTGCTTTGGTGAGTGGGGCCATAAACAAAGACCGATCCGGCGACCCTTCAGCAGAGATCAGCACAACCCCCCGCTGGAGCGATGGACACCGGTATGTCAGCACGGGTCTATTTATGCTTTGTCGACGGTGAATTCAAAACGTTTGACTTCCAGATAATCCAGCGATACCTCTCGCGGTGAAGTCAGAACCTAATATTAACTTTAACAGAAACTGTTTCTAGTGTTGTACGTAAGTGGGAAATGTATCCCGTTTCTCGTATGGGGTATTATTTTGCTAAAATTCTTTTTATTTTTGTATTTGGACGATGGTGCTGAAATTACGGTTCAACAAACGCAATTTGACTTTCGGTACATCCGGAGTGCTCATTGATTTCGGTGTGTTTTACATTTATTCACGCTAATGACTGGTTAAGCGCATTGGACGCCTAACGAGTACCGTCCTGCCACCTCCACCCCGATCTCAGATCTCCCATCACCCATAACAGGACACTGTATAGCGAAACAGGGCTGTGGCATCTCTCTGCTGGCTACGCTACATCAGTGCTAACTATACTCGCCATTGTAAATGAACTGTGACTGTTCAAATCGACATGTACGATGAGGGCATACCCCCACCGCAGTATACAGGACAAGTCTGGGGGATGAATAGAGCCAAATATACAGTCAGTATGTGAGAATAGACAATGATGTGTAAGCTGTTTGGTACGGTAACTTGTTTGGATTTCAGTGGCTGTTAATACTGTTTTTCACCCCTGATCTATATGAAAGTGCCCTGATTCCCTGTTCCATATCTCTGGAGGTATGATTCCTAGCTTTATGCTAACCCCCCATCATCTCGGACTCTGATCCCCTGGCTCCAATCCCATCCTGTACTTCTCCTGTCCCAGGACTCAGCCAGGATAAGATTGCCTCCTTCACCAAGCGCTTGAAGGCAGAACCGCGCTACCTGCTGGCCCAGAATGTCTCTACCTGCATCGACCCTCTGGAGGTTTGCTTGCACCGGCAGACGGTCCAGGACACTGTGCACATCTTCCAGCACAGCATTCCAATGGAGGGCAAGCCCATCACCAACCAGAAAAGCTCTGGTAAGGCTGGGAACGTTCTGGAGATTACAGGAAATAAAACACACCCAGCATCCACGGGGCAGGTGTAAAACAATGTAACTGTTAGGTTAGATTAGTACTTGTGTCAAACATGGCCAGTTGTGATTACTGGGTTAATGGAATAATCCATTAACAATTAATGGTTAAAGGGGGAACCCCATTAAGATGATTACTAAAGTCAAGCACCTCGCTTGACTCCCTGGCGTTGGGACTCCTCATTCTGGCTAAGTGGCCCGCACTGATTCCCTGAACGGCATTGGGTCTAAACCTGGCCACGACCTTTGTACCAAGAGAGAAAATGGCAGCTTACATAACAGTTAGTGCTTAAATGGCCAGGTGGACAGATAACTAACCGAGCCAGTATTTAGCTTAGGTTATTTATGTGATGGGTCTACCAGACTGGCACAAAAAAAAAAATATGCGTGGCACATATCACAACCATCTTGGTCAATTATCAGTTATCTGTTCGGGAGCACAGCACTGTGACGTTTTACAGGGTTTTGAACGGTACCGATATCTGGGTGCAGCAGCTCTCAGAATTGTAATTTCGGTGATACGCTTGCAAAGCCCATGCAAATAAATTTGACTTGTGATTAAAAATGTGTGTGACAGGGTGTAATTTACACTATAAAGTACTCCACGCACACATGGAAAATCCAGTGATCATCCAGACGCATAAGTCAAGTGGGACTTTACTGTCCTGCCAGCCATACACAAGTATACAGTTGCGTGTGACGTCTTTCCCACGGGACCACAGTGTATCATAAGATACGTGGGGGGTTTCCCCATGTAGATTCATAAATACATCCATACAGGTGAGAACAAGCTTGGGTTGGGGGGTGTGTGTCAAGCTTTGGGGCAGCCATCTTGCAGCAACCTGGGAGTTGGGGGTTAGAGGCCTTATTAAAGGGCCCAGGGACAAGGGACTATTCTGAAGAGGCCAGACTTGAACCAGCAACCTTGCACAGAGGCTTAACTCACTGAGCCACACAGCACAGCAGAGACACCTGCACCCCATTAGCTTACTTGTTCCCCTCCAGGACGATGCTGGATCTTCTCCTGCCTCAATGTGATGCGCCTGCCCTTCATGAAGAAGTTCAACATCGAGGAGTTTGAGTTCAGTCAGTCCTACCTCTTCTTCTGGGATAAGGTGAGCATGCGCAGAGGTGCCCGGCCCCCAGGGCTGTTTGGAGACAGGAGGTCCCCATTAGCTTTGCCGCGTCGGTGCTTCTCAGTTGGTCTAAGCTGCTTTTCCACTTCTGTGTACCAGGTGGAGCGCTGCTATTATTTCTTGCACGCCTTTGTGGAGACGGCCCTTCGGAATGAGCCAGTGGACGGGCGACTGGTGCAGTTCCTGCTGTCTAACCCCACAAATGATGGGGGACAGTGGGATATGCTGGTCAACCTCATCGGTAAATGTGACACCCCCGCCCCCATCTTCTCTCTGACTTCCTTTATCCTGTATCCTCCCTATTCCTGACTCCACTGTCTACCTTTTCAGATTGACCTTCCCAAACCCTTTCAGGGTCACTTGGCAAAGCTTTACCCGAGAGGCCTGTCTAGCTACCCTAGTAATAATCATTTCACTTCTTCCACAACGCAGCCAATTCAGGGGCCCTAGGCAACCACCTATTCTACCTATAACTAGAACTGGCCCCGAATTAACCCAACTGTTACATTGTTTTATTCATCTATGTATATATTGGTTTATTCATTTGCTTGTTTTCATTTTTGCAGAGAAGTATGGAGTTATTCCAAAGAAATGCTTCCCGGAGTCTCACAGCTCGGAGGCATCGCGGAGGATGAATGACATCCTCAATCACAAGGTGGGATGACATACAGGACCAGTTCTGCTGCTGAATCGTGGTGAATCTTGTTTTTGAGGATGATTCCTGGGCATAAGAGATTATATCCCAGTGTTTCTGTCATCGGGCTTTTCTTGAGAATGACCAGGTATCTTTCAGCTCCGGGAGTACTGTCTGAGGTTGAGGGACATGGTGGCCAACAGCTACACCAAAGCAGACCTGTCTGAAGCTATGGACACCATGATTGAGGAGGTGAGTTCTAGCCTGTGCGTGTGTGTATGCCTTGCTGCCCAGAGGAACTTCTGTGTAGATGGCTGTGCATGATAGATCTCTTGGGTCTTGTTGAATGTTTTTGACCACCTGGTCAAGGGATGTTTGTGGGCACCGCGTTTCTTCAAATTCAAGGTGCAGACAAAGACCATTCCTCATGTTGATGGATCTGATTTGGCAGCACTTAAGCGGTGACATAGAACCTTGCCATGTGAGATGGTTCTTCTGCTCATGTTCTGGTAATCATGGGCCCTTCCTCTGCACTTGTGCACTCAGGTGTTCCGTATAGTCAGTGTCTGCCTGGGCAGCCCGCCTGACACCATCTGTTGGGAATTCCGGGATAAGGAGAAGAACTTCCACCGCATCGGCCCACTGACACCCCAGGAGTTCTACAGGGAGCACGTCAAGCCAGTCTACAACATCCAAGACAAGGTACATCACGCACTGGCTACCTGTCCTGTGTCAGCCACCTCTTGCCTGCATTGTGTCGGTCAAATGTTCCTTTAATCATCATCCGCCTTTAAAGTGACTTCTCAGGCTCATTCCCCATTTTAACAGGGCTAAGAAGGTATTGTAGGTTTTGATTGTCCCCTCCTGGCTCCCATAGGTGTGCCTGGTGAATGACCCACGGCCCACAAGTCCCTATTCGAAGATGTACACAGTGGAGTTTTTGGGTAACATGGTGGGTGGGAGGAAGACATTATATAACAACCAGTCCATCCAGTTGCTGAAGGATGCTGCAGCAGAATCCATTAAGGCTGGAGAGGTAGGAACGGGGCTGTGTGTGTGTGTTTGTGGCGGGGGGGGTGTTTGTGTCCAATCCTCACCAATGCCTCTGTATAGGCGGTGTGGTTCGGCTGTGACGTGGGGAAGCACTTCCACGGGAAACTGGGCATCAATGACATGAATGTGTGAGTATCAGTCAGACAATCCCATTTGTCTATCGGTCCAGCCAAGGAGCCTGTGGCTTATCAGTCGTCTGTTTTCTCCACTGGTTGCCTGTCGCCCTACCTTCCTCATGCTCCTTCCAATACTGCTGCTTTTTGCACCACGCAGGTTCAACCACGAGCTAGTGTTTGGAGTCTCTGTGAAGAACCTGTCCAAGGCTGAGAGACTGATCTATGGTGACTCGCTCATGACCCATGCCATGATCCTCACTGCTGTCACTGACAAGGTTTGCCGTCAGCCCTCTCTTTCAGTCACACACTTGTGTTCAGACTCATAGTATGTACTGGAATGAAGAGTCGATCTTTCTGCTTAAAGCCCTCCGGAACCAAAACTGACTGCCCTCTCTTTCTTCGGTTGTCAGGAAGGGAAGGAGGGAACGTTTGAGAAATGGCGTGCTGAAAACTCCTGGGGAGACGATCGCGGAAATAAAGGTGAAAGTGTTTTTTTTTTTTTCCCCCAAACCCTGTGGGGTTGATCTTCCGTCCATAGTCCTCATCCTGTGACTGACAGCCCAAATCGCCTCCCTGCATGTTTTCATCTGGACTGAAGTTTGATTGAGGATCTCACTGGCATTACACAGGCCTCTCTTTTCATTGACTCTATGGGCCTGTTTCCCGAACTAGGATTAAGACTAGTCTTGGACTAAATTGCCGTTTCAATGGAGATTCACCATTGTAACTCAAAGCTAGTCTAGGCTTAGGCTTAATCCTTGACTGGGAAACTGGCCATATGTGTTGAGTTGGTTTAAAAACCCAATCCCTTAACCGACCTGGCTTCTCTCTATAATCTGCAGGTTATCTCATCATGACAGACGACTGGTTCTCAGAGTACGTCTACGAAGTTGTGGTGGACAAGAAGTTTGTTATCTCCGAGACGCTGGAAGTGATGAAGCAGGATCCCATTGTTCTTCCTGCCTGGGACCCAATGGGAGCACTCGCCTAATGAAAAAATGAAAATTTAAATGGGGAGGGGTTGCCCCCTCCACCACCTCCGTCCCACTTCTCTCATCCGTCCAAAGACTCCCACACCATGGACTTCTCAAGACAAAGGACGCCTTTTTTTAAGAAAAGCCAACAATACATTTTAGTTCTTTCCTCTTTCATGCCTTCTCTCTCGCTCTCTCTCTTGCTCTCCTCAGTAATGGTTTCCAGTTCAGTGAACCATAGGTTTTTATTTGAAAATTTTTAAAATCTTCTTAGGTTGTAAGTTTTATCAGACCCAGTTTCCTACCCCAGGGAAGTGCATCCCAGCTTTCTCTTTCAGTATATTTGTTAAGGTCTAACAGAAGATCACCTGACTCAGCGAAAAGTCTGATGGTCAGTTGGCTCGGACAGGTCTACCGGCACAAAGCAGTGTAAGTGACAGATGGGCGTCGCACTGAAATCCAGAGGGCATTGGGGCTAGCGGTCAGCTTTCCCCATGTGTACTGTACTTGCCTCCTGCCTACACTGCCCCCCTATGGTGTAATAGGGTCTTGGTGCTCCTGTGTGTTGCTGGATTACTTAGCACCTGTACTTTTGAGGCTTGCAGAATTGCCCAGGCTGTTCCTTCACACTCCTAGTTCAGCTTTGGCTTTATATTATATTTCATTAGTCTTCCTCTATTTAAAAAAATACTGAAGTATTAGGCGGATCACATCTCTTCTGGTGCTGGTATTCATGTTGTGATTGGAAGTTCTCTACAAATGCTTCTAATGGGTCTTGGAATATGCCCAGTTGGCCTTGAAGTTTTGCCAAGGTTATGGGCTGCCAAATGGGCTAGTGATTAAAAATAAATTCATGGGATGGATTATAACAAGCACAGCATTGCTCCAGTGTAGAATTTCCATCCTCAATTCCGGAACTTGGGTTTCTTATATTTCTAACGGGAAACATTCTGTATGCAAATTTAGCTGAACTGGTGCATACTTGGTGGTGCACGTGTATAGACCGTGTGGAAGGGTGGATGCCACGGAGGCCGGCGTCTGCGGGAAGCATTTAAACGAGGAGAGCTCTTCTCCTGATGGGAAAGTCTAATTAAACTGCAAGACTCTTCCCCTGACAGTACAGCACCAAGACAAGTCCCCAACAATTTTCAAATGAGATGATCACGTATCAGATAAAATGGTTCTGTTATTTCCCTGTATCATTTGCTGTTTTTATTGCTTGGTGTGTTTTCCTTGCTTGAATGTGCTCTGAATGGTCAGTGTCTTTAACAAAGAATCAGGATCTCAGTTGTTGCATTTAGTTACCCCTCTGAAACTGTGATGAATGATGTATTCAGAGGGATACAAGACAGGAGCGGCTGCCTAACATTGTATCTCCAAAGCTGGTACGTCCTCTTCATCCACTACAGCAGGGTCTATAGGAGGCAGATACTATATTTTTCCTAAATCTGAAAAATTAACCTGAGCTGGGTCTGGTGGTACAAAGATTGAGCGGCTGATGGGAATGAAGGTTATCGGCAGTGTGTGGCTTGCCTTGTGCAGTGGAATCAACCAGCTCTGGACCATAAAGTTCACTGGAATACAAGAATGGCTGTACGCTCATCGTATATCTTTGTGTATGGTGACATCAGAGAAATGACAGCAGGAATTTTTTTTTATCTCCATCTGTCTATATATGTGTGGGTCATGTTTTGGCATTGCTTCTAAATTCGAGAGTGGTATGAGTCAGGAACAAGTGATAATTTATGTTCAGAGGACACAACATTGGCTTGTGGTTTCATGTCATCCAGATCAGACAGGAGCCACTTAAATTACCCTCACATGATTATGGCGACCCAAGTGGTGCACTGCTCTAAGTTTGTCTCATCACTCGATGCAGCCTGTAGCGTCAGTCAAAGTGAATGTAACAGCACACAGTGTGCGATGAGGGGAAGCCCCAGTGTGGACTGGTCCTGGGCTTCTCCCTCGATATCAGTTCTGATGCAGGAAGCAATATTTTTTAAAGGAAATTGTACGTCAACTGCCCCAAATTCTTTTTAGAGTGAATCTATCCTTTTCCTGCTTCATGGGAACATCAGAAATGTAAAAGGATGGAACTTACCATTTTGTAGTTGCTTGAAGACCCATAGGGACTGCAGTGCATTACTCATCACAAACGTGGGGGCTTATTGGTGCGCCCATGAGGATGGGAAAGAGAGAGGGGCCAATGGTGGGGGCAGAAATGCCTCCAACAGAGTGTGTAAGCATACGGAGAGGAGTACCAGCAGCAGCTTATGGCTCATACATAAAGTACTCATAGAGCCATGTGCCTTTTCTACACATTCAGGTAATGACAGGTGGGGTTAATTGATCAAAAGCAAAAGGCTCATAGGATGCGGTGACGTATTTGTTATTGGGGGACATGATTGACGTTTTTATCTATTCCTAAAGTCTAAACTGGGTCATAGTTTTAAGATGAAACACTCTGTATTACATTACTGCAGACCACCAATACAACAGTATACAGATCTTTATGTACTTGGATTAGATTATTGATTATTATGATGATTATTAAATATTATCCATGTTCCAATCAGTTATCCTGGGCACAGTGGGTGGAGATTTTAGTTAATTCCATTTATAATATCCAATAAAAAAAATCTTAACTTTCTGTATGGTTATTCTATGAAGAATAAAAGCAAAAATATGTTCATTCCTAAGGTGTGTTTTTCACTTTTCTACAAGCCTCTGCTATGGGGCTGTGTCCTAGGGTCATGATTTCAAACAATTCCTCCGTGTCGTTTCAGCCCTCTCTTACCATTTTTTGGCCTGGTTCACCTCAGCAGTGATGTTAGCAGTGATTCAGGAGAGTAGCAGACATCTATGGGACAGTGCACTGGTGCCAGCCAGGGTATAACCACATAATCCACTACTGAAAGTTTCTTGTGCTTAGCTATATAGTTCAATTCTTCTTGTGCTCTGACCAGTTTTCCTTGATTGAAAGTCCATCCATCCATCCATCCATCCATTATCTCCCGCTTATCTGAGGTCGGGTCACGGGGACAGCAGTCTCAGCAGGGAAATCCAGACTTCCCTCTCCCCGGCCACTTCATCCAGCTCCTCTGGGGGAATCCCGAGGCGTTCCCAGGCCAGCCGAGAGACATAGTCCCTCCAGCGTGTCCTGGGTCTTCCCCGGGGCCTCCTCCCAGTGGGACATGCCCAGACCACCTCACCAGGGAGGCGTCCATCCTAATCAGATGCCTGAGCCACCTCATCTGGCTCCTCTCAATGCGGAGGAGCAGCGGCTCTACTCCAAGTCCCTCCCGAATGACCGAGCTCCTTACCCTATCTGACCGAGCTCCTAAGGGAGAACCCAACCACCCTGCGGAGGAAACTCATTTCGGCCGCTTGCACTCGCGATCTCGTTATTTTGGTCACTACCCACAGCTTATGACCATAAGTGAGGGTAGGAACGTAGATCGACTGGTAAATCGAGAGCTTTGCCTTTTGGCTCAGCTCTTTCTTCACCGATCCGCTGGTCGATCTCCCGTTCCATCGTCCCCCCACTTGTGAACAAGACCCCGAGATACAAACTCCTCCACTTAGGGGAGGACCCTATCCCCGACCCGGAGAGAGCATTCTACCCTTTTCCGGCTGAGGACCATGGTCTCGGATTTGGAGGTGCTGATTCTCATTCCAGCCGATTCACACTCGGCTGTGAACTGTCCCAGCGAGAGCTGAAGGTCACGGTCTGATGAGGCCAACAGAACCACATCATCTGCAAAAAGCAGAGACCTAATCCTAAGGTCACCAAACCGGACACCCTCAACGCTATGGCTGCGCCTAGAAATTCTGTCCATAAAAACTATGAACAGAATCGGTGACAAAGAGCAGCCCTGACGGAGTCCAACCCTCACCGGAAACAAGTCCGACTTATTGCCGCCCATGCGGACCAGGCTCTGGCACCGGTCATACAGGGACCAAACAGCCCTTAAAAGGAAGCCTGGCACCCCATACTCCCGGAGCACCCCCCACAGGACTCCCCGAGGGACACGGTCAAATGCCTTCTCCAAGTCCACAAAATACATATAGACTGGTTGGGCAAACTCCCATGAACCCACCAGAACCCTGCGGAGAGTATAGAGCTGGTCCACTGTTCCATGGCCGGGGTGAAAACCACACTGCTCCTCCTCAATCCGAGGTTTGACGATCCGGCGGACCCTCCTCTCCAGAGCCCCCGAATAGACCTTACCAGGGAGGCTGAGGAGTGTGATCCCCCTATAGTTGGAGCAGACCCTCTGGTTCCCCTTCTTAAAGAGGGGGACCACCACCCCGGTCTGCCAGTCCAGAGGCACTGCCCCCGATGTCCACGCGATGCTGCAGATGCGTGTCAACCAGGACAGCCCCACAGCATCCAGAGCCTTAAGGAACTCCGGGCGGATCTTATCCCCCCCTGGGGCCCGGCCACTGAGGAGCTTTTTAACCACCTCAGCAACCTCCGCCCCAGAGATAGGGGAGTCCACACCCAAGTCCCCATACTCTGCTTCCACATTGGAAGGCGTGTCGGTGGGATTGAGGAGGTCTTCGAAGTACTCCTTCCACCAACCCAAAACGTCCCGAGTTGAGGTCAGCAGCACCCCTCACTCACTCACTGTCATTGCCCACGTGAGCATTGAAGTCCCCCAGCAGAACAAGAGAGTCCCCAGGAGGAGTGCTCTCCAACACCCCTTCCAGGGACTCTAAAAAGGGTGGGTATTCTGAACTGCCGCTTGGCGCATAAGTGCAAACAACAGTCAGGACCCGTCCCCCCACCTGAAGGCGAAGGGAGGCTACCCTCTCGTCCACTGCAGTAAACCCCAATGTACAGGCGCCCAGCCAGGGGGCAATAAGTATGCCCACCCCCGCTGGGCACCTCTCCCCGCAGGCAACTCCAGAGTGGAAGAGGGTCCAACCCCCCTCAAGGAGGCTGGTTCCAGAGCCCAGGCCATGCGTCAAGGTGAGCCCGACTATGTCTAGCTGGAACTTCACAACCTCGCGCACCAGCTCAGGCTCCTTCCCCATCAGAGAGGTGACATTCCATGTCCCAAGAGCTAGCTTCTGCAGCTGAGGATCGGACCACCAAGGTCCCCGCCTTTGGCCACTGCCCAGCTCACATCGCACCCGACCCCTATGGCCCCTCCTATAGGTGGTGAGCCCATTGGAGGGGGGTGATTGAAAGTCATGATTGCCAAATAGGAATGCTCCTTAACTCTTATTGGACAATCCTGACTTCTATCTTAAGTTAACCCAGTTATCTGAGGTATCCTGCTTTGTGGAACACCCCCCCCGGATTTCACTTAAGCACTGAGTTCTTGCTGTGTGCCGATTGTTCAATTTCCTATAATCATGCATGTGTCAGTAATGTTAACGTGAAACAGCTGGATGAGTCTTTCAGTGGGGGAAACCAGTCAATGCACAAGAATTGAACCATTTATCCAAACACTGTAGTTTGGAAAACCTGAAGTAGTTCAAAGTGTCCTCTCTGGATTATCTGTTCACCATAAGTAGGGGAATATTCATTGTGGTCTCTGACGTCACATCTACACCTGCATTTTCCAACCTGGTCTCCAGGGACCCACAGATGGTCCACGTTGTTGCTCCCTCCCAGCTCCCTGCTAAACAGTTCACATTTTTGCTAAACATGGACTGTCTGTGGGTCTCTGAGGACCGGATTGATAAACACTGCTCTACACCACAAGGCTGTCCCACTTCTCTAAAATGCCTGCTGAAAGTTCCTTTGCTGTCATCTCCTTCCTCATGAATATCACACATCAGTACAGTTTTTCATCCTCCATATTAATAACCCTACCTCAGTCCACCATGGGCAGCTTCCTGGCCTTTTCCCCCACATATCAAACACTCCAAAGATACTGCATGTTGTAGAATGAGCAACAGCCCTAAACACAGGGGGCGGGGGAGCTGTGCCCATGAAGGACCCAGCAAAACCAGCTCAATCTGTAGAATGTGATGCCCTCTGGTGGACATCTCAGACAACTGCAGAAATATGGGGTGTCAAGCTGGATACCCAAGTCTTGTTTCCAAAGCGATCATGAACTCAAACACATTTTTATTATTGTTAATAATCTTGTTCTATTAACAACACTGATTATCAATGTTTTCTTAAATCCTTTAAAAACATCTTGTAAATTACATCAGGGGTTTGGTGTCCAACACTGAAGTTCAAACAAATGCTTTGAATCATGTATTATTCCCACAACATGAACATCCCTATAAAGAGTCACTGGGGCTTGTGCACGCTGACTGCAGCAGGTTGTCCTCCATCTGTGCTCCTTCTGCATGGCTTCCTTTTGTCTTAGTCTTCCTCCTTCTCGATGTAGGCCTTGGTGGTGGAGCGGGCAATCTGCCTGGCCAGGAACCGATCCCTGGCTGAGGTCACCGTCTGCTCACTGCTGCGCTTGGCAAACTTGTTGGGTTTTGGGCAGGGATTGGTGTCCCCTTCCGGTTCCTCCTCACCTTCCCTCCTTTCGGCCTCCTTTTTGCTCTCATTCTTCTGGGGCGGCTCCTTTTCCTCCTCTGCCTTGTCCCGATCCTTATCGCCACCCCTGCTTCTCCTCTCCCTCTCTCTTCCCCTATCTCTCTCCTCCTCCCTTTCTCTGGCTCTCTCTCTCTCCCGTTCCCTCTCTCTCTCCCTTTCCCTGAGTCCATTTCTTTCCCTCTCTCTGTCCCTCGGGCTGCTCTCTCTCCTCTCCCTCCTCTCCTCACGGTCCCTCCTCCCTCTGCTCCTATCTTCATCCCTCTCTCTCCTCCTCTCCCTCTCATCCTTCCTTCGGTCATCCCTGTCATCCCGGTCCCTCTCCTTGTCCCTGTGACGACTCCGTTCCTTGCGCCTCTCTTCCTCCCTGCTCTCCTTCCCTCTCCCTTTCTCCTCCTCCCTCCGCTCCTCTGTGCTTGAAGTGGAGGGAGACCGCTGTCTGTATTGCCGCTTGGAGTGGCTGCCACTGAGAGCAGGCCTGCTGAAGTCTGGCCTCTGGCCCACCCCCTCCTTTGGGCCATCCTGACTGTCCTCTGTGTCCTGGGCCTTGGCTGGAGCCTCATCTTGGGTCCTGTCTTCTCCTGTTGTTTGCTCCCTGTTTATCCATCAGACAAACATGTAAGAAATGGACAGAATGTGCAGCACTGACACGATTCATCCCTGTGATGAGGTCAGGCAGCTTACCTGGGTGCTGTTGGGTCTGGTATCCTCTCCTCGCCTACAGTCCGATTCAGCAGGTGTCTGTAGAAGCCACTCAGGTCCTTCTGTTTCTTTACATCCAGAGCCGCTGCAGCAAACACAAAATGGACACAAATGGCTGTAGTTTTCTGTTTCTTGCTACAGTCCCATAAAATTTTTGGTCCTCATCATTCTGGATTCCGGAATCATTTTCAGTTTCTCCCATTCAGGCTGCCTGTCACAACTTCCTGTGGAGATAAAAATTCAAAAAAGCATCCCCCAACCACTGGAAGTGGCCTCCCCGGGTCCCTCACCCTCCAACGCGGCTTCCCGCTTCTCCCTCTCCTCCTCTTCTTGCCGCTCCAGGAGCTTCTGCCTGTAGGCCGACGTCACGAAAGCCTCCTTGTCCTTAAACTGATCCCCCTCCTCCTCCCGTTCCTTCTGGATCTTCCTCTCATCCCTTCGCTCCTGTTCTTTCTTTCTCTCTTCGACAGCCCGCATCAACTGGCCAATGTACTTGGGCTGGAACAGGATGGGAAATGGGGGTGGAGGTTGTTCAGGGCAGAGCGGTGATGTCCAGTTATGTAAATGCAAAGTGATGTGCAGTATTGAGCCTCTACTGGTGTCTAAATATCCACCCTCCTGCCCATCGACCCATGACAAACAGACCATACACTGAACAAGTCAAACGGAAGCTCCTTATTACCTTTTAGACTTCAAGAAATGTGAAGTACTTGCAAAAGTCTTAGCAGTCAAAGAAAATGTTTAAAGCTATATATCTGGGTAGACCATGTACATTTGCTCAGAAAAAATACACTACCATTTCTCTTTAGGATATATGCAAATGACCAATAACATCATAAAAAATAACCAGAATTTCTTCTGTTCTCCAAAAATGTACTGATATCTTGTTGGATGGCTAGAACCGCAAACCATTCCGTATATTTGTTAAATTAATTGTTTCATTAACCTAATTAGTTAAATAATTTGATGGAGTACTGCTTAGTCAAATATGGCGGGTGCTAGCGGTCAAGTCAACAACTATATGGTTGCTTCCTGGATGGTTGTTGAAAACACTGGGGTGACATTTGAAGAAGCTCTGAAATGACTAAGCTGACACACTTTGACACATATCAGTTTTACACCAACATGAAGATCACTTAGTTTTCTTAGTGCAAGACTTTTGCACAGTACTGTATTTCATCAGGCATTTATATAGTCTTCAGCATCAGAAGTCTAACTGATCCTACAGCAAATACAGCTAACTGTCTTGAAATTTCCACCCCACAGTGCTGCCAATATCTGGGGCCTGTATCACGAAGTGAGATTTCTTAGTTAGCCAGATAACTTCTGGGCTAACATCCATTTAAACTGGTGTACCTTAAATCGACAAGTTATCTTACTAACCCAAAAATCCAGCTTCTTGATACAGGCCCTGGATGGTCGGAGCAGTTGTCAGTTAGCCTGGCCCTCGTCTGCCTACCTTCCTTTCTGTCGTGCCCAGCACACGCTTGGCAGTCTCCTCCCTCTGCTTCTGAATGTCATCGTAGACACTGTCGTACTCATACACACTGCTGTCTTGCTCCAGCGCCTTCTGCATCTCCAGGCGGGTCTGGACCCAGTGGGAAAATCATGTTCCATCCGACAACTTTCCTCCAATGAAGCATCACTCCCAACCCCAACGTTTTTTACCTGCTTCATCATTTTCTTTTTTGCTGCCTCCTTCTGCAAACTCTCTCCGACAGACATCTGAAACAACAGAGAACACCTCATCCACCAACCTCCGAAATGAAAACCCATATTCAATCATTCATGCCTTCGCGTGCTTATGTCTTCTATTGTGATTTGAACGGTACTACACCTATTTATCCACTCAGATGTTTACTATGGAAGTGCATGCTGGGGGTGGGCCGCTTACTTCCTCATCAGAATCATCCCCAAAAACTGAGGGCCGAGGCACGACACCCTCCTTCACTCCGCCTTTTCGGGGCAGAATTAATCCGTACCTTGAGAAGAAGGAAGATCAAAAAAGGACATGGTTGCAATATCCTGGATTTCTAGCGATACACAGCATGATTTCAGAAAACGGAGGTCCAAATGTGATTACAAAAATAATAATAAATCTCACCAGGGCCCCGCGGTACTTACTTTAAGTACTATACTTTAACATTCAGCTAAAACAGGATTAAAATGCAGGAACGCTCGACAAGCTCCAGCAAATAACTATTATACTGTTTAAAAGGTGATACGTTATACGTTATTAGTACTTATCTAAGCGTATATAACGGGGATGAGATACGTATGATGTTTTAAGCAGGCTACATGACCACATTTAACAAACAGCGTTTGCTGGTGATTTATTATCACACGTTTATTTTAAAAACACACCACACCATCGGCTAATCGACATGCTAGCCGCGGTGCCTTCCGCGGGCTTGACCGGTTTGTGGATGCAAACAGGGCAGGAAAACAACAGTATTTAACAGGCGCTATATTAATGTAGGTGTTTAAATTACGCTTATATCTTCATTTAACAGTACAATCACAAGGGTGAGTTACTAAACAAAACAAAAAAAACAAAAGCAAACGGCTACTCACTGTTTACCAGGCACAGCCATTTTCACTGCAAAATTTTCACCGTCTTCAGATTCGACACTGAGCTTTAGTAAAATACTCTAAATTGCACCACAATTACGTTTTTTTTTTTAAAAGCTAAATAAATTATTTTATTGTTGTATATATATATACCAGGAGTAGGTTTTACTTTTTCCAAAACGAAGTAGGAGGCAATACCGAAAATGCGATAATACATTTACTTTACCAACAGGCACTACTGTGTGGAACAGTATAAATATATAAGGGGTGTAATTTAATACGCGAGGCCTATAGTTAGTCAGGATAGTCAGATTAATGTCAACTTCGCAGCAACGTGAATGTTGCTTACTTCTAAGGTAGCGTTAATAGACAAGTTTGGCTGGGTGAAAAACTAATTCGCAGCTATTAAAATGTAAAATTATGGTGGACTATCTGCAGGCACAAAGGAAGGTCGCTAGATGGCGCGATGCCATTTCTAGCGTAATTTAAAGTTTACTAGTCTGAAATTTCCCACCATGGTCGAATGATCTGTACTGTGGGCCAGGTATCATTTTAACAGTTAGAAGAAGAAGCTGATCTCTTACAACAATATAACTATGATTAAGGCCATGCTTAATATGTTAATCAGTCAAGTCGACCTGCGGGTTTGTTTTGTGAATGCATTAGTCACAAGGCTTGCGGGAGTCTGATTATTTATTAATGTCAAGGACAATATTATGTGTTACGGTAGCAGTGTTCAGTGAGATTGTTTGCCGAGATTAAAGTTTAAACCGGTGAGTATATGACATGCATGTGGGGGAAAGTCCACGCTCCCATAGTAACCGGGCGTGTTGCAGCAGAGATGACCCAGCAGAGCTAATCATAACGAATCGGTAATGGAGACAGGGACGGGAGGGTGGCTGGACGCCATCATGGCTCACGAAAATACGGAATTTGCTTTCATTTGATGTTTTTCTCTGACACTAAATCGACTTGCGGAAGTACAAATGAAAAACAGTCCCCTTCTCCTGTCAAACGAGCTGTTGTTAAGTATACCTGCAGTACCATTCCTGTCACTGATGTCAGCTCTCTCCTGTAATTCATATATAGTGGATTTGCCGACCAATCTGTATAACTTCACGCTGAATAAAACTCACACGAACTTTAGTTGTTCTCATTAACGCCTTTCATTCGGCTGGCACGTGCCTATGCACGCCTCGGGGAGGGGCATATTTGTTGCCCTAACATCGACATTTCTGGGGTTGGTGCTCATTCTTGGGTGAGGGTGAAGGTGTGTGCAACTGCCAATTGATGGGCCATAGGAATTTGTCGAAATTTTGGGCGTAGACACGCCCAGGCAAACCCCTATGTTTGCATAAATGGTGAACAGGAAGAGGATGTACAGTACAGTACAATATCAAACTGCCAGAAGTACAGAGAGAGGGAAGAAATGTGTAATGTTACAACAGCAAATGAACTAAGTTTTTGTGTATGCAGAGCTGAAAGTTATATGAAATATTATTATTATTATTATTATTATTATTATTATTAGATACCATTAGGTCATGCCAAATTTCTGGCAAACATATGGGTGATTATGTAGAACAGTGTTTCTCAACCCAGGCCTCAGGGACCCCCAGACAATTCAGATTTTAGCTCACTTCCAACTCCCAAACATCATGCTGAATAGTCAAGTCTGTGGGCCCTTGAGCCAGGTCCTTAACCCTCAGCTCCATGGACGTGGCTGCTCTTTGCTGCCAAGTGTGCACTGACCTACATAAACTATATGGGCAAAAGTTACATCTGGTCGTTACACCCACAGGAACTTCTATGTCATCCCATTCTAAATCCATAGATATCAATATGCCTGCCATTCTTCTGGGAAGGCCTTCTACAAGATTTTGGAGTGTGCAGGGATTTTTTCCCATTCATCTAGAAGAGCTTTTGTCAGGTCAGGCACTGATGTTGGATGTGAAGGCCTGGCTCACAATTCTATTCTAGTTCAAGGTGTTCGATGGGGTTGAGGTCAGGGCTCTGTGTGGACCAATCAATTTCTTCCACACCCAGCTCACCCAACCATGTCTTTATGAAGTTTGCTTTGTGCACTGGGGCAAGCACTGAAACAGAAAAAGGCCTTCCCCAAACTGTTCCCATAAAGTAGGAAGCATAGAATTGTCCAAAATGTCTTGGTATGCATAAGCATTATAATCTCCCTTCAACGGAACTAAGGGGCCTAGTCCAACTCCTGAAAAACAACCCTATACCATTATCCCTCCTCCACCAAACTTTATATTCAGGCAGGTAACGGTCTCCTGGCGTCCTCCAAACCCAGACACATCCATCAAACTGCCAGACCGAGAAGTGTGTTGCATCACAGAACATGTTTCTACTGCTCCAGTGGCATGTTTTACACCACTCCATCTGACGCTTGCACTTGGTGATGTGAGGATGTATGCAGCTGCTAGGCTATGGATGTCCATTCCATGAAGCTGGTATTATGCTGGTGTTAATGCCAGAAGAAGTGTGGAGCTCTGCAGTTATTGAGTCAACAGAGTGCTGGTGAAAAGCTTGTTTCTGTAATGGATGGACCTGGATGTTGAGTGGTCAGCGTTTGCGAATGGCTTCTGGGGAAACAGAACGATGACTTTCTCTCTAAACATACTGAGGGCCAGGAGGAAACCCCCTTCACAGCACGATGACATGACCTGCACCATTGTGCGCCGGGATGGGAGGTCAGAGGTCTGTGGTCTATGGAAACTGCAAATATCAAAATTCCAGTGTGTGGCTCTGGGTTAGGCCTCACATGCCTGTAATCGGAAGGTCACCGATTTGAATCTCATCCTTGGAAGAATAGTCACATTCTGTTGGACCCTTGAGCAAGGCCCTTAACTCGCCGAGAAGTTCCAGGGCTGCTGGGTAAATGGCTGACCCTGTAGTCAGACCCCAACCTTCACTCTCAACCAGGGGCGTAAATTATGGGGGAGGGGAGGGGTTGTAACCCCCCAAATAATCAAAATCAGGCAATACAACCCACTGTAACCCCTTAAACAGGTGGAGACCTCACATCCCATAATACTCAACCCAAAGTTATCTCCTTGCTCCCAATTGTATACAGATGCGCCTTGATACGCGATACTTCGACTTAACAGTGGTTCCATAGAGATGCACATTGAATAGTCTTCAAACTTTGAATTTTAATGTATTCCTAGTCTAGCGATATATAGTACAATGATTTTTGTGTTTAACCAAATTTATCCCTACCTCATTATATGTAAATGCCCAAGTGTGTCATATCATTTCATATTCATACAATATTTTTCAGCTTCTGGGTTCTTTGGAATGTAACCCTATCATAAGTCGAAGATCATTTGTATATGTGTGTGTATGTCACAAAGAAGAGCAAGTTTGGATATGCAAAAAGAAGCATTATGATGTAATCATGCAAATGTAAAATAATAGAAAATCATTTCATCAGAGGCGGACATTTCAGGTCCAGAAAGTAAAAATCCAGACCAAGATTTTGTTTCAACCATCCAGGTGATTCTTTATAATTAACTGGTTGGTTGAAACAAAATCCTGGTTTGGAGTTTTACTTTCTGGACCTCTGCATTTCATGGAAAAAAAAAGATAAGTCTTACCCAAAACTGGAAGCTTCATAAACTGCTTCTTGACTAAAAGGTGTTCCACTGAGGTAGACTGTATTCTGACATAAGCAAGAGGTCTCTGAGAAGTATGTGAATATGTGAGATCATTGCTTTTAACAGTTGACAGCTGTAGATAATTTTCAGAATCATCCTGCTATGAAATGAGCCGTCAGTGCCTTGCAGATATGTGGAGGGAAATGTAACTTCCCTGTAGTCTGTGACTTCTGAGAGGGTACTGATGGGGTTAAAGAGCTTGAACCTTCAGTCAGTATTGTTGTGTGACATCCAGTACCGGCATCAGCTGTGGAAGTCTCAATTTAATTCTGTGCTCAAAACTTTTAGCCTAAACCATGGTTTTCTAATCACTACTTGCTTACTTCTCTGTACCTGTTACGTTAGCTGACTATTTCATTCAGTCCAGCGCTCATACAGTTAATGGTTTTTCGGCGTTTGACAGCCGGCGGCCTCCGCGCATGCGCCGACCACTTGAATAGAGGAAGGAGCAGCGAGCGAGCAGACCAAGCAGCCGGAGCCGGAGCCTGAGCCTGAGCTGGGGTGTTTCTCTCCCTCCCGGATAATCATGTCGGTATCTCCGAGGTCTTGGTTTGTCGGATCCTGAATGGCGTTGGTCACCGTACAACGGTCTCCGACCCCTAGCGCTACGTCTAGTCCCTGTGTGTCGGTGAGTAAATCAGGAAAACGATACGAGTATCTGTGTCTCTTTTTGTCCCTCGCCCGGTACATTGTGGGTTTTTTCCGTTATTTTCATGCCCCACCGAGGACTGGATTGCCATAAAGTACCTCTTTGTTCCGCGCATGCGCGAATGGCTATCGCGGATGCATTGTAGCGGGTTTACGGGCGCACTGGGGGACCTGGAGAAACTGGTCTACAGTATTAATGAGCTTTACTACCAAGATCAATATGACATAGCCCACGTAGCAGACGCCCAGTTCTCATTATGTGATGTAGGGATTTTGTTAGAAACTTTTTATAATGCGCTAAATCAAACCGTCTGTCTAGGCTGTCATATTTCACTGCTAGCCGTCTATCCTCCCCGGTGCCAGTGGCACGATTGTGTTACTTTTGTTTTGCTGAAGTCTTACCTTTAATGATAAAGTTTCCGACCCCTTATTTCACAAATTCTGGAATACCATTAACTTGTAGTTATTTGAACACGGATGAATAAAAGAAGTGCTTCCTTCCCGTAGTTTGTTGGTTTATTCACCCAGCAGCTATTCCTCATGTTAATGGAGCGCTGTGGGGCTTAGGACTCCCGCATTACCGTTGGGCCCTTCATCTCGGCTCTTAACCACCACTTGCTGCAGGTTGACCCTATTTTTCAGAATCCGTTAAATAAACAGATGTAAAATGACATTAAAATTGTCCAGCTGGAGTCCGCGAAGTGTAACGTCCGAAAGCTACCGATCACGTTGTCCATGCCAGGAGTCTAATTTATAGCCGCAGATCTTATAAAAACGTGGCTTCATTGTTTAATTCCCAGTTGCCACTCATCAGTTTAGGGCATTTTTAGGAAACGCTGCAATTCGAAAAGCTGGAAGCGACTAAATTGCCGGGATTCCTCATATACCGCTGTTTTTTTTCCTAAAGCGCACACCCGGAGAACTTAAGGTGGGGTTTGGAAAGCAGGTCTAAAAGATGTAATAAACTGGTGCATGAGTAGTTTGAAAAGGGCACACAGCGGGTATTAAACACAGAGCAGCGTGAACTCTGCTGACACACGATGTTTTTAAGATATGTTCCTACAGCTTTTCCACACTACTTTGCGTTTTAGCAGCCCATGAATTTGTGTTGGTTCTTTAGAAGCTGTATGCTTTTTAACCATTATCTACTGTATCTCCCTTGTGTCGTCTTTGGGCAAAAGTGCTGCCAAAATAAATAATTTTTAAACCGCAAACTGAGAAAAGCTTGCGAAAACCAAGAGATTTGCGTGAGTGTGTGGTTGCTAAATGTTTCCCTGATGTGTCTGCGATTTTCATGAGGTAAGACTGAAACTTGGATGGACCTATGAATGCCTTGAACAATGTGGTATCTCGGTGGTGGCTGAGCGGTCTGGCTTTGAAGGGGGGGTGGGGCGGGTGATGGTGGTTTATTGATGTTTCCCCATCGCTGGGGGCAGAAGGTGTAGGAGGTAGAACATTGCATTAGGTGGTGCCTTTTTGCTGTGTGTGCACCTTGGCCCACTGATGTCAGGTGTGTGATTGTCGGGCCAGTTCTGGAGACTGCTGTGGTTTTCACACCTCTGGCAGGTTGTGGTACAACAGAGTGTCCTGTAAAAAGTGGAAAAGCAGGTCTTTGTGACATAGACTGGGTGTCCCAACAGCCCAAATGTTTTTTCTTTTTTCTTTTTTAATGGATCAGCTGAACATCTGGCCAGCAGTGTGTTTTGTTAATGCAAAAATGCAGATTCCTGTTGTTCAAATGCTGCACAGGAATTCAGTCTAAACAACAAATGGATTGATTTTTCTGATCTTTATCCTGATCGGCGCAATGGAAAAGTGTGTGTTCAGAGTGGCACTTGGGACCCCCCCCACCCTGTCGTAAACATAACTGATTCTTTGTTGTCTCAGGAGTGAACGAGTTGGGCTGACGTCGCCTGGGGTCCGGACGGCATCATCTGCTTGTCAAGTGATCCCATTTAGAAATGCATGCAGGTTGTCCTGTGAGATGAATGAACCTTTAATCTTGTGCTATAAAACAATTTGGTTTTGCTTCTTCGTAACTGTGGTGGTTCTGTGGGGGTTAAGGAGTGACAAGAGCATACACAAAGGTAATAATGCTTCTTGCAGCTGTCAACTCTGCAGAGTCAAGGCAATAAAAAATACTTTTATGTGTGCATTAAAATGGAATCCAGAGCTTGGCACTGGGTGGATATTCCATTTTATCTAGGAATTTGAAAAATGGAGACATCTACATAATTTAATTTTTTTTTTTTTAAAGAGATGTGATTTAATGCTGAAGTGACTCTTACCTTTCTTTTTTTTTTATGGAAAATGTATCATTTTTACTTGATAACCTGCCACAAATCCATTTATGTAAAACTGTACTGATCTGGTAGACTGAAGTAGATCTCTAATGAAACAATTAGAAAAAAACTGTTCATATAGTAAGAATTTCACCTTTTGACAAGCAGTGACGTTATGTTGGATCGGTAATATTGGGCTGGATCAGCATACCAGGTCCAGGGTCCTAACCAGCTCTCATTCTGGTTCTTGTGCGCCCCCTAGTTGTAGGAATGCCCACGTCCCAGTGTGAGCACCGGGATCTTCCTGTTTCGGGGTGAATGAAGTGGTCAGCTGACCCCCGCAGGAAGTGCCCTAATCAGCGTGAGGCCGCTCTCTGTGGTTCGTGGGGCTGAATGCCTGATCACACAGACGTTGTGGTGGGCAGATGTTTTTCACTCAGACAGGAAGCTCATATGGGTGCAGTGATGCCGGCTGCGGGTCTGCCAATGACTTCCACTGACCACACCTTAAACAGCTGAGCTCATTTCCCTTGGGGGGAGGATACAGATTAAAACCAGGTGCACAGGGGCCGGGTGTATTCTGAGAGAGCATCCTCACCCTGGATATTTTACCCTGTATGCTGTCGAGATGACGTTGATGTCCATGGGTGTGGTGGTTGGGGGGTGATATCTGAGCATGTGCGGTGCTCACTCCCCCATTGGTCCTGGTTGTCCATCTGAATGTCTGGCCTTCCGGTGTTTCCCTGTGGTCTATTTGCCCCTTATGTCCAGGTAGGTATGTTTGCTAGCAATTTAACTTTTTCTGTGGTGCCTCCTACTGCCTGTTTTCCCTTGTGCACCCTGAGCCTCTTTCGTCACTCTCCTGGACTTCCTTATTGTGACTCTCGCACCCCCTTGTGGTCGGTTTGTATACTGCAACGGTCTTTGAGCGACGTTTTCACCAAGCCTGTTTGAATGCTTTACATTCTGACGTGAAACATACTTTTAAATAAATATGCACAATTAACCTAAATAAGTTAAATTAGCTTATGGTACATTTATACAAGTTTTCAAATCATATGTTCATAGCTGTCAAGTCTCCCGTTTTGGCCGGGAAACTACCGTATTTTACCCCTCTTTCCCGCCGTCCTCACGTATTAGTATTTTCCCGTAAATCTCCCGTATTATAATATCTTTTTTTTTTAATCCTCTGCCTCTCCAAACTGAACTGTCAGTAGCCTCGCGAGAACTGCCACCTGCAGTAGTCTGCAGGTCATTTACAACATTAACCAGGTAATAAATGCGGAGGTTAAAATGGCAGTGCTGTGTGCCAAAAACAACGTTACTTTCACCTTCTGTGACGACTTCAACAAGGATATAAAGTCTGCAACAAATCTGTATAATAAGTCATTAGTGAATGCCAGAGAGCCACATGAGTGAACATGAGAAATTAAAAGAAAATGTGTAATGAAAATAAAATGTAAATGACAAGTGGTTATTTTAGATTTCTTGTACACCTGTCTTAAAATGTAAGGGATACTGGAGCTTGGTTGGGGTGGTGGGGTGGCTCACGGCGGGTGCCGGAAAATTTCCCTTATTTTCAAATCCAAAACTTGACAGGTATGTATGTTCCAGCACAATAGGACTTTCGGGCTGGTACCACTGCAAGGCTGAATTACCTATGGAGTTTTGGTACTTGGTGGAAACACCCTTAATTTAGTCTGATGGCCGTTTCAGGGGCAGAGTTGAGGTTCCACAGAGGCTGCCTGGTTAACGAATGCTTTTAACAATAGAACAAGACAAGACCAACTCCCAGACATGTAGTCATCCCTGTTTTGTAATTTCGTAAGAGTTTTCGTCCCTGTTTTCCTGGTACGTGTTGGCACACCTTTTGAGAGTGACTGACAGGAAAGCCCAGACTTTCTTCCTCGTCGGCGGAGCGTGGGAGTATCTATGACGGGGCTGGCGTTTCCCGACGTCGACGCTAAACCGGGTGGCTCCCATAGAGCGGCTTGGTGATTGACGGACGTTGTGCTTCTGTCCACAGGAGACCGGCAGCGGAGAAGACGATCAGCGCTGCCAGCAGAGGAGGTGAGTCAGGCGACCGGGATGACAGTTACCGCCCCCCTCCCCCCCTGCGCCCACCTGCGCCGACCTGCGCCGCTATTAATGAGGCTGCCACACCCACTTTTGCCTCTACTGCTGTGATTGGCTGGTGCATTCTGCGCAGGTGTGGCTGCAATAGTTGACCCTGTGCCTGCGCAGCAGACTTCCCGAACAACAGTGGTATAACCTGTCAGCTCGTGTTCTCCGCAGTCAGGTGCTGCTCACTTGTAGTTCATTACTAATTTTTTTCTTCTGATTTCATGATTAATGATATAAAACACTTCATTTTTGTCATGGATGCTTTTGCTGCATACTGTTAGGAAAAAAAGAGTTCCTTTGCTTATATTTCTGCCAAATGTACCCTTAGCTATAGGTAAATGTTCCTTGGACTCCTTTTCTGTTTTTTATAAGGTACATTTTTGTACCATTGGGGGTACATTAATGTTGTTTGTACCTTTGACATGTTCCGCAGTGTCCATTTCTGTGCTTTAAATTAGACTAAAAGGTACATTTACCTACAGTTAGGGTACAATTGGCAGACCCTTGAGGGTACAGCCCTAGTGATTAATTTATGAGTAAGTTATTGTACCCTCAAAGGTATAAACTGGTATTACACACAGTCTTCCAGGAAAAGCGTGCCGGCTACATCTGTTACCTTCTGTGCTGTCCTTCAAAAAGGTCAAAGGTCACACTGACCTGCAGGCCATCGGGAGTCCTCTGGTGTGGAAAAGGCCTGCATTTTTGGGTCTTGTGGCTTATTGAGAAAGTCAAGTCAGATGTTTTTACTTGCCCTAACACGTGGATGATAGTGAAAATTTGTTTGCTTATGAGCTTAATCATTGACCAGACAAAGGTGTGTGTGTGTGTGTGCGCCGCCCCTGGGTGTGTGAGTCAGTGGCCATGACCTTCCTGTGTGGCGTTAATTGTTTTTGTTTTTTTTGTTTTGTTAAACCTGGATGTGCTTGTGTGATTGGCTGATACGACAGTGATGACATCCTGTCAGAAGCAGCCTTGTTTGCATACCCCCATTCCACCGTGTCTGGGGTGGGTTGTTTGGGGCAGGGGTGGTGTTTGACGTTGTTGTTGTTGCTGTTGTTATTTGTTCACTTGTATCCGTGTTGCTTCACACGCTACTAATCTTGTTCCAGGAGTAACAGTAGTTTACCATGTATACTAGCAACATTAAATGACTCAGCTGTGTTAGGTAACCGCTAATATTCTTGACAATCAGTTTGTATATAAAATTGCTAATACTGGTGGCAAGTGCTATAGAAACTGGATAGATTAAGTTTTTATTATAACAGACTTCCTTGTTCCCATTTTATCACCCCTGCTGAATTTGACTTTGACTTTTCCTTGACCCAGGACCGTGTTTGAGGAAGTTCATTGTTTGTTTTGTTTTTTTTTTGTGTTTTTTTTTTGGGGGGGGGGGGGGTCTGTTCCCCCTCCCCCACCACATGAGGCAGCTGCGTCCATTTGGTCTGTACAGGAGCGCCAAGCCGCTGGTGATGTGTGACTCCAGGGGATGGATTCACTGTTACCGTGTGTTTCTCCTAGAATCTCTGCCGCTGTCTCTCCAAGTGCCTTAAGAGATGTACAACCTATAGGATGCAAAGTCCTCACCTATTAGCCCCCCGCCCCTGTATATTCACTGGCTAACCCTGTTTGCTTGTTTTCATTGGCTGGGTGTCACCACTCAGTGGAGGTTTAGTTTCATTTGTCGCAAGGTTTATTGCCAGTTGTCGCATTTTGTAACCTCGCGCACAGGTGGGGGTAACTGAGGGAGAGTGGCTATTTACAGTGACCCTTTTTGCTTCCTCAAAAAAAAAAAGACATTGCAAAACAGGAACTAAATATAGCACAATATACTATGACAACGGTGCCACTGGTCGGAACTCTGTGTACGTACTGCTATGCAAAGCAGCATGCGATTGTTTGTAACACTTCAACCCAACACATATTTGGCACCACTGTTTTCATGCTTCTTCTGGGGCCTGATTTAAAGCAGTTTTTCCGTCAGCCTGCTGAATAAAATAACTGCAGCATTAATTAGAGTAGGGCTTTGACCCACAACCTCCTGGTGGCTTGTTTTGCTTGCTTGATGTCTATGCTTTGGAACCAGAAGTTACCTTCCTTTTGAGGGATGGAGCAGGGCACATGGAGCTGTGTGTGTGTGTGTGTGTGTGTGTGTGGGGGGGGGGGGGGGGGTCATCTCAGAGTGTCAACAGTCTTGAGCAATCTGTCGTGTGACTAGAGCTCATCCCTACGGCTGTGCTGTTGCTGCTGCTGGTGACACTGGCACCCAGACCCCCCCAGCCCCCCCAAGGTAACATCCCAAACAGAGGATCATCTTTCAGCCCTGATAAGAAGCTCAGCCCCGGCAGATCACCAGCCACGTGTCTCTGCCTGTTTACAGGACGCCTGTGGAAAATGGGCACCTCAAGAGATGCCTTTAGTCTTCAGAGGGACATTGACCTTTGTACATAGACCATCCATCTATGTTCTATACCTGCTTGTCCTACGCAGGGTCACGGGGGTCCAGAGCTTATCCCAAAAGCTACTGGTGCAAAGCAGGAAATGACTCAAGACAGGGTGCCAACCCATCACAGGGTACACACCATTCCCACCTATGAGCTGTTTGCAAACTGTGTTCAGACCCTTATTCTCCATTTCAAAGGAAATTCAAGCTGCCTGATACTATCAAACCCACCAAATGATGTGAAAGGTGCGTCAGTAGGGTTCTGCGCAGTAGCACTTCCTTGGTAGGACAGACCTAGTTCCTCTGTTGGTGTGGAGAACCTTCCAGCAGGAGACTATGGAGTGTATGGTGATTTTTAGCTTAATCTGCATCTTAAGGAGGTTCGATGGGCTGTCGTGAAATGATCTATATGTTGTCTAGTAATGTTGCATCCAAATACAAAATTGTTGGTGGCGACTTGAACGCTTTAATTAAAAAATGATCTGGTTCACCTGATACTGCAGTGCAGATGATTAAAATTCAGAATACATAATTGTTTATGAAGTTATTATATAAATCAGAATCAGAACTCACATTATTGCTAGAATGGTCGAACATGCCAGAATTGTTTGTGGTCCAGTGACAAACATTAAGTGCTGGGCAAAATTATTGTAATTTTAAGAAATTGTTGTTAGAAAACATGTATATCAGCTGAAACAAAAAGCTCACCAACGATTACGTTCATCAGATACAGACTATGGATCCCCAAAGAATGATTTTTTCTTGGGGTATGTCGATAGATGGTTCAACGGAAGGTCGCCGATTGTGTGTGTGTGTGTGTGTGTGTGTGTCCGTGTCCGTGTCCGGATCGAGTTCGCACGTGTTTGATACTGCACGAAAAAGTAAAAACCGAAGAATCTGTTGTTGCTTCTGCAGCGGTATAGCCGCGCGTCGTGGCCCTACACCTTCCGCCCAGACACGTGTCTGTCTCCTCCTCCGCCTCCCCTCCCCGCAGTTAAAGTCCCGGGAAGTCGGAGGCGCTCCAGGTTTCAGTGTGTGCGGTAGCCCGGTGCGGCTGCGACACGCCGCGCAGCCTTTACTTAAAAATAGGTATTGTGCGGGTCATTGATACACTATTTACTGTGTTATTTGGCTGCGTTTTAAAACTTTAGTTTTTCGTCTATGCGGAGATTTCTCTCTTTTGTTTTTTTCTGCTGAACTAT
This sequence comes from Paramormyrops kingsleyae, assembly GCF_048594095.1. Taxonomy (NCBI): domain Eukaryota; kingdom Metazoa; phylum Chordata; class Actinopteri; order Osteoglossiformes; family Mormyridae; genus Paramormyrops; species Paramormyrops kingsleyae. Next base: position 4,163,934 of record NC_132814.1, read on the forward strand.
TGTGAACTATTCGCTGTTACAGTGACTCCGTGACTGTTTTTTCCCCCCTGATATGGAAACTTTACATTGGAATGGAGTTCGATCAAACCTGGACAGAGACTGACTACGGGCGAAGAAGTTTTTATAGAGACGCGCGGCGTTTAAAAGTCACTCTCGGTATCACGCCCGGTTACTTTCGGTACTGAGCGAAGACGGAGCTCTTTGTTGGGCTTGGAGGTTAGGTTAGGTGTCTCTCAGATCCACCCCGATGACCCTAGGCAGCCTGGTCGTGGCCGCCGGCTCGGAAGCTGGTCGCTTCTGCGCTTGCTGCGGTGCCAAGATGACGCCGTACTTCGCCGAAAACGCCATGGCCGTCCAGAGCAACATCAGCCCGCTGTAAGTGTGAGCCGGCGGTCCGATCGGGCTCTCGCTCGCGGCAGTGATAATGCGCGTAAACGTGCAGGTTTCACTGACGTTTTTTTTTTTTTTGCGCACAGCAGCTCGTTGACAGGTGCAGCGGGGCTGTCAGGTTGGGGTAAGGCGGGTACTCGCCGACCTGTGACGGGCCACCTGCAGGTTTGATCGAAACCCCCGGCAGGTCTGGACATGCTTGGGTACTCGTGATTGTCTGGGCCGGTGGTTTCTCCGAGTCGGGACTGGGGGGCGGGGGTATCCGTGACACAGCGGCAACGTGTTGAAAACATTCCGTCGTGTTTATTATACCGGCCCAGAAATCATGGTGGTACAGGACGTATGCAGGATAGAACGTTCCGCTTTCTTTAACATTTCCTGCAGTACTTCCCCCGAAGAAGCCAAATAAAATGAAAAATGAAGTGACCGGCTCCTCCGGGCAAAAACTAGTGCTCTATAGCTAAGGTTTCAGCTGTCAGGCGGCTCAGGTCACGTAACGTAATTTTCCTGTGTAGATCACTTGGCTTGTAAATTATGCCTGTGGGATTTAATATGCTGATTTGCACCAATTTCCAAACACATTAGGGGTGCTGTTAATCCCCTAAAAGCCACAGAGCCCAGCCCCTCTATGGACATGAGTGTCACCCTAAAATAGACCAGCAGGCTTCTCCATATTTGCTTGGCTTAATTTCTTGGTCTTTCTCCCGTTTCCTGTATCTGGCTGTCCTTATGGGTTTGGAACTGACAGTCTTCTGGTTGGGAGTCCTTAGCCAACAGGTCAGCTCTCCTCTAAAAACCTTAAATGGTGGTAATGAAAATGTCATTAGTGGTGTGTTAGGTTTTAGCGAGTGGGACAGTTTGCAGGTTAGGGTGTAGGATAATAACTAACCCCTGGTCCTCTGGTCCATGAGCTTGGTGGCCCATTTTCAAAGGTCATGGGTTCAACTCCCACAGAGAATACACATATTGCAACCCTTCCCTCCACTAAAAGTTGCATTGGATAAAATCATCAGATAAATGAGTAAAAAATCAATGAGCAGAATGTTTTTCCGTGTCATACAGGTGTGTGGCATTAGCTTAGTATGCAGGCCTTGTAGATGTGGGGCCTTTAAATAAGGTTTGAAATCAGGGTTTCATTTAGGTCACCTGAGTGTACTGTCATATTTTGTAGAAAGCAAAGTGTGTTTTGATTGAGGGCTCGCCGTTGCAGTCTGGTGTGTTATCAGCTGATGTTGTGTTTCTCATCTTGGCCCGCGCGTGATTAAATAATGTTATCACATGACTTGGGGGGGCATGACCAGGAAATGGCAGCCGGGCTGCACCTGTGTTTACAGCTGACCAGGCCCATGTTCAGTGCATGCAGAGGATTCTGGGTAGGGAGGTCCAAAGTCCACTTTCTTTGTTCTGGGGAGTAACCATGAATAAACTTACAGCAATATCACTGAACACACATGGGGGGTGGGGCTGTGTATGCCGTATGTTTGTATACGTATATTGGCATCGCTCATGCGCAGGAAGTCGATTTCACGAGAGTGACTCCTGTGTCCGAATTCGCCGGATGGACTGTTAGCGCTGACCGAGTCACCGTGGTGGTCACGTCATTTGCTTTAGCTCGGGATTTGCATTACTAGGCAGGGTGGTTTCGCCAACATGAGTCCCTGCAGCGGAACCCCTGCTCTGGGCTTGCCCAGATCCCGCCTGTGCATCAGCACCTGGCGAATCCGTGACTGTGCTCCTGCTCTGTGGTGTCATCGGGAAGCGGCAAAGGCCGGTGTGCTAAATTGTTAAATATTGTTGAACACATTGCATTCAGACACATGAGTGCAGTTAACTCATGTTTTCTGCTCTTAAATGTAAGATAAACAAACCTAAAGAGATGATGGTAAGTAACTTTTTGTAAAGATGTTTCAGTAATTAATTAACCCCCCCCAATCTCCAGACATCTGAGTGATGTTTCCCTACTTCTTTGGGTGCCAGGCTGTCTTGTGGTTTAGTGAAGTGACGTCCCCCCCTCCCTGGACTGTCTGGGAATTTCCCCTTTCTGTTCTAGAATGGCCACGGCCACTCCGATTGGCCAGCTGGAATTCCCTCCCAGCCAATGAAAGCCAGGGGGCCAGGCTTTAGATCCCTACCATATTAGAAACAGCCAGTTTTAAGAATTTTTTTTCTCTCCTTCCTGAGTTTCCGCCTCCTCCAACTCTTTTTTTTTTTTTTTTAATTAATCTGTCTTCTCTGTCGCTGTGTCTTAAATTTGTGCTAGTGTTTGAGCTTGAATTACGCTGATAACTTGAATAATCGTGTTAATAAAGCTATGGGGCTAAACTGAGAGGCACGGGGGTAAATTAATATAGTTCAGTTTGTATATTAATGGTGCTAAAAGTTAAAATTGTGTCACTGTCACAGGGGGTTGTGGGGGGTGTCTGGTCTTTCTTGGTTGCACTCAGAAGACCTTCTAGACAACCTGTTACTATATTTATTTATTTGTATGTATATATTTACCCCCACCCTGCAGAAACATGACAAATATGGATAGGGTGAGGGCCAGGGCATGCGCTTTAGTGTGTCGCGGGGGGGCGGCAGGGGGGCGTTAACTTTCTGCCAGCTGTGTGACCAGCTACCTTATTTCTAGATATCTCCGGTGGGGGTCAGAGTTGTTGCGTCTTTGCCTGTAGGAATGTACCCTGTTAGCATGTGGTTGTCACTTTTATAGTGGGGGGGTCCCAATCCACTTTTTTGGTACCCTAATCCATTTGATATTTCTAACTGCCGATTCGGAGTTCCGGTCCGATCATTTAATAAATATTTAAATATACATACAGATACGGTAGGTGTCGGTGCATCTAAGCCATTCCATTTTGCCGGGTTCTTATGATGTTTCTGCAAGTGCCTGATTAGATTTGTTGTATCAAATGACGCTCTTGCTACCTCCTCTCAAAAGGATGCCATTGTACACATTGCTGGTAGCTGCCGGACAACTTTGATTCAAAGGAATTTCGACATGGCCGACATTTTGACAGCTTGTAGTTCCAAGCCATGTGCCTCAGGCTTCCAGTAGCATGTCACGGAACCTTGCAATCTGCACAAGAGACGTAAATTAGGCAGATGCGACAAATGAAATAGATCAGGCTAGGATTCTGATCTTGGATATCAGCTAGGGATGTCGCGGCTTTGTATGTTTTTGATTGAAATTGAAATTGTGGCTGTTGAGTGGGGTGGGGGGGGGATTTTTCCACCCCTCCTTGTGAAGGTCATCAGTGGATTGTGGGGGGAGGGGTATGAGTGACTGGAGTTAGCAAGGGGGGGTGGTTGGTTCAGCTGTAATTGTACTGCGGTCTTTCCTTACTGATGGTGCAAGCATACTCAACCTCAGGGCTGAATTTAGGGCGGCCCTTGTGCTACAGGCAGTATTGGGGCAGTATTGTGCCTCAGTATCGCCTTGTCCACCCCCACATTACTCGCCAACCTCCCAGCACCTTTACACTGACATTTACACTTTTCCCCACTGCAGAATCAGTGAGAGCTTCCTGACTGTGAAGGGTGCTGCCCTCTTCCTGCCCCGTGGGAATGGCCCCTCCCCTTCCTCCACCCCCCACTCTGGCCAGCAACGCAGCAAGCATGCAGGTAGGTGGACACCTGTACCACTAGGCTTCACCCACCCTGATCTCCTGGGGGGGGGTGTCCGTCTCAAACTCCTCCCACTGTGATTTGGTGGGTGTGTCAATGTCTCATGCTCCGCCCCTTTCTCCGCCCTCCAGGTGACCTCCAGCAGCACCTGCAGACCATGTTCATGCTGCTCCGTCCAGAGGACACCATCCGTTTGGTAAGTCATTTGCCCTCTCCCAGCCCATGTTGTCTTCAAGGCTATTCTTGTTCATACTAATTCCCCCCCAAGGCGGTGCGTCTGGAGAGCGCCCGAACCCAGTGCACGCGTTACATGGTGGTGGTGACCACCAACGGCCGCCAGGATACGGAGGAGAGCACGGTGCTCGGTATAGATTTCAGCTCTTCTGACAGGTAGGTGTTACCTATGGGGATGCTTTGCTTTCTCTAGTGCGGCGTGACTCTGCATAACACTGAGTGACTCTGTTTATCTCTCTGGCAGCACATGTACTGTAGGTCTGGTGTTGCCCCTCTGGAGTGATACTCTCATCCACCTGGATGGCGATGGGTAAGCCCCGCCCCCTCCACATCTATGCTGTGGTATCTCTGTGCTCTCTGACCTGGTCGTGTCTCCCTCCTCCTGTCTGTCCACAGAGGCTTCAGTGTGTCTACAGTCAGCAGGGTACATGTCTTCAAACCTGTATCTGTGCAGGCCATGTGGTGAGTGAGCTCCACGGTCCGACTGTTGCTTGTCTACCCCGAGCCAGATATCTTCTCCTCTTCCATCATTCTCTGCCTTTTATGGGCCATAGCAATTACTCCGCCCCCAACCCTCAGCAGTGTTTCCATTCCCTTTCCCCCAGGTCCGCCCTGCAGTCCCTCCACAAGGCCTGTGAGGTGGCCCGGTGCCACAACTACTACCCGGGCAGCCTGTTCCTCACCTGGGTCAGCTACTACCAGAGCCGCGTGGCTTCAGACCAGGCCTGCATCAACGAGTGGAACGCCATGCAGGATCTGCAGTCGCACCGTGCTGACTCGCCTGTGCTCTTCAATGACGTGTGAGTGTTTCCCCAGCCTCCCATTGCTGACCTCATAGGTGTCTGATGGAGAGGTCAAAGGTCACCTGCAGTAGAGTGGCGCAGATAATTTCAGTTCCAGTCAGTCTTAGAAAGATTGGTAGACCTAGGGCAGCAACAGATCAGAACCAGTGGCACCAGCAGCTGGGTGAGAACCAGATCTCAGCCCTTTTGAGTTTTTTTTTTTTTTTGCCTTATCCATTGTTTATATGTTGTAATGGTTTGTCTGCACTGCCCCCTACAGGCCAACAGAGCGTGAGCGGACGGAGAGGCTGATCAAGACACGACTCAGAGAGATCATGATGCAGAAAGACCTGGAGAACATCACCTCCAAAGAGGTGGGTGTCCCCCCTCCGCTCCCCCATCCTGTCCTTCCATGCATCTCACATTACGTTTGTATTGGGTTAAAACCTGCTGTTCCAGTGTGGTTAAAAGCCTGTTATAAAGTGTGTGGCAGAAAACATTTTAACTGTCTTAGTTTAATAGGGCTAAGATTGGTTATTAACTGATTAATTGAATGTTTTAACACCCAGATCCGAACGGAGTTGGAGATGCAGATGGTGTGTAACCTACGGGAGTTTAAAGAGTTCATTGACAACGAGATGATCGTCATCCTGGGCCAGATGGACAGCCCCACGGAGATCTTCGAGCATGTCTTCCTGGTCAGTGCTGGACCTGGCTTGCCCCCTCCTGGGCTGTATTTTTTGGTTTGCTTGACTGGTATCCAATGAGGAATATGTGCGACTTGGGTTCGAGATGCTGAGATATGGGTTTGTCTGTCCTGCTTTCTCCTAGGGCTCAGAGTGGAATGCATCGAACTTGGAGGAGCTTCAGAGCAGCGGGTAAGAGGCTTCAGACCCCCAACTGCCCCCCCCCCCCCAGCCCCCCTGAGATGAGCCTTTGTTGTGCCTGCATGTTGAGCTTTCACCCAAACAGTAACTTTCGCTTTGGGTCCGGTTGCGATTCTTCTACAATTTCTGCTCCCTCTGGCTGATTCAGTGCTAACCCATCTGCCTGGCTCACAGGGTGCAGTTCATCTTGAACGTGACACGTGAGATCGACAACTTCTTCCCCGGCCTGTTTGAGTACCACAACATCCGTGTGTACGACGAGGAGGCCACTGACCTCTTAGCCTACTGGAACGATACCTACAAGTTCATCTCCAAAGCCAAGTAAGTTTGGACACGTGTGTGTGTGTGTGTGTGTGTGTGTGTGTGTGTGTGTGTCTGCTGTGTAGGTGCAGCTTAATGACATCGCACCCATGTTCAAGGCTTTGCCTGTCTCTGTGTGCGTTGGGCTCTAGTTCTACGCATCATCTCTTTGGTCTTGCTTCCAGGAAAGCAGGAGCCAAGTGCCTGGTGCACTGTAAGATGGGCGTCAGCCGCTCGGCCTCCACGGTGATCGCCTACGCCATGAAGGAGTACGGCTGGGACCTGGAGCGCGCCTTCCGCCACGTCAAGGAGCGCCGATCCGTGGCCAAGCCCAACCCCTCCTTTATGCGGCAGCTGGAGGAGTACCAGGGTATCCTACTGGCCAGGTGAGCCCCGGCCACCACTAGCCCCACCTGCCACTAACCCCACCCACTTTTAGGAGTCATTTGGACTCCTTGGTTGTATGCATCTGTTATATCTCCTCTTCCTTCTTCCCAACCTCTGCCAGCAAGCAGAGACACAATAAGCTGTGGCGTTCACACTCGGACAGCGACCTCTCTGAGCGCCGGGAGTCCCCCTGCAAGATCCCCCACACGCTCGGCCGCTCGGACCCACATAACCACCCCAGCAATGGCCCCCCCTCGCTGCAACGCTTCTTAGATACCATGGACGCCCTGGCCGCCCCGGGTACTGCACACAGGGCTGAACCGCCAGCGCTTGACTGCCCGCTCTCGTCACTGCCCCAGCCGCAGGCGGCCACGGTGGTGCCCGATGAAGCGCTGGACCGTGCAGCAGTGAACGTAGCCAAGTCGGTATTTGTTGGGCGTCCCCACCCGCCCCCGGCCCTGCATCTCCTGTCCCCCAACACAGCAGCACCCCTGGATGTACCCGAGTTGCAAGCAGTGAGTGAGGATGCATCTGAGCTGCCTACTGCAGTGCCTGAGCAAAAATGCACATCTAGCTATGAGCCGGGTGTGTCCGAGTCCCTGTGTCAGAGTGTAGGATGTGCTGCCCAAGTGCCTGAAGGAGACACTCCAGGGGCCTCTATTGCAAACAGATCCCTGCTGGGTACTGAAAATAACCCCGAAGAGAATGATCAGGGTGGGATCCCAGCCCCTGCTGCCAAAAAGCTCCCCCCGCAAGACCCCACTTCTCCCTCAGGGACTGACAGCATCGACTTCTTCAGTGCCCGCAAGAAATTTGTGGGCCTTTCTCAGGGCTCTTCAGTACGCTCCTTTTCGGAGCAGGCACCTCCTCAGACGCCTCACCTCAGTGACCATGTTCCCCAGCCACAGCTGCTACACCCCGAGGAACCAGCTGTCATACTTGTCTCTGCTGTGTTGCAGGACGAGGACAAGGTGAGGGGGATTTTACCATCTATCGCGATGAGTCAACCTGTAAGCTGATTCCAGACCATTAAAGTAACCACACATTCTCCACATTCAAACATTAACACAACTAAAATGACCTAATTTTGAGTGATTATGGCTTGAAGCCCACTGCCACTGGGGGCTGTGCCATGTCAGTGGTACCCAGACATAATTAACCCCTTAACAGGGTAATGGAATTAAAATCCAGGTGTCTAGTAAACTTGTTTTAGGAGCAGTAACTCAGGCAAAGATATGTCATATTTTAATGTATAGATGTAACCTCAAAATCTGGGAATAAGCTGCATGCATTGGTGTGTTACTGCATAGCCTCGATTAATTTAATTTATGCAGTGCCTCCTGCTGGTCAGCTGTCACCCACAGCCTTATTGTCTATAGCACTGCTATTCAAATCACGGTCCTCGAGGTCCGAGCCCTGCTGATTTTCCAGCCTTCATTTACCTGTGAGCCAGGTGTGAAGCCTCTGACCAATCAGAATCAGTAATTATTACACTAACTACCTGGGAGAACTGAGACAAGGCCTGGATTTGGAATTGAGGTTCAGATTTACAGAACCCTGGTCTATAGTGTTGCTCCCAGGGTTATGATTGGGTTACATTTCGATAAACCTATTGTAATGCAAATTTATCGTAAGGTGGAAATGTATTTTAATATATTACACCAAACCTAACAAACATAGTCCAGCCTAGCCTACCTTAAACATGCTTAGAACACTTACATTAGTCTACAGCTGTGCAAAATCACTAACACAAAGCCTATTTTATAATAAAGTGTTGAATTTCTCAGTTTATTGAATAATGTAATGTGTCACAAAGTGAAAAACAGAATGGAATCAGAATACTCATCACAAAGTCGAAATATCGTAACCCAGGGAGCGTCTCTCTATACTTTTAAATATTTCAAAAGCATTTTTGCAAACTGAACCAAAAAGCAGCTTGTTGTGGCTGATGTCTTATGACATCCGTGTATTTAGTGTTTTTGTGAAAATGGAATGTTTTTTTTTTTAATTTAAATTCAGAAGTTAATCTCTTGAATTCGGCAAACTTTATTGACACAATGAGAAACTCGATATTAGATTGTAAGGCCTCCAGCTTTTCTCTCTCTGATGTAATGGGAGGAATTTCATTAATACAGATTCCGATTGTCAGGACAATCTTCTTCACCGTTTCTCAGCTTGTCCTTTCTTGTCCAGTTAGGCCATCTAGTGGTCAGTCACAGGCAGAGTAAGTCAGGCCCAGGTCTGTGTCGTATTACACCGGCCCTGCAGTAAATCCTGCTTTTCAGATGAAATTGTTTTTGTTTTTCAGAGAGGTAACAAAAACATTTTCTCTTTAGGTTTTCTCTCCAGCCGTTGAAAGCAGCGATGGTGCCGCCATGTGGCAACTGGAAAACGGTCACATGCTCACTGGCAGTGAGGTGGCCCCCACCGTTGACCAATCAGGACCCGAGGAGGACGAAGATGCCGAATCGTGGCCTGAATCACCTGGCCTAACCCCTCCCCTGATATGCCGGCTGTCCCCTGACCATAACCGTGACCCCGCCCCTGACAGTGCCCTGTGCCCCCCCCTAATCCCCCTGCTGGAGAGCACTTCCCCTGAGCTTGGCACTGGGTGTGCTGTAGTGGAAGCCTTAACTGCATTGGAGGGGGAAGAAGAGGGAGAAGCCAGGTTGATGGGGGAGGAGCCGAGTGAGGAGCTGCTTACCCATGAGCCTTTGCTGACCATGTACCGGTACACAGGGGACTTTGATCCCTCACCCCTGATTGGCTGCTCATCTGAGAGCCATAGCCCTGCACTCAGCTGCCCCTCCTACAAGGAGGTGCTGCAGCTCGAGGGGGTGACGGAGACTGAGACGGACACAGACGGCCCCCCCTGCATGGCGGCGGAGCTGCAGAACACCTGGGAGACCTTGCGGGAGTTGCGGACATACCTGTGTGAGGCGGGGGGGGAGGCGGAGCTGGGGCAGGAGTGGGCGCAGGCGCAAGGGGATGAAGGGGGGGTGGCCCAGCAAACCTCCCCCTCCCTCATGAAGCGTTCCGCATCTCTGGCCAAGCTGGGCTGCCTGCAGCTCTCATCCAATCACCTTGCAGACTGGAGCCCCTCCCTCGCGGAGTCGCGCAAGTCAAAATGCCTATCTGCCTCTGACCCCCAGCTGCACCACCCTCGCAAAGACACAACTAAGAAGCTTTGCGTGTCTCCCCAGAGCCCCCACTGCCAATCCCATGATGCCACTCTACCTGTGAATTTCAGTACGACTGGGGGCTCTGGACACTGTGGTGATCGCTCCTGCTCACCACAGCAGGCCACACCCCTGTCACAGCAGGCCACACCCCTGTCACAGCAGGCCACACCCCCCCGACTCACTGCAGCAACATGGCCACAGTATAAAATGATGCACTCCTTGAAGAAGCTGCAGAAGTCAAGCGAAAAGAAACGGACACCCAATTTTCTCTACAACACCATGTGACACAGGCTGGGTGGGGTCTGGGTGTGTGCATGGTGAGGTTGGGGGAGGGGCATCCTGAGGGGTGTGTCCTTTGGGGTGAGCAGCCTCCAGTCCATATGAAGTGAATGAGGAGTTGAACCCAGACCTCCGGGTCAGCTGGTTGAGGAGGGGGAGATGGCTGACCAATCCGGTGCCTGCAATCACTACTGGACTCTGTTTACAAAAACCACGTGTCTCATTTGGTTTGGATGTCTGTGTGTCTGTCTGTGTGGGTAGGTTGGTGTTTGTATAGATCTGCATGGATGGTAGTTGGTACATATTCTAGCTTTGGATTTGTAAATGACAGTCAGGAGAGGTTTGTCTTGGACGCACTTTACTCTTGGTATTTGAATGTGTACCTTTTTGAATACAATTTCCTAGGGAGTGTGTTTGCTATGTGTGGATGTCAGCAGCTGTTGTACAGCTGACGGCGGTGAGGGATTCTGCCTTCACTGTTAAATCTTAAAATATAATATTGTGCCGGCCGACTGTACCGCACATCACAACAATGTCTTTTTTTTATTCTGTTTTTTAGCTGTGAGCATTAAAGAGAAAATTTTAAATGAGGCCGTTTCATTTTCAATGTATTTTTAATATAGAGGGACACTGGGTGTAATTGGACTGGAAAAGCGCAAGTAGTTCTGAATAGTTAAAACAAAGGAACCTCAATTAAGTGAATGCTGCGGTTTACAGTATACAGGCAGCTCTCGATTTACGCCAAACAGACTTACGTAAATCCGTACTCGCGCAACAAATTTCCGAGATACGAATTTACGGAATCGCCACCACAAGAACGTGACATTTGCCTGTAACTTTTTTTTTTTCTCCATTATTTGCGTTCTTTAGTACGCATTACAATATTTTTACGTGTCTTTTTTGTTAGGTGTGAATAGTAAGGGAAGGTAAATCCGGCATAAGTCAATTTTTATGCAGGGTTTGTAACACTTTTTTCTTAGCTGAGGACTTCCCGTACGGCTTCACATATTGCATACTAATGCCGCCAGGGGGCGCACAGGCCAAATTTTGGGCTTAAATCATCCGACATCAAGACTCCCTCTCCGATATAACGTGTTTTCACTGTAACCCAAACAGTGTTAGTAGTTACTAATAACCTGTAGGCTTCGTATGATAATTATTTTCCAACAAAATCTTTAGATATTTTCAAGTTTATAAATAATGCATCGCTAATAATGTAGGTTCAAGGTCAAGAGGTTCAAATGCATAAACATGTTTTGAGTACAGTATCAGACCATTAATATATCGCGGGCTCGTTTTTAGCGTAACGGGAAGTGAGGCGACTGAATTCAGTAGTGCAATTAAGTTACAGTACATCTCGTTTACGTATTTTACTTTTCATACGTTCTAGTCTCCCCCGGATTTCCATGGTTGTTAACCGCATAAAACTTTTACGGCCAATAAATGTCATAAAGGGGCACTACTTTTCCAAGCCAGGCTTGTCATAAATCCCCTCTACGTCCGCTGCGCACTGCCTGACGCCAGACGCCACCCTGCACGCCCCGATCCACCCCTCAAAAATAGATGGAGCCGCCTTGACTCAGGCTGTTCAGCACCCCTCCTCTCTCTCTCTCTCTCTCTCTCTCTCTCTCTAACTTCTCTACCCCCCATTGCCCCATCTACCCCCTGCCGTCCCTGTCAGTGCTGGGAAACGTCACGCAGTTTTGTACATTAGGACGTGAGAGCCAGCACTAAATATACCGAACTGGAACAGTGGGTATCTGTAGAAGAAAAACGCATCAAAAATCAGGAGTATTCACGCCCCAAGGAGGTGGGAAAAGAGCAAGCGAGGGGAGGACAAGCAGAGAACCCACGAAATAAGGTGAGTCCACGCATCCTGGGCATACTTTGAAAGTACTTACGTCACTGCGGCGGAGTTGGTCCCCGGGACAAGGGCACACCGCTGGTCTGTCGTCCTCCCATGCGTTACGTGCGCCGGGGAAAGCCAGCCGGCTGCGGTGTCACATGTTGTGAGATGTCCCAAACGAACCACGTTGTGCGTGGGACACGAATGGGGTGCCGTGGGTACTGGTGTGGTTGATAGGAGATCGAAGCCCTGTAGCGGTCCGATCAAACCGTGGCATGTGTCCAGATGTGCAGGATGTCCGGCGTCTCCATCGGCCTTAATCTGGAAGATGGAAAAGTAATCGTACCACACCGCTCAACATAAAAAGCGACAGAGACTTGAACAGAAAGGTAGCCGTGGGGGAGCAGGCGCAGGGAGAGAGGGGGAGAAGGGGGCACAGATTGGCATTTCTATATTAGGAAAGTGACCGTGTCATTTTTTCCCCTGTCTGGTAAGAGGAGTCTTCACTCAGGCGTATGGCAAGTTTTAGCATACACGAAGAATGTATAATACAAGTACAACCAATCGCAAAAAAGTGTGACTGCATGATTGTGTGTTTGCTGAACTGCCTGTATTGCCATTATATCGGACAGTTTATTGAAGGAAACGTTGTCACCTTGTTACGCGAGATGCTTTTAATAACCGGAGAAGTTGTTTTTATGCGCAGTCTGTAGCCCGTTCGCAGGTTGGTGCGATATTTGTTTTGCAGAGGCATGCTGCGCAGACCCTGTGACACAAAATGAACAGTTGGCACCGGGATCTCAATCCCTCGCTATCGATAGTATCGATTACAGATCGGTTCAATATCCAGAATAAAATAATGGGGAGAAAGAGAGTAACAACTGAGGCAACTGCGATTTTAATTTATTCTTGGGCATTTTAAACAAGGATCTAACTTGAATAGGCTGATCCAATTGTGTTTTATCATTGTTGAACATTGGTTAAACGGTTATTTATGTAAACATTTAAAAACGCAGCTTTCATTTGTACTGTCATATTGAAGATCATTTACAAAATATCCTCTCTGTTTCACTGTATCACAGATGAACTTTTACTGATCAGAGGCTGTCTAAGATATCGCTTTCTTAATTATGATATATTGCACTGTTGGATAATATAAAGAAGCGAAGATCAATTACTCCAGTAGTGCCTGTGAATAACGCAACCCTTCGATCAGCAGTTCCATGGCCATTGATATATAGTCATACAATGCAATGCTGGCTGTACATGGCGTGGTGGAATTCAAATAAGCAGAGTTACAGAGATAAATATTTACAACATGGAGGAAAATAGAGAGAAATTATACATTTAAGGTTCTCATATGTCTGAATTTCTCCAGGAGGTATAGAAAATGAGAGTGATAGGGACAATGTAAATATGCTGTCTAGCAAATGGTACATCAAAAGATCCTTCACAATGTGGGGGCACATCAGTAAGGCCCAGTTCAATCTGAGACACACAAAACACACTGTTCAGTGTATTGTATATTAATGATGCAGTGAACAACTGTAGATCAATAATAAGGTGCAGCATGTGGTATATGTGTGAGATGCTGTGCAGTGTGTGGTACACCAGTGGACAATGCAGTGTGTGGTGAATGAATGATGCACTTTATAGTTAGTTATAGTAATGAGGTACTTTGCAACGTGTGGTATATTAATGAGATTCTCTACAGTATCTGGTACACATATGACCTTACAGTGTGTGGCACATTAATAACACATTATTCCTGAATGATTGCGTAGCAAGTAGTGTGTGTGTGTAACAAGATTTCACATCCAAAAATCCTTAACATACGGGTTTGAACCTGTGTGCGGAGACCCCACTGGATTTCATGCCCAACACCTTAACCACTTGGCCATCACAGCTAGTTTAAAGGTATTAATGACATATCCTCCAATGTGTCATATATTAATAACACACTGTTCAGTGTGTGGTACTTTAATGATGCACCCTAACCCTACAGTATGTCATATATTAATAACGCACTGTTCAGTGTGTGGTACATTAATGATGCACCCTAACCCTACAGTATGTCATATATTAATAACGCACTGTTCAGTGTGTGGTACATTAATGATGCACCCTAACCCTACAGTATGTCATATATTAATAACGCACTGTTGACTATCTCGCACATTAATGATACACTCTCCAGTGTGCCATACATTAATGAGGCACCCTACTGTCTGTGGTACCCTAAGAGAATATGTTGGCTTGGAGGGATGGTGGACTGGATCAGGATGCTGTTTGCTGTTGTTTCCCTCCCTCCCCCCTTCCCCTGGGGAGTGTCTGTTTGTGGGTGTTAGACGCCATTCTGGTATGTGTGTCACTACATGCAGTGGACCTGCTAACACCATCCTAAAGGGTGATCAAGTCAGCTGAGCAGCACAGTCAGGGTAACAGCGGCTGATCTGTCACAGAACACCCTGCATGTGCTCCAAGCTGCACTTTTAAGAATAGTTTGCAAGTTAATAAGAAGCTATGAAGTCTAATGTAAATACAGTGCTGCGCAAAAATCTCAGGCAGTCGAAGAAAATGATGTTTAAATCATCCTTATGTTGGGTGTAAAACTATGATATTGTGTCTGTTAAGGTGTGTCAGCCATTTAAAAAGCTTTGCAGCAACCATCCAATACACAACGTTTTTTCGACTGGACCACCTGCCCACCTTATTCAGCTAATCTCTACCTCACTGAGTTATTTATCTAATTAGGTTAATTAGTTTAGTGAGCTTGTGGGGAAATTTAACAAAGACATAGAATGGCTAAGGTGCCCCTGAGGAGAGGTTTTGGAACTAGGAATCTAGCCGTCCAATAAGATATCAGTAACTTTTTGGAGAACAGAAGATATTGTTGTTAATTTTTTGTGTTACTATGCTATAATTTGCATACATTCTAATGTTAAGTTGTGTTTTTTCTCTGAGCAAATGTATACTGTATGGACAACAATATTGGGACACACCTCTTAATCATTGAATTCAGGAGATTCATTCAGACCCATTGCCACAGGTGTATATAATGAAGCACCAGGCCATGGAGTCGGGTTTACAAACATTTCTGAAAGAATGGGTCATTCTGGACAGCTCAGTGAATTCAAGCTTGGTCCTGCCATAGGATGCCACCTTTGCAATAAGTCAGTTCATGAAATGTCTTCCCTACTAAATATTTCACAGTCAGCTGTCAGTGGTATCATTGCAAAGTGGAAGCGTTTAAGAAGAACAGAAACTCAGCCAAGAAGTAGGAGTTCATGTAAAGTAACAGAGTGGGGTCACAGTGCTGAGAGGCGTAGTGTGTAAAAGTCGCCAACGCTCTCTTGACTCAGTAACTGCAGAGTTCCGAAATTCCTCTGGCATTAACTCCAGCACAAAACTGCGCCGGGAGCTTCATGGAAAGGGCTTCCATTACTGAGTAGCTGCATGCAAGTAAAACATCACCAAGTGCAATAGCAAGCATTGGATGGAGAGGTGAAAACCATGCCACCACTGGACTCTGGAGCAGTGGAAACATGCTCTGTGGAGTGGCGATTCACGCTTCTCTGTCTGGCAGTGTGACGGATGAGTCTGGGTTTGGCGGATGACAGTAGAATGTTACCTGCCTCATTGCATTCTACCAAATGTAAAGTTTGGTGAAGGAGGGATAATGGTATGGGGCTGTTTTTCAGGAGTTGTGCTGGACCGCCTTAGTTCCAGTGAAGGGCCATCTTAATGCTTCAGCATTCCAAGGCTTTTTGGACTATTCTTTTTCCAACTTTGTGGGAACAGTTTGATGAGGGCCCTTTTCTGTTCCAGCATGATTGTGCCCCAGTGCACAAAGCAAAGTCCATAAAGAAATGGGTGAATTTGGTGTGGAAGAACTTGACCGACCGGCACTGAGCCCTGACCTCATTCCTATCGAAAACCTTTGGGATGAACTAGAACTGGGATTGCAAGCCAGGCCTTTACATCCAACATCAGTACCCGACCTCACAAACACTTTTTTCTAGATGTATGGACAAAAATTCCCACAGACACACTCCAAAATCTTGTGGAAAGCCTTCCCAGAAGAGTGACAGCTCTTATAGCTGCAAAGGGGGGACCAACTCCATATTGATGCTTATGGATTTAGAATGGGACGTCATAAAAGTGCCTGTAGGTGTGATGGTCAGGTGTCCCAACACTTTTGTCCATATAGTATATTTTTTTACCCAGATAAGTAACCTCTTTGAGTGCCTAAGACTTTTTGCACAGTGCTGTACATCATGGACGCAAAACATGCAGTGCAGTGCTTGTTGCTGACCAGTTCTGTGATTCTGCAGATAAATGTATGTGTAATATGACTATTATGACTATTTTTATTATGTGAAAAATATTTCTCATGGATTTGTAAATTTACATGGAAGAGAAAATATTTTTTCCCAAATCAGCATCAGTTTTTATTGCCCAAGTAAGGTCACAGTTACAAGGAATTTGACTAAGTGATTTCTCGAGATCCACACAACAAGACAAACTTTAAATAAAGGGTACCGTGTAACATTAAAAAGTGGGATTCTTGAATGATTGTGCAGTGAATAGTGTATAACAAGATGACCTGCACACAGTATTATACACAGAGTGTATAATGGAAGCTGTGAAGTGCAATGTCATAGTGTTACTGTTGCAAAAAAATCCCTAGCCTAACACATACACACAGGGCTCAAACCTGCACAGGGAGACCTCATTGAATTTTAAGTCCAACGCCTTAACCACTCGGCCGTCACACCTAGTGGGGCAATTGTTTAAAGACAAGCCCACTAAACATAATTATGCTTACTTTTTTCCCTCACTTGTATCATTTGTTTTTTTTCTGTTTGATGTCTGATCTGGTTTGATGGTTGTTTGCTATTTAATAGAGGTCAAAATGCAACATGTGTGACTTCAAACCCAGATGGGTGTTGACACTCTGCCCTAAAGCAGCACCTGACTGACTGGCTGTGGATTAAAACTGAGCACCTGGAAGTTGGACTGTAGCTACCAGGTGTATTTAGAATCTCATGTATTTTTTGAAATCAATGACTTTCTGTTCTCTCTGACTTCTCTGTACCTTTGTCGTTGTCTCCTCCCTCAGTTTTTACTTTCTCTCTCTCCTCTATCTTATCCCTGCTTTTTTTCTTTTGGCTTATATGTAATATATCGATGGTTTTTCTTTCCCTGAGCATGTTGCCCTTCACTCTTTTTCTCTTTTCCCTTCTCTTGTTCTCTCTGTCTCCCTCTCCTCTCAGATTTCCTTGTTATTTCTCTTTTCTCTCCTCTCAGTCTTCTTTTTTTGGCTGTGCCATCTCTCTCTCTCCGTCTGTGTCTCTCTCATTCCCCTTCTTTCTCAGTTTCTCTCTCTGTCCCTCTCTCTTTCTCTCTCATTCTCTCCCCTCAGTTCCTCCTGTTTGTTTATCCTCTCCATTCTTCCATATAACCAGCCTCTCTCACCCGTAGCCATAGCGATGAGTCGCAGCATCGTGCGCCAGAGCAAGTTCCGCCACGTCTTTGGGCAGGCGGCGAAAGCGGAGCAGAGCTACGATGACATCCGCGTCTCCAAGGTTACTTGGGACAGCTCCTTCTCCGCCGTCAACCCCAAGTTCCTGGCCGTCATCGTGGAGTCCAGCGGTGGGGGTGCCATCCTGGTGCTGCCCCTATCCAAGGTCAGGAGGTGCAGCTGCTCCTTCTCTTTACAGTGTGCCATTTTAAACTCCGACTTCCATGTTTAGCAGATTTGTTTCATCATTCGTATGTCTGCGATAAAACAAAAGCACTGTCCAAGCATATCCAGCAGGGAGCACACTGGATAAGCAGTAGACCTAAGGTAGCAGTCCCTGTTTCAGTTGATACATTGTAAACTTTTATTTACAATAAGAAAACACAAGGCAGGAACATATAAACATTTACGCTACTCTGTGATGGACTGGCCTCCAAACCAGGGTGTTCTGCGATAGCTTCCTGGCAGTGATGGGCAAAATGAAGCTTCACGAACCATTTACTGTATTTTCTGAACCCATTAGATGGTGCTCTCTGTTCATAAAAGGGCTCAAAGCATGCCCCAAAGCAAGCCAAGAGCACCATCTAGTGGGATCAAAAAATACAGCAAATGGTTCATGATGCTTCATTTGCCCATCACTACTTCCTGGGATTGGTTGTGATCATGTGCTATGTAGATTAGCCTTTAGCCCATCATCGTGTTTATATTCATTATTATCTCAGAGGATGTTATTATGGCTTATTTGTCCCACACAGTACAAATGAACCAACATCATTGTGGTTACAGTTCTTGCTTTTTTAACCACTGAAGGCCAGATCCAGGTCTGTGGTCGTTTTGCTCTGCTTTTTGTCCCCTGAACTGCTTCTGTGCCCCCATCAGACGTCCCTGTGCTCAGACCGTCAGCTAAAAATACACAGCAGCCAATATGCACCCTACTCCCCCCCCCCATCCCAGGGCCTTTTCAGCAGCACATCACTGAGCTATAAATAAATGCCTGGGCAATGGTGGGGTGGGGGGCAACAAGTGTTCACACTGACAAAACAGCAGTATGTGGCATTGTGAGGAAGTGACATCACTGGTCATGAAGGGAGTACTACCAAAGAGGCTGATGGGAGTCTTCAACAAAATATTCATATATTTTCGCACAATCCCTCTGTCATTGTATAACAGGAAGTATGGTAGAAGTCAAATCTGTCTTCAGGACAGCATGATGGGAAATGTAGTCAAAATCAAAGCCCCCCTCTGGGCCAGGCTTGTCCAACAGTGCATTTGTCTGTGTTTTTGTGTGTTTCTGTGTCTGTGCATGCATCCTTGACTGTCTTGCTCTTTTTGTTCCAGACGGGCCGTCTGGATAAAAACTACCCCCTAGTGGCAGGTCACTCAGGCCCCGTCCTGGACATCGACTGGTGTCCCCACAACGACAACATCCTGGCCAGCTGTTCCGAGGACTGCACCGCCATGGTAATCGACCTGTCAGCCAGTCAACACCTTGGATCCTAAAATACTGAAGTAGTAAAACCGTCTTTCATAAGATAAACACATGCGGAGAATTCGTCGCGGCGATGCAATGGTGCAGAACGTGGATGCCATGATTTAGCCACCACGCCTCGCTCCTGATTCGTTCTGCTCGTCACACAGGAGTGGCATGTGGACGTGGCATATAAGCACTTGGTGACAGCAGGCTGTCCCGGGTGATGACAAGCTTACAACAGGAGGGTGCAACTACAATGCACTGATACTGTATGCATGAGCAGGGGTGCTGATGATGTTTGCACCCTCACGTACCTGCAGTTTAATGGTCTCCTAGAGGAAGGAGACCATACTCCAGCACTCATGGGAGGACACCACATTGTCACATGCTGCCTGTCACGTCACCTCATGGGTTCTGTTGCATCCGCAGTCCACCAGGGGGCGGGCTGACATGTAGGTATGAGGAGCATATGGGAGGGAGAATATGGCTGATGCTCGCGGCTAGGTGTTGGGGAGGGCCTCGTCCTATGTGGGTGCTCAGCTCTGAGATGACTGCGAGAAATTCCTCAGCAGTGGCTGGGACAGGGACAACAGCAACAAAAAAAGAAAGAAAAAAAAACGAACTAAACTAAAAGACAAGTGAGGGATAGATGATTGGATGATTTGGCTGCCAATCATACAAGGGGGGCTTTTTTAATTGGTCATGCTGCTAGTGGCTCACACCAAGGTTATTATCGTCAACGAAAACGAACGAAATAACGAAAACTAGAATTGAAAAAACATTTTCGTTAACTGAAATAAATAAAAACGACAATTAAAAGAAAAAACGATAACTAACTATAACT
Source organism: Paramormyrops kingsleyae (assembly GCF_048594095.1). Classification (NCBI taxonomy): domain Eukaryota; kingdom Metazoa; phylum Chordata; class Actinopteri; order Osteoglossiformes; family Mormyridae; genus Paramormyrops; species Paramormyrops kingsleyae. The sequence continues at coordinate 4,183,684 of NC_132814.1, forward strand.
GTATTGTGCGTTGACAAAACTAACTAAAACGAACTGAAATTATAGATGAAATGTCCTTCGTTTTCGTCTTTGTCAATTTATTTATAAATCGATTTATTTCGCTCTAGCAGTTTTACGTGAGCTGGCAGCACCGTACGGCACCTCTCTGTCCGTCACTTCTTGTTTACAGTCGGCTTTTGCTCACCGCGTTACCTGGAAAAATGGCGAGGACAAAAGTTGGGAGAAGGCGGCAGAGTCCTATCTGGAATTTCTTTGACTATGACAGCGAGACAGTTAAGAGCAGGTGCATTGTAGAAACAGGTGACAAAATCTGAAAGTCCACTTGAGAAGCTCGCATAAGACGGCTAATCGCGAGTACCTTGACCAAGTAGCCTCTCTGATTAGCTCCCCCGAAAGAGAAGCAACATCCCGGCCAGGTAGCACCGGGAAGGAGGGGACAACCATAATGAATTGCTTTCACCGACGACCAAACAGCTGCTGGTTAGTAAATACGCAGGAACACCACAAAACTTCATTTCCTTTTTGTTTACAATATTGGACGTATGGTTAACATAGAAAAGCAAAGCACATCAGCATCAAGCCCCCGGGGAAGACCCAGGACACGATGGAGAGACTATACAGTATGTCTCGGTTGGGCTGGGAACGCCTCGGGATTTCCCCAGTGGAGCTGGAGGAAGTGGCCGGAGAGAGGGAAGTCTGGGTTTCCATGCTGAGACAATCCTGTTGTGCAATGGTTCTTGAGTTTGTTAATGTTTTTCTCAGATTGAGCTCCCTGAGACTCCTGGCTGTCAAGAAATGTGACGTGTGCCTCGTGAATGGGTTTATATTCTTATGTTCATGTGTGTCTTTAGTCTATTGACTATTTTGATTTGTACCAGGCACACTACCTGTATCCAACATCAGAAGCAGTATCACACACATTTTGCACATAAGCTGCTATATCTTGTAGAGTGTTGGTTGTTGTGGATGGTTGGTTGTTCAAAAGTAACTGAATACACTTTTTGAAATGGTTTCCTTTGTTGAGTTTTATTACACAATACTTAATGATCTTTTTGAATCCTGCACCTGACAAATAACCCAAAGTATGAAAAAATGTAAACTAATACTAAAACTAATAAAAACTAAACTAAAACTAAGCATTTAGAAAAAATTAAAACTAACTAAAACTAGCAAACCTGCTCTAAAAACTAATTAAAACTAACTGAATTAGAGGGAAAAAGGTCAAAACTAAATAAAACTAAACTATAATGAAAAATCCAAAACTATTATAACCTTGGCTCACACACACATGGATACCCAGTTACACAAAGTTTCAGTTAAGATCTAAGCAGGAGTCTCCAGTTTAGGTTCAGCACCCCAGTGCTTTAGGGTTAAAAAGCAGCATGCGTACACGTGTGTGTTGCATTGGTGGGGGGACTTGGCCGCGCCCCCACATGCCCCCGCAGCTGTCCCGTCCTCACCAGTACCCCGGCATGCCCACCATGCCGCCCTTCAGGTCCTGAGAAGCGGATTACCCTTCTCTGCTGGAGGATCCTGTCTGTCATCTGAGGATTACGGGGGGGCTCATCAGCCTGTTATAGCACAGTGCCTACAGCGCCCCCTGCAGCCCCTCTGGGTATCACACCGTGGTGACACAGCTCGCAGTCACTGATACTCTCCTCACTGACGTCCTCCTGTCTAACATATATTTTAATGCACATAACATTGATTAGGGGTCTAAGCTGCCAGTGGCTCTGGATCTCTCGTTTTTTTTACTTTTCCGTCACTGAAATCATTCCAGATGTAGCTCTCATTTCACTGTGCGAACACAGAGATATTTTGTTAATCTCTAACATTTTCCTGTCTCGTCTCTCTCTCTGGGCATTATGACATCATACACCCACATTTCTTCCACTCCCCTTTTGCACATTTCTGTTGGATCGACGCCCTTATTGCCTGGATTCAGGTTTGAGGATCCCCCCCCCCCTGATCTGTCCTGCTGTGCAGGTGTGGCAGATCACGGACCACACCCCCGTGCGCCACCTGACCGAGCCCGTCGTCATCCTGGAGGGGCACTCCAAGCGTGTGGGCATCATCAGCTGGCACCCCACAGCCCGAAACATCCTCCTCACCGCAGGTGCGCCCCCTCATGTCCCCGCCAAGGTTACTGCCGTAAGAAATATGACCATCACTTTTCACATCTCAACTTTCATTTCCTCTACTTGAAATCCTTTTCATTCAATATGATATTATATTGTGTTATGGTACAACAGCAAAACTCTTCTGGTCTCTGAAATCTCGGTCATGTAGTAAATCTGGGTAACAAATAATAAAAACCAAATAAAATACTAAACTATGCTGAAATTGACTCTACCAGTTGAGCACTTGTGACTAGACCTCTGACCAGCAGGTTCAAATTCCAGTAGGGCAACTGCTGTTGTACCCACGGGAGAAATAGCCAGAAATCTGGCACTAACGTGCACTAATGTGCACCTCGTAAGCAAAGTGAGGGAATAGGCAGTGGTGATGATGAGGATGATGAATAAGCCTCCCTGCCTCTATGTGTCCCCCAGGCAGTGATAACCTGATCATCATCTGGAATGTTGGAACAGGGGAGCCCCTGATCTCCATGGACGACCACCCCGACCTCATCTACAGCGTCTGCTGGAACCGTAACGGGAGCCTCTTCTGCACCACCTGCAAGGACCGACGGCTGCGTGTGTGCGACCCGCGCAAGGGCGATGTGGTAGCGGTGAGTATCTCTCCCAACATGGCTGACTTAAAGGATTTAACCCCAACTAATTGCAACAGCATCACAAGGAGACCAAGTTGTGCATCTTTGTGTGTGACTGAGGCCGCCTGTTTTTGTGATTGGTGTGTGATTGAGTGTGTCTTTGTGATCAGTGCTTGACTGAGACTGTCTGTCAATGTGATCAGTGTGTGACTGAGTCTGTGATTAGCGTGTGACTAAGTCTGCCTTTGTAATCCGTGCTTGACTGAGTCTGTCTTTGTGATCAGTGCTTGACTGAGTCTGTCTGTCAATGTGATCAGTGTGTGACTGAGTCTGTGATTAGCATGTGATTAAGTCTGCCTTTGTAATCCGTGCTTGACTGAGTCTGTCTTTGTGATCAGTGCTTGACTGAGTCTGTCTGTCAATGTGATCAGTGTGTGACTGAGTCTGTGATTAGCGTGTGATTAAGTCTGCCTTTGTAATCCGTGCTTGACTGAGTCTGTCTTTGTGATCAGTGCTTGTCACAGTGATCAAGGTGTGTGATTGGGGATCCCTGTGATCAATATGCAAGTAAGGCTCTCTGTCTGCGGTCAGTAGTGTGTGATTGACTCTCTATAATTCATGCTTGACTGAGACTGCCTCTGCAATTGGTGCTTGAGTAAGGTTGTCTGCAACTAGTTTGCGGCTAACAGTGTCCATCTCTGTGATCGGCATGTAATGTCTGCCTCACATCCGCCCGGCAGGAGCGGCTGGCCCCCCACGAGGGCATCCGGCCGATGAGAGCCATCTTCACCAGAGAGGGAAACATCTTCACCACAGGCTTCACTCGAATGAGCCAGAGGGAACTGGGCCTTTGGGACCCGGTGAAGCTCCTCCTCACACCCTGATTCTCACGCATATTAACCCCATGTATCGTCTTATTGAAACTTCCACCCTTTTCTCCCTCCCAGACGAGTTTTGAGGAGCCCATCGCACTGCTGGAGATGGACACCAGCAATGGGGTCCTGCTGCCGTTCTACGACGCAGACACCAACATTGTGTACCTGTGTGGAAAGGTGACCCGGCATGGCGGCAAAAAAAAAAGACCATAAATTGCATCTGTATTCCATTTTTCCTTTCCTGTTTCTCTTTCTATATTAAATCACTGCCCCCTAGTGGCCGGTCCAGGCTCTCAAGGTCGTGCAGGTGTCCAGTGATCCTCTGCTCTGAAAGGTCGCGGATCAGTTGCTCCAGCAGCTTCTCTGGTGCAATGAAAGCTGACACTGAATCATGCAGCTCTCTGCGACCTCGGGGGAACCAAGGAAGGGCGGCAAAAGCAGGGATCTCCTTCCTTAGCCTTTCTCTGTCTCGTACCCCTTCCTCCATGCCACCTCCCCTACCACAGGGCGATAGCAGCATCCGGTACTTTGAGATCACGGATGAGCACCCGTATGTCCACTACCTCAGCACCTATAGCAGCAAGGAGCCCCAGCGGGGAATGGGCTTCATGCCCAAGAGAGGCGTCGACGTCAGCAAGTGTGAGATTGCCAGGTCAGCAGCCGCGCTGTGTCTGCCACTGCCCCACTCATACCCCCTGTGTAAGGTGACAGTCACAGTGACAATCGGAGCCTTGGTGTTTGGTGTCACTCACTGGAGTAGAGCAGTCATTGGGACTGTGGAATTCTGTTATCTTTAGTTACTGGATGAGTGTAGTTCATCGGTCGACACAAAGAGGGCAGCAGAGAGCTCTGTTCACCCTGCTGGTCAGCATGTCAGCCTGGCCTTTTGACCAATGAGGATCATGCTTTCTCCCCAACAGGTTGTACAAGCTTCATGAGCGAAAGTGCGAGCCCATCATGATGACTGTGCCCAGGAAGGTCAGAGCTGAGAGCCACTGAGTTTCTGTCCCACCACACCTCTGTTTTCTTGAACCATCTTGAACCATAGGCAGAAACCTTTTATTCACCCCAACCCTACTCCTCCCTTTTAATCTGTACCCACAGTCGGACCTGTTCCAGGACGATCTGTACCCAGATACAGCAGGCCCAGAGCCTGCGCTGGAGCCTGAGGAGTGGCTGGCGGGCCGGGATGAGGGCCCAGTGCTGGTATCCCTGCGGGAGGGTTACGTGCCCCCAAAGAGCCGGGAGCTCAAGGTGGCCAGGAAGAATATCCTGGACTCACGGCCTGTGCCACGCCGGACCATGTCTTCCTGCGACGGCAGCAGCCTGCCAGTGAGTGCCTAAGTGACATCAGCTCATGATCTCTGACCCCTTCATGCAGGGTCAACCATGTGTGGACAGTACCTGGAATTCACATTTTCATTCAGTGTCAGTTACAAATGCTAAATGTTCCCGTAGCTGAAGTAAGTTTCTATGTTTTTGTCACATAGTCTGGTTTCATTTTTTTCTTGTTTGTGTTACAGTGTCTATTCTTGTATTTCTGGTGTTTAGAGACCTTGTGTAGGTAGATTTTCTTGATGTTATTGTGTTCCCTGGACAGGGAATACATATGGTTTTGGGGTTTTGGGACCTTGTCTCATTAATTCAATAACTAAAAAATTATTTGATGGATCTTTATCAAACTTTGTGGACATGTTCAAAATGTGGTTATGTGCATATTTGGACAAATCGCATCAAAATTTAAGCAGCTCTGCATAGTGATATAAGAGAGATAGCAACCTCAGACACTTAATCTCATTAGCGCTGTAACACAAAAAGCATTTGACAGATCTATTCAAACTTCCCGGGAACATTGTACAGGTAATGATCAAAAGAATCATGCCATGTGAAGCTGGGCTTTTAATAAAGATTTTTGGAGAGTGTAGGGGAGATAAAGATTGTAGAGGTAGTGGACTAGAAATTGTAGAAGTAATCTAGAGTAGAATCTAGTTGATCAAGTTTTGTTATATGATATGAAGTTCCGTTCCCTAATTGAACAGCAAGTTCTCTTCTGCTGAATGTTTGTCGTCCACTTCTGCAGTCCTCCCTTGGTGACCCTGTCCTGTTCTCTCACCTCCTTGCCACTCCTCTCCTTTCATGCACATGAACTTTATTGTTATGTGTGTATGGTCTAAGTCGGTGTGTACTATGTCCTTGCATACTTCTTCACCTGCTTCTTTCTTCTTTTATCTCTTCTCTTCACCTCACCCCTCATTCCCATTATTCTCCTTTCCCTCCATTTCTCTGTCCTCCTAAACCCTTGCTCCAGCCCCAATTTGTGGAGAAGCTGCTGGAGGAAATACAAAGTCTGAAGGCTACCGTCCTCTCTCAGGAAAAGCGAATTTGTGACCTGGAGAACAAGCTTTCAAAATATACCAATGGCACAGCTTGAACTCTAACCCCCTCCAGCTGCACAGCCAATCAGAGTTTCTTGGGACTCAGACCCAACCCATCCCGACCCAGCCTCCCCAGTTAAGCACAGGCACTACCAGCCTCACAAACACCCAGAGTTAATATACACTCTTCTCACTAGGGTTGTTACCCCTGTGATATGTACCACTCTACATGAACTGTGTCCCGCTTTTTAATTTCCCCCTGCAATGATGTCTGACAGTTGTATTGTGGGTAAAATGCTTCACCAAAGGTCACAGTGGCTGTCTCCATAGCCAACTGACCCCCTCCCCCCATCATTTTTGTACTTATGACTTTTGACCCATGACCTTGACCTTCCACGTCAGGGCTATTCAAATCACGGTCCTCAAGGACCTGCTGATTTTACAGCCTTCCTTTACCTGTGAGCTGGGTATGAAGCCTCTGTGGCCAATCAGAATCAGTAAGTATTAAACCAACTACCTGGGAGAATTGAAAACAAGGCCTGGATTTGGATTCGAGGTCCAGATTTGAAGATCCCTGTTCTACGCCCTCATTTCCTCATCCCAGCAAAAGTCTCTGGATGTTCTATGGCCTTTCAAATTTAAAATGATATTGTAAATAATATATGGAATGAAAAAGGGGAAAGTGATTCAGGTTGCAAAAAAACTTTGTTTTGTGTGTTCTGTATAAAATTAGAAGTAACAGTAATAAAATTAAGATTTTTTTTAAAGGTTATACTTGTTTTGTTCTGAGATGCACAACAGCATCCATCCATTTTCTGAAACCACTTAATCCCAACCGGGGTCGCAGGGGGGACCGGAGCCTATCCCAGGAAAAACGGGCGCAACAAGGAACCAACCCTGGGCAGTCGCCAAGACACCACAGGGCACACACACTGCATGCGGAGGTCCAAGTAGAGACTGTCATGTCCTCAGGAGGGAAGGTCAATTAGAGTTGGATGTCATCAGCATGGTAGAGGTAGGAAGAACTAGAGAGGTAGTGTAGAACTGATTGGACCAAGGACTGAACCTGGGGGTTGTTACACGACTTGGACGCCTCTGCACCCCAAGACTTTTGGTAAGATCTTCCTAAAGGGAAGAGTCAAATTATTTTAGAGCGGTTCTGATTGTTAAAGGTGGCAGAAAAGTCTAGCAGTTTGTGGAGAGATTCATCATTCTCTAGTTCTCAGACCCTAAAAGGCCCAGAACTCCTCTCCAAGTCCCAAACAGACATCGATAATGCACAATTCATTACACAGACCTGCTAACATCACAACACAACATATATGTTACTATGTAGTGAATGTACATTATAATTACATGTAATTTGCCCCATAATTACCCTAATTTACTTAGGTTTAATGAAGGCACAAGATTGGACTCATCCTTTGGGAATTGTGGAAAGGCTGCAGGAATGTGACGTGTCTGTTTCATGTGGTCTCGTACAAAAAAACCCCATAATAACGTGTAAAAAGGCACTGCTGTGTCCAACCCAGAGGGACACTGAGCAACAGTCTTCTCAGTGTGTGTGTGTATATATATACTGTATATATATACACTGCTCAAAAAAATTAAAGGAACACTTTTTAATCAGAGTATAGCATCTAGTCAATTTAACTTCTGGGATATTGATCTAGTCCATTAAGTAGCAATGGGGGTTGTTAATCGGTTTCAGCTGCTTTGGTGTTAAAGAAGTTAACAACAGGTGCACTAGAGGGGCAACAATGAGACGACCCCCAAAACAGGAGTGGTTTAACAGGTGGGGGCCACTGACATTTTTCCCTCCTCATCTTTTCTGACAGTTTTTTTCACTAGTTTTGCATTTGGCTACAGTCAGTGTCACTACTGGTAGCATGAGGTGATACCTGGACCCTACATCTCCTCCAGGATGGTGCATCAATATGTGCCATTGCCAGAAGGTTTACTGTGTCTCCCAGCCCAGTCTCAAGGCCATGGAGGACATTCCAGGAGATAGGCAGTTACTCTAGGAGAGATGGACAGGGCCGTAGAAGGTCCTTAACCCATAAGTAGGACCAGTATCAGCTTCTTTGTGCAAGGAGGAACAGGAAGAGCACTGCCAGGGCCCTTACAGAATGACTTCCAGCAGGCCAATCAGAAACAGACTTCATGAGGGTGGCCTGAGGGCCCGACGTCCTCTAGTGGGCCCTGTGTTCACTGCCCAGGACCGTGGAGCTTGATGGGGATTTGCCATAGAATACCAGAATTGGGAGATCCACCACTGGCACCCTGTTGTCCTTGGACCCATTGTCAGACCCTACGCTGGTGCAGTGCGTCCTGGGTTCCTCCTGGTGTACGACAATGCCCGGCCTCGTGTGGCGAGAGTATGCAGGCAGTTCCTGGAGGATCAAGGAATGGATACCGTTGACTGGCCCCCATGCTCGCCTGACCTAAATCCAATGGAACACCTCTGGGACATTATGTTTCAGTCCATCCGACGCCACCAGGTTGCACTTCAGACTGTCCAGGAGCTCAGTGATGCCCTGGTTCAGATCTGGGAGGAGATCCCCCAGGACACCATCCGTCGTCTCATTAGGAGCAGCCCCGACATTATCAGGCATGCCTACAGGCACGTGGGTGCCATACAAACTACTGAGTACGATTTTGAGTTGCTGCAATGAAATTTCGGCAAAATGGACCAGCCTACCGCATCATTTTTTCACTTTGATTTTTGGGGTGTCTTTGAATTCAGCCCTCTGTAGGTTTATCATTTTCATTTCCATCAAACGATGTGGCATCCTTTCATTCCTAACACATTACCCAGTCCATATCAGTATAGATATACAGCATGATTTTTCCCCCCATTGAGATCTGATGTGTTTTCAAAGCGTTCCTTTAATTTTTTTGAGCAGTGTGTGTATATATATCGGGACACCTGGCCATCACACCTACAGGAACAGGACATCTCATTATAAATCCATAGGCATCAATATGGAGTTGGCCCCCCCTTTGCAGCTATAACAGCTGTCACTCTTCTTTCCACAAGATTTTGGAGTGTGTCTGTAGGACATTTTTACCCATTCATCCAGAAGAGCATTTGTCAGGTCAGGCACTGATGTTGGATGTGAAGGCCTGACTTGCAATCTCCATTCTAGTTCATCCCAAAGGTGTTTGATGGGGTTGAGGTCAGGGCTCTGTGCGGGCCAGTTCTTCCACACCACACCATGTTTTTGTGGACCTTGCTTTGTGCACTGGGGCACAGTTGTGCTGGAAAAGGACCTTCCCCAAACTGCTCCCATAAAGTTGGAAGCAGAGAATTGTCCAAAATATCTTGGTATGCTGAAGCATTAAGAGTTCCCTTTACTGTAACTAAGGGCCCTAGTCCAATCCCTGAAAAACAACCCCATACCATTATCCCTCCTCCACCAAACTTTACAGTTGGTGCAATGCAGTGAGGCAGGTAAAGTTCTCCTAGTGTCCGACAAACCCAGACTTGTCCATCAAACTGTCAGACAGAGAAGTATGATTTGTCACTCCACAGAACATGTTTCCATTGCTCCAGAGTCCAGTGGCAGCATGTTTTACACCATCTGACGCTTGGCATTATGCTTGGTGATGTGAGGCTTGCATGCAGCTGCTCGGCCATGGAAGGCCATTCCATGAAGCCCCCGGCGCACAGTTTTATGCTGGGGTTAATGCCGGAGGAAGTTTGGAACCATGCTGTTGTTGAGTCAGCAGTGCATAGGCGACTTATACACACTATGCGACAGCACTAGGTAATCCTGCACGTTACTTTATGTGATCTTACGAGTTTCTCTTGTTCCTAAATGCTTCCACTTTTTTCCACTTGATTTTGACCTGTGGCAATTGTTCTTACTGAAATACATGAATTCAGTGATTAAGAGTGTGCCCCTATACTTTTGTCCAGAGCAGAGGATCACTGGACAAGTGCGCGCCCTTGAGAACCTGGACTGAACACCAGGGACAGAAAATAGTAACATCATATACAAAGAGAGACTGGAATGGAAAAATGGAATATTAATGTAACAGCACCATTCCACAAACAAGGAGTTATCTCTCTGTATCGCCCTCTGGTGGATGGAAATTTAGCATGTTCTTCGAGTGAACTGGCCAGTCTGCTGCAAAAACAAAGTTAGCAAGGCCTGATTATCAGCCTGTGTAACCTTCCTTTTCGGCTTAAGGATCTTAAACCAGAGAACCTCGTGTACAACAGAGGATGGGAAACAGGAGGATCTGTGATTTTCTAATTGTAAATTTCCATGGTTTCAGCTCTAAAAAACAATGGATGTCAGCGTCCTGCAGTATCAGTTTAACATTCTGTAATACTCAGTATGTCCTGGAGTGAGTTACTTAGTGTTACTGCGGTTACTTTAACATAGATAGACTTCATCCTAAGACTATAATAAGGCCAATCACCACTTCTACTGTAATTTTTCCTGAACTACAGAGAGTCATCAAAGCCATGGGTTGGTTATATACACTCACCTAAAGGATTATTAGGAACACCTGTTCAATTTCTCATTAATGCAATTATCTAATCAACCAATCACATGGCAGTTGCTTCAATGCATTTAGGGGTGTGGTCCTGGTCAAGACAATCTCCTGAACTCCAAACTGATGAGTCTCGATTTCTGTTGAGACATTCGGAATTGGCCGTAAACAGAATGAGAATATGGATCCATCATGCCTTGTTACCACTGTGCAGGCTGCTGGTGGTGGTGTAATGGTGTGGGGGATGTTTTCTTGGCACACTTTAGGCCCCTTAGTGCCAATTGGTTTAAATGCCACGGCCTACCTGAGCATTGTTTCTGACCATGTCCATCCCTTTATGACCACCATGTACCCATCCTCTGATGGTTACTTCCAGCAGGATAATGCACCATGTCACAAAGCTCGAATCATTTCAAATTGGTTTCTTGAACATGACAATGAGTTCACTGTACTAAAATGGCCCCCACAGTCACCAGATCTCAACCCAATAGAGCATCTTTGGGATGTGGTGGAACGGGAGCTTCGTGCCCTGGATGTGCATCCCACAAATCTCCATCAACTGCAAGATGCTATCCTATCAATATGGGCCAACATTTCTAAAGAATGCTTTCAGCACCTTGTTGAATCAATACCATGTAGAATTAAGGCAGTTCTGAAGGCGAAAGGGGGTCAAACACCGTATTAGTATGGTGTTCCTAATAATCCTTTAGGTGAGTGTATATCCCTTTTGTCCAGGATAGATGAACCATCTCACTCACAAACAGGGGTACGTTTCCCAAGCGCACAGTCTCTCTGATGTCAACTCTGGCAAGTTGGCTGGAGTGAGATGTTCGAGACATGTCTGCACACACATGCACATACATTACCATATATGTAACAGGTTTATTACTTTGTACATAGTCTGTAGGGTTCACAAACTACCCCAAAGCTTTGGAGCTTTTATAATAGAATAATATAGATTTGCTGTAAGGTTTCTTGAGTGATTGTGAGAGTCTGAAAGCTCGATTGTCATGCCAGATGCATGCAATTGGCAGCCCTGGGTGGACAGATGCGACTATACAAGTGGCTAAAGGGAGCATCTGGGAAATGTAGCCAGGTTAGATGTATCCGACAGGCAGGTGCACAAAGCTGGTTGTTTATACGTGTGGATACCTTCCTAAATAGTCAGTTTGCAATGAAAGAACAGGAACATACTGATCTGAGCTTCCCTGTATACACTGTATACACTGGGGGGTGGGAGCAGAATGATACAGAATGGCCAGATTGATTACTGAGGAGTCAATGATTAATGGGGGGAGGGGATCAGCTCAGATGGACAGACAGCAGGAAAAAGCAGCTAAAAAGCAGGCAGGCAGCTCAGGGCAGAGGAGACTCTCTGAAGCGTGAGACCGGACACTGACTGTGCTGGAACGGCCTAGTGGTAGGATGTGGATCCCCAGTCTTTCCTTACCAGCTTCCGCACGATGGGTCTGCATCATGTGGAATGGAATTCTGTGCCTCCTGCCCTCAATAATTCTGCTCCTCGTCGCCTGTTTTCTGCGTTTGCCCCAGGTGTGGGGCCTCGTAGGGGGGCTGTGTCGGGCGGCACTCCGTGTGCTTTGGCTATGTGTTTGCTGGTGTCTGGATCTGCCGCTGTCCCCCCCAGCCAGCATGGTGCATCCCAGCCCTCAGCTCCTATACAAGCCTACGGCTCTGGCTTACTTCCTGCTCCAGCGCTGTGCCTCCCTGGCCTGGTCCTGCCCAGTTGGCTGGCCCTGGGACGACCCGCACCTCCAAACCCTCGCTGGTTTTGTGGGGGTCAGTGATAAGGAGATCCGCTTCGCCAGGGATCACCTCCAGATGGGGGATGGGGGCGTGGTTGCACTGGACTGGGCAGTATGGCTGGAAGGAGCCCCTCACCCACGTCTGAAGGTGGAGCTGACAGCCGGGCAGCGAGCCCTGGGGTGCTACTCCTCCTGCCCGCCTGTACTCGTTGTTGTGCCAAATGCATGGGGCCTTGTGACCCCCCACCTCCTGGGGCTGTGTGCCCAGGCACTCCGCCAGGGCTTCTACCCCGTGGTGTTCCACTCCAGGGGCGTTGCGGGCTGCCCACTGGTCACTCCCAGGCTTCAGGAATTCGGGGACCCCTCCGATTTGATCCAGGCCATCTCCTACATCCGCAGCCGCCACCCCAGCTCAACGCTCCTGGCCATCAGCGAGGGCTCTGGTTCCGGTGTGCTCCTCTCCTACCTTGGAGAGTGTGGCTCCTCCTCCTACCTGACAGCAGCAGCCTGCCTGTCCCCCATCCTCCAGGGAAGGCTGTGGTTCGAGACGGCCCTTCCTTCACTCTACCACTGGGGGGTGCTGCTGTACCGCAAACTTCAGCTGAGCAGGTACTCACTAGTGATGGGCAAATGAAGCTTCATGAACCACTTGCTGTATTTTCTGACCCCACTAGATGGTGCTCTCTGTCCATAAAAGGGTGCAAAGCATGCCCCAAAGCACACCAAGAGCACCATCTGATGGGGTCAAAAAATATAGCAAATGGTTCATGAAGCTTCATTTACCTGTGACTAGTAATCGCCGCCATCGCTGTGACTGGTCACTTGATCCTGATGCTGCCTTGCCTGTCTCTTTTTGCAATCTCCTGCGTTCTCTCGGGCAGGTACGAGAGCGCACTCAGTGCAGTGATGGACGTGGACCAGGTGCTGGGCTCCTCCTCTCTGCGCCACATGGAAGAGCTCATGTTCTGTTCCGGAAAGGCTGGTGGCAGCAAAGGCGGGGAGGACTGGGAAGTGTACTGGGATCGGAATGAGCCCCTGCGTGATGCAGATGAGGTGGCAGTGCCTGTGCTCTGCCTGCGCAGCCACGACGACCCACTGCTGCCCCCTGTTGCAGCCCTGCCCACGGCCCTTTTCCGCAGCAGTCCGTACTTCCTGCTGGCTCTGACTGCTACCGGTGGCCATTGTGGATTTCAGCTGCCTGGGACTGAAGGTGGTAGTGACACCTGGTGGAGCCATGAGATGGTACTGGATTATTTTGCCATAGTGGCGGAGTTCCTAGGGGCAGAGGAGACATGTGGGATGCCAACGGGAACCAGCCCAGGTCTTCGGCACAGGACCAACACCATGGTGAACCGTAGACCACGAGCCTCCCAGCTGAGGTGGGACAACACCCCCAATTGGCCTCATGCACAGACACCTACAGGGGGTGCCAGAAGGATGGGGGATCAGATCGGCTCTGCAGAGAAGCGGGACCTGTTCACTTGGCACAGATCTTACACCCGTTGAGGGCCAGCAGCGAGAGAGCAGATGGAAGAAGAGAGACCAGGGGAAGTTTGGGCCCACAGAACCAGCCAAGTGTGTGAAGGAAAACCTCAAAGATCACTCAAGGGGGGAGGGCATGGCAGAGTGACTGTGGGGGGGGGGCAGTCACCAGGCGGTTCTCTCCATACCACCAAGCTAGCGCTAGAGCTTCTTAGATTATACATAACAGACTATGAAGGATTTAGGGTAGCAGCAACAGTTAAGCTGTGAGTATTCTCATATCATCTCTCCTTACTAATACCTTCTTGAGCTACTGCAGGTTTTACAAGCTACTTTAAAACTGAAAGACTTCTCTGCTTCTGCTTTGACTTGTTTTTCTTGATTGAAGGACTCGTCCAGCTGTTTCAAATGATACATACATGATAGGAGACTGACCCATCAGCACACAGCAAGAACTCATCGTTAAAGTTAAATCCAGGTCCCTTTAATTTAAATAATAATTTACAAATTCTATCCTAGCTCAAAGTGCCCTCCCTGGCATGGCCTTAATTACTTACCACCCAGCAGCTGATCTAACCCTAACCTATAACACTGCTTTCAATTTCCAATGCCTGCTTTTGGGCACATGAGTTTTGTTCCACACTGTAAATAAATAAATAAATAAAATAGCCAAAAATTTTATATGGTGAATTTACTATAAAGCAAAAGAGGACCAAGCTGACCGGCTGATACCCTGAAACTCAAGAGGAGCGCCCATAAGGTGCCCTTAACTCTCTGCAGCAGTACTGACGATTGTGGAAAAACTTATTCCAAACTATCCGCTTGAATCCGCTCTCTTGGCTTGTATACATAGCTTGAGTGAACAGAGACATCATTCATTAACAAGGTTAAGCAAACTGTGCAGGAAACCATGGACTTTTGTCTGTTTGCATCATCCAAAGTTGATGTACGAAGCCAAAAAAGCAAAACAATTAACAAGTAATAAATCTCAGCCTAACTGAGGTGGAGTCACTGGCTTCCCACAGGGACAGAACAGGCTGGACTCCTGATGTACTAAAATTACTTTTATTACAGCTGATTTTGTCCAGTATCCCTCCGCCATCACAAGAAGTAATTACAAACAAAATATTACATTTGCACCTAAAGTCATCTTTTCATACTGCCAAGGCTCTTTTATACATTTTATTTCACTTTCTTTTCTTTCTCTCATTTTAGGAATAATCTCTCTTTTTTTTTTTAAAATCTTTCAAACATTCAGTAACAAGTTTCACAATCTATACATTTTTAACACAGGTTATATATGGACTGCAATGGCAATGGTCAACCGGGGGGAGGGTGGGAAGGGGGCATAACATGAATACTGACAAATACACTGTACAAAGGAGACACCCATCTCCCCTGGTTCCAGGTCCCAGGGGTGTTCAACCAATCAGAACTCACCATCTGCTCCAGCCCAACGCTAAGACATTCAATAAAAACAAAACAAAAAACAAAAACGTGCATTTTGTGAAGGCGACTGAAAGGATGTGTGGTGGGGACTTGGCAGCTCTGGTCATGGCACAGTGTTAGACCAAAGATATTACTTTGTTAGGTTTCACCACAGTAAATTACTGCCTCCAAAGTGTTCCCCTCTTTCCTGGCTGCTGTTTCCAACCAATGAGGTTAACAGGAAAAAAAAAAAATTATAAAAAAAATCTAACCAATCAATACACAGCTCTGCTCTTGGCAAAGAAACTGACTGCAGCATGCTATCTGGCAGCAGCAAGGCTTTGGAGGTTTTTCCCTAAAAAGGTGGACTTTTGGAGAAGAAGCGAGTTTCACACCAGGCGCAGCGCCTGACTCCCGATTCCCCCACAGGTGCTTTCTTAAGAAAATGGTGAACAAGGCTGCTGAGAGCCCTCTTCACTGCTGACACACAGGTCACAAGCCGCCTGACACACCGGAAATTGCTTGTTCTTCGTCATTAAAAAGGTATGCAACAAACTGACCAATAGCATGACCCGATGGATACGGAGACCCGATCAGAGCCAATAAAAGAAAGGGACTTTAGTGGATGTAGTGGAGGAGCAGGAAGCACCAGCGAGCGGTAAGCAAACCCCGTGGACAACACTGCAGGGCGTCATACTCTGCACATGGGCCTGTGTGTCTGTGTATGTGCGCACAGATGTGCATGTGTATTTTATTCTTTTAAACATTAATGTTAGAAACTGAGTCATTATCTCTTTTGTTTTCACAATACAAGCAGTTAATTTGTTTATTTTTATTTCCATTTTTTTAATTCTAAATATACAATATAAACATTTGTTTCCTATACACCCCAATGAAGACTGTAACTGTATCTGTCCACATCCATATCCACCAAAACATACCGGCAGCACGTTGCTCTCAATGCTGCGTTTTTACACACACGTATTTTTAGTACTCTTTTAAACTTCCAAGTCAAGGTAGTTGTGCTGGGTGTGAGAGCCCAGCCAGGCTAGTGAAGAGACAGGAAGAAAGAGAGAGGGGGCTAGAAAGGGGGGTGGGGGGTCTGAATGAGTAGGAGGTGGGGCTACAGGGGGGGGGGGGGTCTGAATGAGTAGGAGGTGGGGCTACAGAGGGGGGGGGGGGGGTCTGAATGAGTAGGAGGTGGGGCTACAGAGGGGGGGGTCTGAATGAGTAGGAGGTGGGGCTACAGAGAGGTGGGTCTGAATGAGTAGGAGGTGGGGCTACAGAGAGGTGGGTCTGAATGAGTAGGAGGTGGGGCTACAGAGAGGTGGGTCTGAATGAGTAGGAGGCAGGACTAGAAAGGGGGGGTCTGAAGGAGTAGGAGGCGTGGTCAGAAAGGGAAGGGGCATGGCAGGGGCGCCAGCAGCAACTCCCACCCACCCAGAATAACATTCAGCGGTCACAACCTGTTGCCCCCCAGGGCCAGAGACAGGGAGGGCACTCTAATTGGGGGGGGGGGGGGGGGAGGGGGTTAGGGAATGGTGTGAAGAGTGTACCCAGGGTCTTCAAACAGAATTACATTTTGCACTTTTGGCAAACAATATGTGATGTCATTGAGCACAGATGTGTGTTTTGTATATGTATGCTTACTGCTTATTGATTTTTGGCACACTGTCTTAGTAGTGACACTTTCTAAAGCTTTGGCATATTGAAGCTTTGTGTGGCTTTCCAGCTTAAAGCCCCCCCACGCCACCGGCAAGCGAACACAAAACTTCAGCAAACACTGAACTGGATCCTGCCAGCTGGCCTGACCGCCAATGCTGACAAACCCCGGCTGCAGCACCGATGCACACCCTGCGTGCCTGAATGGCTGAAGCTGCCGGTCAGGTGACAGACTGCCTGAAAGCAGTTACAAGCAAAAGCAAGCGCCCCCTACAGGCCGAACACCAGGACAGCGGGATTACGGAAGTTCAGTCCCTGAGGCCATTTTGGACTGGACTGGCCCCTGCAGTCTTTATAGTACATCTCCTGGTTGGCTCATCTTCCTGGTCACAGTGGGCGCTGCCTGGATATCCCCCATCTCTCTTGACTCACCAACGCATTCCATTTCCCTCCTGCATTTACCACCGCAGATACCTGCCTCATCTCCACAGTCCTCTGCCATCTCCACCACCTGCTGCCGCTCTTCCTCCTTTCAAACAGCCTAAAGTGCTTCTCAATGAAGGCGGCCCTAAAATCACATGCCCCTGCCCCCCGCTTGCCCTGCACTTCCTAGAAGACCAGGTCACATGTCACACTGATGGACAGGTACATTAATTCCATTAAAATGATGGCATCACATTTTGCCCGTAGCAGTCAGGGATGCCTGGCAGGTCGGATTTTGGCATGCCCCTGCAACTCGTGAGATGCATTAAACGCCCCCCCCCCCCTACTTTCAGCTTCCTAAGTGTCCGTCTGTGTCACCCTTGGCACAGTGTTCCAAAAAAAAAAAAAAACAAACAAAAAATTATTTACATTTATTTTGTACATATCAAGTGCAGTCTGCTGCTTGCCCCAATGAGGCATTAGCAACAATATCTGACGTGCAGCATAAAAGCGAACAGAATTAAAGTCCTAATGGCCAGAGGCTCTAGGGCGGAACATCTGGATACCTGGTTCACCACACTCCCTAAATGCAATACAGCTGTACGCACAGATCACAGCACAGGGGCGGCTTCGGGTAACCTGCCTCTCTGCAAGTCTCATTGGCAAATAACTAAAAACATATATTAACAATATAATGGCTAATACACTTTGACCACTGAGATCCTGAGAAGATACTATTTTACCTCAAGCATACCTGGGGAAGATACTGCTAGCAAAGCACTGTGACACACACACACACAGCATACACACACCATACACACAGCAAACACACAGCATACACAGCACACACACACAGCATACACACAGCATACACACAGCAAACACACACCATACACACAGCATACACACAGCATACACAGCACACACACACACACTCTGCTATACTTCCTGAAGCCCTTGCGAATTTCGGCACCAACATTTTTCTCCTAGCGAGTCAAAGTGATTCAGACGACCATGGATACTGCGCCGACCTCTGAGCAGACAGGCCAATGCACCTGGCAATGTTGGTGCATGGCTGTGTGCGGCTGGGGGGGGAGATACCCTGACCGGGAAGGGGGGGGGGGGGGGGGTTAAGGAAAGGGGAGGGCCCTACCCCGGCTCTGCTGTGTGGGGGGCTCACCTATGTGAAGGACAGGTGTGAGCCGTTGGATATCTGCGAGGTGATGCTGGTGCTCCTGCTCATACCCTGCTCGCTGCGCCCCCCAGAGGGCGTCCTACGCAATGCCTGGGGGCTGTTCCGCACGCCCCCTCCCACAGACCGCGGCCCTGCCCCCAATGGCCCCGCTGAGGGATGTCCCCAGGGCGGAGGACCCCCCAGGCCACTAGCCACGACCCCACTCCCTTGACCCCAGGCCTGTTGTGGCGGGGCCCCTCCACCCTGACTGGAGTGTTGGTGGTGATGGTGGTGGTGATGGTGATGGTGATGGCCGCTGCTGCTGCTGCTGCTGCGGCTCGACCCGCCACCGCTGCCGCCACCCCCACCCGGCCCCCAGTGCTGCCCCTGTGGGGGACCCCCGGGGTGCTGGTGGGGGCCCCAGCCGCCTGAGGCCCCCGGGAAGCTGTGGCTGAATGCCTCCGAGGAGATACTGGACAGCACCATGTTGCTGAAGCCCAGGCGCATACTCTCGGAGTCGAAGGCCTCGATCTCGCGCGCCTGGCGCTCCAGCAGGCTGCGGATGCGCTCTGAGCGCTCATTCTGCAGGGCCAGCATCTCCTCCTCGATCTGCGGGACGCACACAGGCATCACCAGAATGAGAGAATATTCACCCAAACCAAAAGAAAATATGCTATGAAAATAATAAACTACAACTAAACAAAACCTATAAAAATTGCTTTCAAAACTAAGAAATTAAAAACGAATGTCAAACTTTATGTTCAAACTATTTGGTAGAAATTATAAATACTGATTTGTTTACCTTTACCATAAAGGTACCATCTGGAACATGTATTGCCTATTGTGAGGACATTAGTACACAATGTTCTCTGTATATTCATGTATGATTCCCTAAAGATCACACATAAAACAGCTCTACAACTTTCAGTTCATCCCCAGAAATAAAATGACTAAAACTTAAACTGAAACTAAAATATATAAAAATGAAAAAGAAATTGATCTTTAAAATAAAATAAGAACAGTGAAAAGGGAATTCAAATAAAAATTGAAAACAATATATAAACTAAATAAAAAAAAATCTAAACTATTACACTGGCATCAACACACAAAACCCTGCAACCTGGGTTTATCACTCAGGGTGCCTTGAGACAAGCAGCTAAAAGGCTGATGAAGTGATGCAGAGCCCCACCTTCTGCTCCAGCAGCGCCCGGCGCAGCGACACCCTCTGCTCCAGCTCCTTCCTCTCCCGCTCGTGCTGCGCGTCCGTCTGCATCTTGATCTTGCTCTGGTAGGCATTGAGCAGCTCTAGCTCCTGCTGCAGCTGCATCCTCAGCACCTGGCACTCCTCCTCCTGTGCCTCATCCAATCGCAGCTGCGGGGGTGGGGGGGTTAAAAGAAATGGGGCATGGTCATTGGAGGAGAATGAAGAAAGGGGGCATGGCAGAGAGACGACAGTCACAAACCCTACAATTTCTTTTCCTCAGACCAAATGCTTGGTATACTGGGCATTTCCTTGTTAGGCCAATCGGTATTTGAGCTGTCAAAATGTATTGTGAGACCCCCCCCCACCCCCCTACCAGTTGACAAAACCTCTAGAGATGATTTTTAACCCCAGTCCTGCCCTGCCTCAGACCACAGTTCTCCATTAAATGCTAGCATTGAATATTATTTGTTATTTATTCTGCTGGCAGTATTCCAGGAGCTCTCTGATAGGGCACATTTGGCTGGGTGCATGCACCCTCCCTCCCTGGCCGACTGACCGCCTGCGTGGACAGCATGTCGTTGATGGAGTGGTCGTACTGCTCGGCCAGGATGGCCAGCTTGCGCGTCTGCTCCTCCTTCAGCCGCTTGAGGACGGCCTTGTGCTCCGACTTGGGCGTGCTCTCCAGCAGGTGGTTCCTCAGCGCCTTGTACTGCCGCGTCTGGATCTTACAGGTGTCCTGGAACTGCCGCTTTATCTGCAGCTCTTTGGACTGTGGGGGGAGGAGACAGTGGGCGTCACGGTGATGCTGGACACTCCTCCCCCACACCACGCCCACTCCGGGGTACAGCCGCTCACCTTGAGACTCTTGGGCTGCTGCCGCACCTCCATGACGTGCTTCCTGCGCAGCTCGCGTTCCCGCCGTTTGTTGTACTCCATCTGGTTGGTGAGTTCAGTCTGGTGCTGCACGCGGATCAGTTCTGCCCGCATCCTCTGGATGGCGCCCAGCTGCCGGAACTCCAGCTCCTGCATGGACTCGTGGTGCCGCAGCAGCATGGCGTGCTCCAGGTCCTTCTGTGTCTGACGCTTGTTCAGCTCCTGCGGTGGGGCGGAGTTTGGGAGATCAGAGTGGCTCGCCAGACCCGAGGCTGCAGGACCGGTCGTGGGCTCTAGGGGGCACTCACCTCGCGCACCAGGTCCTGCTCCACGTTATGCCGTGCGATCAGCACGCGCCTCTTGAAGCGCCGGCACTCCAGCTCCAGGTATTGACGCTGCCTCCTCAGCAGGTTTGCCTCCTCCTCAGCCTGGAAGTGCTGGAAGTTCTCCTTCTGCTTGGACAGCCACTCCTGCTTCTCCTTCTTGGGCGTAGACTGGTTCTCGTTCAGCTCCTGGGGAGACGGAGAGGGGGGTGAACTGGGAGGCTGCTGGGTGTGTCCTGCATACGTGTGTGTGCACCTGTGCGAGTGGCTGCACCTCCTTGAGTTGTTCCTTGCGCAGCTTGTACTCTCGTTTCTGCGACTCCAGGAAGCTGCTGTGTTCTTTCTTCTGCTGGCTCTGGATGTGCTGCTGGAACTTCTTCTCATCACTCGCAAAGGTCTTAGCCTGCACACATGGGATGGGACGGAGGGAGGCATGGGGGATGCAAGCAGAGGAACAGAGGTCACACAGAAATGCCAAGGGGAAGACATACAGAGAGGGGGGGCAGGGGGGGAAGACAGAACAGGGTTAATGCATCATTCCCTTGCTGAGGACAATGTAATAATAACAGACCCAAGGTTCATCAAACTATGGAGGTCAGTGTGTAGGAGAAACAGGGGCTACACTACAGGACGCAGAGGTCAGTGTGTAGGAAAGAGGGGGGCTACAGTGCAGGACGTGAAAGTGCAGGACGTGAAAGTCAGTGCGTAGGAGAAACGTGGGCTATAGCACAAGACGCAGAGGTCAGTGCGTAGGAGAAACGTGGGCTATAGCACAAGATGCAGAGGTCAGTGCGTAGAAGAAACGGGGGCTATAGCACAAGACACAGAGGTCAGTGAGTAGGAGAAACAGGGCCTATAGCACAAGACACAGAGGTCAGTGAGTAGGAGAAACGGGGGCTATAGCACAAGACACAGAGGTCAGTGCGTAGGAAAAACGGGGGCTATAGCACAAGACACAGAGGTCAGTGCGTAGGAGAAACGGGGGCTATAGCACAAGACACAGAGGTCAGTGCGTAGGAGAGACAGGAGCTACGCTACAGGACACAGAGGTCAGTGTGTAGGAGACAGGAGCTATGCTACAGGACACAGAGGTCAGTGCGTAGGAGAGACAGGAGCTACGCTACAGGACACAGAGGTCAGTGCGTAGGAGAGACAGGAGCTACGCTACAGGAAACAGAGGTCAGTGCGTAGGAGAGACAGGAGATATGCTACAGGGCACATAGGTCAGTGCGTAGGAGAGACAGGAGCTACGCTACAGGGCACAGAGGTCAGTGCGTAGGAGAAACTGGGGCTATAGCACAAGACACAGAGGTCAGTGCATAGGAGAAATGGGGGCTATAGCACAAGACACAGAGGTCAGTGCGTAGGAGAGACAGGAGCTACGCTACAGGACACAGAGGTCAGTGCGTAGGAGAGACAGGAGCTACGCTACAGGACACAGAGGTCAGTGCGTAGGAGAGACAGGAGCTACGCTACAGGAAACAGAGGTCAGTGCGTAGGAGAGACAGGAGCTATGCTACAGGGCACATAGGTCAGTGCGTAGGAGAGACAGGAGCTATGCTACAGGGCACAGAGGTCAGTGCGTAGGAGAGACAGGAGCTACGCTACAGGGCACAGAGGTCAGTGCGTAGGAGAGACAGGAGCTACGCTACATCTTTCTCCATGGAGGCCTGGTGCTTCTTGAGTAGCTTCTCCATCTCTGCAGCAAAGCTGCTCCTCTGTGTCTCCAGCTCCTTGTCCAGCCGCAACCGGTGCTCGTCCATCTCAGCCTTCAGCTTGTTCTCTAGCGCCATCAGCTGCTTCTGGTGCTGCCGCCGCATGCGCTTGTATCCCGACATCTGCTCCCGCAGCTCCGAGTCCTGCTCGTGCTCCTGGGCCTGCCGCGTCACCTGGGAGAAACACAGGGAAGAGATACAGGAATGGGATGGGGGCAGGAGGAGGCATGCCGATCCCTCTGCTCATCCTCCACTGTACGGGGGGTGTCGAAAAGAGGCGAAAACATTTTAATCACAGAGGGAGGAGGAGGGAGCCAATAAGAGACCCATCTGATCTGAAGTCAAACACAAGTACCAGTCAGATGGGGTGTGTAACCTTTATTAAGCCTCTAAGCCAATGATTCCCAATCCAGTCCTCGGGGGGCCACAGTCGGTCCATGTTTTTGCTCCCTCTGAGCTCCCTGCCAGACAGCGGACTGTCTGTGGGTCCCTGAGGATCAAATTGCGAAACACTACCCTAAGCTGCAAACAGAGACGAGCTCGTACCAGAGAGGCGGTCCGGATGGTGGCGAAGTGCTCCCGGTTTCGGTGCGGCTTCTGCCGGGGCACCTGCATGGGGGCCGCCGGTGGCTCTGTGGGGCGGCTGCGCGGCTCCTGTTCCTCATGGTAACACTCCTCTTCCTCCTAATGAGACGAGGCAGGGTCAGTGCTAAGCATGATGCAGCTCGACTTTATTGCATATACTAGCAAAAAGTGTGTCCTGAAGAGGAAGTCCTTAGTTGTCCGAGTGCAGGACTCTTCTAAGAACTAGATGCAATGAGAACGATGACTATGTATTCCCCGGATGCCCCCCCATCTAATCCATAGTCCTCTCACACTCCCAACCTCTACAATCTCTAGTCCTCTATACCAGTGTTTCCCAATCTGATCCTCAGGGACCAGCAGACAGTCTATGTTTTGCTTGGTGGTAGCAAAAACATGAACTGGCCTGAGGACCGGATTGGGAAACACTGCTCTAAACACTCTCCCCACCTCTCCAAAAAAATCTTTTATTTACAAGCCCAGTTCTGTCTGTCTCAATGAAATCAAATTCACTAGCTCTGTGTCAGTGGCTGTCCTATCCTGTGCCACCACTAAGTAGCATTGCTTCCATTTTGGTGTGATTTGACTCAGAGCTCTGATCAGCTCTAGATCTTCACCCATACAATGTCACAGCAAATGAAAATGTTCTGTCTACAAAACACAAATAATCCCCCTCCGGCAGGGAGGCAGGTGGGCAACGCACCGGCTTGAGGTGGATGACGGAGCTGTTGGACATGACGGTGTGGTCGCCCTCCATGAGCTCAGACTCGCTGTGGTCGTCAGCGGCGCCAGCTGCATCCGGCAGGCTGTTGACGGAGCTGCTCTGGGAGCTGGCGCTGATGGACATGCTGGGGATGGACTGGTTGCTGCCCACGCTGCTCACGGTGCCCGTACGGCCCGCTCCGTGCTCTGGCTCCTGTTGGGGGTGGGCAGCACATCACAGAAGGGGCAGACAGTCAGCGATAGAAGAGTAAAAAGACTAATAAGGGAGACTTATTAAAAATGAAAGAAGAGAGACAGTAGGTGACATCAATAATACAAGGTGGCGGACCACATGATATTGAGAAAGGCACGGGCAAAAGGAGGGTCCTTAACCTCCCCCCCAGAAGCCGGTACAAATGGGCAGAACAAACGGGGGGGGGGGGGAGGAAGAGAGGCCCACCTCCTCTCCATCGGGGGGCTCTGCCACAGGCCCGTTGGGAGCCTCCTGGAACAGGATCTTCTTCATCTTGCGGTACTGCAGGTTGTCCAGTTCTCGGACGGCATCCTTTGTCCTCTGGATCAGGTCCATCAGCACCGACTCAGGCCGCTCCCGCAGGAGAAAGGCATGCTGGAAGGAGGGGCATGGAAAAATATGCCCGGACGAACCATAAGTTCAGCCAGTTTTAGTCTTCAGTTTGTGATCTTCCCAGCAGAGCACTTGAGCATTACCTAGATGTGTGTTAAAACGGAGGCAGAGCTCAAAGGTGACAGGTCAGCCGTGACCTTTTCCCTTGATACTGGGATTGATACATCCCTGTGTCAGCATCTCACATTTCGAATATGGTTACATTTTAACTTCATAGTTCAATCACCTTTTTTCATAAAAGCTCCATCTAAAACAGTAAATTTCCTAATTTAATGTACTGTCATCACTCATCATATGAACTCATTCATCTAACGCTTATTCAAAACATCTCACAGTAGAGAGAAGAATTGCATTTTATGTGCGCTTTCTGGCATTTGA
Organism: Paramormyrops kingsleyae; assembly: GCF_048594095.1. Classification (NCBI taxonomy): domain Eukaryota; kingdom Metazoa; phylum Chordata; class Actinopteri; order Osteoglossiformes; family Mormyridae; genus Paramormyrops; species Paramormyrops kingsleyae. Next base: position 4,208,508 of record NC_132814.1, read on the forward strand.
ACCCACAACCTTTGCATTGTTAGTGCAACACTCTGCTTGTTGAGCTACAGGAGTCTGAGTCAACAGCCCACAGGCGCTATGACACACAGCTCCGCATTGAGGCATTTTAAGTAGCACGTGACCCGCATGTATGAGAAGGTACCACTGGATTGGAGTAAAAAAAACTGGAAGAATGGACGATGGTAACGGTAGCTGCTGGCCAATGTGACGCATGCTGGTTGAAGGACGTGCTGGGGACTGACCTTTAAGAGCTCCTCTGAGTGCGGCCTGTCTTGAGGGATTTTCTGAAGGCAAGAATCTACAAAGTTTCTAAAGTAATCCGACCTGAAGAGAGGGAAGGAAATAGGTGTAGATTAATATCTGGATTAAAATGGAACTGTGAACCCGAGTGTAACATCGCTATGTGATCCTCGTACTACGCAACCTAAGCCTACGTTATCACGTATATATCATAAGGCTAACTATGCCGCCGGTACTTTCACTGCAGCTAAAGGACACCAAGCCCTCTGCTGGCTCTGGAAGCGGCTCTGGGTGACTGATGTCATCGTAGGGTTGGGCCCGCACTCACCATTCACTGGACTGCAGTGTGGGGCTCTCGTTCTGCGCTATGTGGTATAAGGCACTCATCGCGTTCATGTTGAATAGGGGTGGCTTCCTCTCCGCTGAAACCAGGAGGCATTAGAGAGGGGGGGTTAGGGAAAGCCTGGGGCTGGGCAGCCTCCCGTCAAAGACAAAAAGCTCCACGGAGGCCTTCATCCGGAAACCAGAGACGCAAAACATTATAGAATCTCCGGCGGCGAATGGGGCGGGGGCACTTTCGGGGTGCCACGGATGGAGCAGTGCAGCCACGTAGCACCGAAACAGGGGAAGTGAGGGAGAGACAAAAAATAAGGTGGTGACCAGTGTCATATAAAGCGCTAAGTCACCGTAGAGGATGAACAGAAAGACAGAAGAAGAGTGTGAAGGAAGGAGCCACCTGGCGGTCAGGAGCGCAGATAGACATACGCGGCATGCATTCCTCACCTAACTCAATGCAGGTGATTCCCAGTGACCAGACGTCCACCTTGCCGTCGTACTGACCCTCGTCCATGGCCAGTATCACTTCGGGGGCCATCCTGAGGACGGGTTGGGGAGGGAGTGATTGCATTGCACTGGCTTGTCAGAGGACATGTTCCAAGCAACAGATTAAGCCCAGAGTGATCATATACGGATCTGTTAAAAACTAACACTGTCCCCAGACCTATGGTAGCAGATAACGGGGTCCCCTCAGCCCCCAATGAAGACATTTCTAAATTGGCAGGCCTTCAAACAGACACCCCAGCAAAGGATCCAATCAAGAGATGCAACGGAGGAAGGGCGGTCATCGCAAACCTTACCAATATGGCGTCCCCACAAAGGAGTTGGCGGGGGAGGCAATGGAAGCAGAGCCGAAATCTGCCAGCTTCACCTGCCCGGGTTCCGTCAGCAGGATGTTCCCAGCCTTGATGTCCCTGCAGGGCCCAGCGATGCAGTGAGGAAGGTGCAAGAGACACACATAACCTCAGGCAGCACACAGGTGTAGACACAATGGTATTCACCTGTGTATCATGTTGTGGGAATGAAGGTAGGCCAGGCCCTGCAGTGCACCATGGGTAATAGCGGCAATCTCCAGTTCTTGTAGCGGCTTCTTATGCACTGAAAAGGATGACAGAGAAAACATTAACCGCAACACACGACACAGGATGGAAATTAAGTCCGGAACCCAAACACTATGGGGAAATACCCTAACAATGACAACCTTAACCCGTACCCAGCCCTAACCTTAACCATAAGAAACCAAGCAAAATACAAGACTTTTGGCATTTTTAGTTTTTTTTTTTGAAATTACAGATTTTTATATTGAGCTTCTCCTTGTGGTCACCAAACTAAATGGTCCCCACAAGATCAAAATAAAAAGTTGCTGTACATTGTGGAGGCATTTGGTCCTTACAATGTAATATGTGCCTGACCCACACATGCACACGCACGCACGCACGCACGCGCACACACACACACACACACACACACACACACACACACACACACACTTTTCACACGTAGTGCTACAGCGCATGACATAAGTGACATAATTATATGACTAACTCCAGTGCCCTCCCCACTCTCACACAGCCGCCAATACGGGAATGACACGAGAAAAAGTTACCTTCCAGAAGATCGGAAGCAGAACCCAGGCAGTACTCCATGACCAGCTACACAGAGAGAGAATAGGCGAGTTGAAAAAAAAAACCGTCCTCTCAGCTAACTGGTCACATATCAGCAATTCCATCATGAATACAGAAGCACAGTCCCACTGGAGACAAACTGAGTGATTGCTCCATGGCCACGAGGGCAAAACAGTCCTTTTTAAGTGCACAGGGCATGTAAAATGCTAAAAAAAGAAATTGTTAAATGTCTGAGGCTCTACAATGTTATGTTTCACCACTAGGGGGGGGGGGGGCTTCCTCACTGCAGTCTGACTAAACAAGCAGTAGATGATACATATTTAAACATTCGAAACAATTAGGCCGACGTAAAGTCTCCCAGAGTGTAGGGGTCATGTCTCACCCAGGCGGTGTGCTCGCGGAGGTAGCAGCCCTTGTACTCAATGCTGTTGGGGTGCTGTATCCTCTGTAGGAACTTGACCTCTTTGATGATATCCTGCCATTTCTGGGGAGATTTGGGAGGGGGGGGGGGGCGCAACACATGGTGTCAACTTCACAGCTCTGTCCACAAGGTTTACATTTACACCTCACCTGAGAGACATAATCAGATGGACATCAACAGTATTATGTAAATAGGAGATAAAGGAGACAACAAATGCAGGTAGAGGCTCTCTCTCTCTCTCTCTCTCTCAGGTGTAGCAGAAACCCCCAAAAAGCTTTCATCAATGCGATCACCTTTAAATATATTAGTCATACTCTGAAGTGACAAGAACCATGGAGGAGCAGCAAAATATTTCCATAGGCAACCTGTGCCTCCCACAGCTCAGTTTACATTCTTCACATAAACTTCTAAGAATGTCATTACATCAGCCGCCCTGTTCTATCAGAGGAGCTGAACTCGGGTTTGACTCACTATAACATACGGTGACCGGCAAGCAGATGGTGCGTAACAGGCAGACCTGTTTGCAGTTTAAGACGGGTCATAGATCCAGCAAGACTCAAACATGACAGTGAATACCCCAGAACGTCATCAGTGTGGCCTTTCAGTTGGTCATGGATTCTGAAATGCCAGGAGCCACACAAAAGGGTTTCACCAGGTAGAGCCTTAAAAGGAGAGCCGGTCATGAGATTCCATTTCTGTCAGCAATTCAGCTGTGCCACCTAATGTCTGAGCCTCTGCTCCATCCCCAACATCACCCATTTCTGATACACCCAAGCACAAAAGAGTAAGATATTATGAAGAACAAAGCCATTCCCATTTAACTACTTAGATGGATTCAGGGTGGATGCTTTTAGAAAGCTCTGGGGGGGGGGGGGGGGGGCTCACCTCGTTGGACTGCTTCCCGCTATAGGACATCTTCTTGATGGCCACCACTTCCGCGGTCCGCACATCCCGTGCCTAAGATGGAGAGAGAGGAAGACTCAGTACAGCAACGAGCCCGTAAGCAACCATCCAAGTATTGAATACAGAAGCACAGTCCCACTGATATGTACTGTACTACAGTACATTTTAAATAGGTAAATGGCCAAAACAGTGAACAGCCAGTGCACCACTGTGGTCAGTGAAGATGACAGGCTGTAGGCTACAGCGAAGTCTGTAGCGTGTGTTGGCTTGAGAATTATAAATTAAATGTAAAACTGTGAGCGTGTAATGCAACACAAATATAGGTTACAGTTCTAGCTGTAAACAGATGGACAAATTTTTCAAATTGTTACATATGCTGACGATGCTATTTTTTCTTTTTTTATCAGACATCTAATTTTTTTAGGTTTTATTCACCTGAAAAGAAAAAATAGCATCGTCATAATTACTTTAAGACATAATGAATATAATTGAAAGAATGTTACATATGCTGGGAAGATACAACATTAATACCAAAACACTGGTATTGGTTTTAGGGTTGAAATGAGTGGCCACATTTAAACACTAAAATGGACTAGATGCTGTTGAAATAAGAACAATGTATTCCCCGAACATCCCCGTCACCCCCTCCAGACCCTACTACTCCGGCACCCCCAACCTCTACAATCTCTAGCCCCCCCTCCGCACACACACTCCCCCCATTTCACCAAAAAAAATCTTTATTCAAAGCCCAACTATGTGCGACTTTTCCCAATGTAATTAGGTTCACCAGATCTGTGCCTGAGACCTTTTCTTTGCTATCACTATGCGGTGATTTCTCTCAAAATTGCATCAGTTCCAGATCTTCAGCCATACAATGTGTCTGCATAATTTGAAAATGATCCATCAAATACTTTTTGAGTTATAATCTTAATGAAAAAAGTGTCTGTGCTAACGGCAGGCCAGTCCCTAAATCATCTGTATTCCCTGTCTGGGGAATACAATAACCAAATAAAAATAAACCCCAGTCACAGGCTTCTGCAAAGTGGAGTTAGGGCACTGCAAACCCCCGCTCACAAGCAGGTACGTACGAAGTAGACAGCCCCGAAGCTGCCATGGCCGATCTCACGTAGGTCAGTGAAGAGCTTCTCTGGGTCCTCCTTGAAGAAGAGCTCGGCTATTTCGGGGTCCTTCAGGCTCCCTGCCCGGCTGGTGGAGGGCATGCTGGGAGAGCTCCGCTGCCGCCACCGGGGATTATCTGGGCCTGCGACTGCGACTGAGCTGCAAAAGCCCCCGGTGCTGGCTCATCTGCAACAGGACGGCGCTGTACGCATGAGCACCTAGGGGGGAAGATGTCCATCTGATTATGTCTCTCAGGTGAGGTGTAAATGTAAACCTTGTGGACAGGAACCGACATGTACTGCAGAGAGAGACTAGCTAAGGTGCAAGTCCAGCATGTTTCGGTTTTCCAGGGCAGAAGGATCACCTCAATAAAAGCATTGCTGGGCTTTGAGGGTGATAGCGATGCAAAACCGAAGACGTGCTTATTTACCGTTCACACAATAGAGCTGAAACGAATACAGAGGGTAAATTTCAATATAACTGTTTTTGAAAGGGTAACATATCTCCATAGCAAAGGCATTGCAGCAGGACGTTGTATAATAAACTTAACACATTTCAAAGTAGTCATGAACATAGAATATTTATTGTACAAATCTGCAATTATAGAAAAAATATGAAAACATTTCAAGTAACTTCACTGGTTTTATCTTATATTAAAAACACAGGTTGGTTTTGTAAACTGTATAGGTAAGCAGAAAACAAGACACAGAACTAGACTAGTGTCATAACTCCATCTATATTAGTATGACCATCTCTCCCATAAAGGTCCTTCCCTGCACGCGTTCGGGTACCCGACGGGTGACCCGCAAATTTTGTTGAAACGGGTGAAAAATATTCTACTGTCGGATACAGGTTTGGGTCGGGTCGGACGCAGGAGAGCTAAATTGCGGTTTTCAAAACATCAAGTGCCAACAAAAAATACCCTAGGGCTATATTTTAGTGACAAAATCCCTGCATTCAGGATGATAAAACGTAAAATCCATATCAGTTTATGCCTGCACGCGCATTCCCGGAAATCTCTCCCACTTTCATTTTCAAAAAACGCATGCGATCTCCTCCAGTTGTTCGGAATGGATGCTGAAGTAGTCAGCTGAGGCCATCAACTGTGGACGATATCCTTTTTTTACACAGTAATATAAAGCACCGCACCAAACGCTAGTCTTCAACTTCGCATAGGATTTCCAATCGGGTAATCAAAGGAAAATGGACAGTGCATGTAGGTAGCCTATAAAACCCAATACTGTGCAGGGTAGCCTAATGTACATTTTATATAATACTAGTTTTATTAACACATTTGATTGTAAGCTGGTAAGGCTATATGTGGGCATGGCAATATCAAACATTATTTGAGTTTGGAGGTAGGCTACTACCATTTGTTTTGCTTATTATTAGGCTGTTATTAAGCAACATTTACATTTGGCTATGCCTTTTCAACTGACGTTGCACATGTCACTGGTCGTTTGTTGTGCCAATAAACTTGTCTTTAATTTTTAATCTGACTGATTTTCATTCGGGTGCGGGTCGGGTGTCGGTATTTATTTTTAGTGGATCGGGTGCGGAATTTTATTTTATTTCTGTCGGCTAACGGTTCGGATATGGGTTTAAGTATGACGGGTATGGGCGGGTGCGGTTTGTCAAAATCAGACCCGTGCAGGACTCTGCTGACAGGTGCAGCAATAATCATATAAACAATTTTCATATAAATAATAAATTACTATTTGACGTGACGTCATTACGTCATTTTTGCAGGCGAGGAGCGGAAATTTCTGCGGTAGGGCGGTATAATCAAAATCTCTCCCGCTGGCCAAATTTATATTGTGTACCGTTTATACCGCCCAGTACTAGATCAAATCATATATCGCAATATATACCGTCTAAGGTTCAAATTATACCGCAATATGAATTTTATGGCATATCGCACAGCCCTAATTCAAAATTCACTTATGGTACTTACGTTCTTTTTAAGTTTTCGCGACCTGTAAATGCTTACGTTACCTCATCTCATGGCCGCATATTTTGCATTATGTCACTATTTCATTTGTAACAAATTTATCGGCTTCCTTTTGACTTGGAAACCCAAAATGGTTCCACACCGGCGACTTCGCTGGAGTGATGCCAATGCTGTCCTCCTCAGCTGACATTTTTCACGGAATTGCAGTAGATCGAATGGCGCCAAGTCATAAAACAATCTGCGTGCAAATTTTATTTTTTAAAACACTTTAAATGTCGAAGACAGCACATATCTGCAATGTTTTAAATACAGTGTGTCTTTACTGTTGTCAGATACTCATTTTGCGATCTCATTTTTATATTTATGTGCATGTCGTGATGTTTGCCGTAAAGAGCCTCACATCAGAACACGTGACTGCTGTAAACATTACAAAAGACCGTCGATTGCATTTTTGTTTTTTGTTCTTTTGCTAAATAGACAAGAATAAGTTCTGATTTTATGAATATTCAAATATTTACCATGCGAATAATGAATATGTATTCAACGACAGGGCAATATTCGGTGCACCGAATATTCGAGTGTATCGTAATGGCTCTGTCACACAATCATTATTGACTATGTGCTAATTTCTGCTAGCATGTCTTTGAGCACTGCCGTCTTACGTTTGCTTGCATAATTTCGCTTGCATAAATGTGAATTACGAATCGATTCTGTTCAGCTGTTCTACAGTACATTTTAAATAGGTAGTTGGAAATTTTCAAGTTCCAAGTTACTGGGAAAGCGTCATGCGTGATACTGCTAATAATGAATAATATATAGAATATACCTTTTTTCCCTTTAGATAATCCATGCATATCGACACAGAACAACAGTACCTCCATGAATGTTGACCAATCAGATGATGGTGATGCAACCTGCTCAGTTTGGTCATGCTCTTGGCCCTGCTGTCAGCACAGGTATGGATAATTTACAATGGAAAACAGTTTGCGGTACAACTCGGGCTTGGTTCTTGGTGGTAGTGGAAAAGCACCATAAGCATTCGTCACAACGATGAAAAATTAATATATGCATAGAAGCCGACCCTTCCCCACAGAGACACTAGTCAGGCCAGGTAGCACAGGTACCCTATTGGGGCTTCAAGAGGGTCATACCACTGAAAGGTGGCCGGGTGTGGATGTGAGAGAGAACCAAGAGATGAGCAGTAGTCATGCTTCCAATAAATAACTCATTGTACTCTGAATGCAGGCTGCACCCCCCCCCCCAAATTGTGCTAAGGGAAGGGGGACTCAGCAGTGACTGGTGGCGGCAGGAGTGGAGCAGACTAGTCAAAGTTTGCTTGAAATTACTTGTTATGCATAACTCTTCCAGTCCCAGAATATTATGGTAAATGTACTAATAGATAACAACACTCAAACACATACTCAGGGCAAAGCACAGAACTGGGCCTTAAGACTTGCTTTCTTGGAGCAATAACAGAACCCAGATGACACGAGGCCCCCTGGTGGACATGGAGTTAAGCTGGTACATTAAGGTGAAGGTGGCCCTCTGAGCAGCACAACAGAACAAACAACTGGAAGCAAAGAGGGGGCTGTATACACACTAGTTTTATTAAGGATAGGAGCTTAACTCAAAGGTATAACAGCAGATATCCTGGGATTTGAAGCTGTAAGAGTTTGGTAAAAACCCTAGTTTTTCCTGGTTTCACAAAGACCATCTGCAGACATCATATGCAAGATGTATCAGTGCCATCAAGACTCCGGAAGCTGGTACTAGGACTTCTGAAAAACCTGCATTTTTCTGAAGGCTAGATGGAGGACCTCCTCATCAAAAAGGCAAATAAACAAACAGTGGGTGATGCCAAGCACAATGTGACAGTAACCTGAGCTTTTCACAGATAGGCTTTCCTGCGTTTTGGGCAGGGACGCCGAAAGACTGGAATTTAAGCATTGGGAAGCACAACAAATGCACTAATACAAGGCAGACTTCTCATGCAGTGACAGTTGAATTCCAACACTGATTTTAGGGCACTGCAGATGTTAGGGTGAACAGTTTAGACTCTGTACTTCAGCACCATGCTATTGTAATATGACTAACTGGGAAAGCAGCCGAGAGTATCAATGAAAAGTTGAAAAGAATGAAAATCATTTCATAATATAAAAAAAAATCACCCAAAACGAGCACGCAGTCAATACATGCTTAAAAAATCACCATGTCATTAATACTGCTGGTTCTTGTTGTTTTCTACAGGGCAATCTCGTGGAACACGAAAATGCATCCTAAGGAAGAGGTAAGAAAAGTACGAAAAGAATGTCTAAGAAACACTGTGGATTCAATGGCAATCCAGTTCACAGAAGGCAAATGCAATGTTGTAACAAAAGCCCACTAGACTTCCAGTTTACAGTACATGCAGTGAACCATTTGTACTGCAAACAACACAATTAATACACATAAAAAGGCTGATCTCAGCATCATGACTGGGAACACAAACTAAGCACAGGTCAGAGGAGTCATCCAGTAGTAACTTGCGATGTCTGGGGTGAGGTTCTGCATGCACTGAACACAGAACTCACCTGACTGGCTTAGCGCCAATCAGCAAACTGGCTCTTCTGGTACAGTCGATACTTTACAGACATGGTGTAAAAGACTTCACCACATTACGAGGTTCTACGCCAAAGTAAACTGCAGGAGTGCAAATGAATTCTATGTAAAGAAACAAACAATTTCCTCTCTGCCAATCATTATAAGTATCCGGTCCATCCTGAGGTTGAATTTGCCTTCTGGGCAATTGATAGAAACCTAGAGTTCCTGCTTAAACCGAGTTTTACAATCAAAAAAGCCTGAAAACTTTAAAAGTGGCAGTTCTGCAAAGAACTGAATCACACAGCAATGTACTTACACACTAATTTGTTCATATATCCTTGTTAAGGTCATGGCAATCACAAACCCACAACCCCGGAGGTGTGAGGCAACAGTGCTAAGCACTAAGCCACTGGGCTGTCTGCATTACCCTTGCAAGGCCCCAACCTGCCCATATAAGCGTGGAGCCCCCTGCTGGCCTGTCCTGCGGCTCCTCCTCTGAGGCATGCTGCTTGCTAGCAGTAGCTGCACTGCCCCCTATCTTCACCTTGCTCTGCAGGAATTAGTCTGATTAAAGAGCTCAGGGCAAGCCCTTGACCAGGAGGCTACTTACAGCTTACAGGGTGTGCAGACCTACCTCATGATGACCACCTGGACACACGGCCTGTCTGTGTTTTTACACAATCTTTCATAAAAAACACAAAAACAACAAACACGACACCATGACAAAAAAACAACTATGTCCATCATGATACTCAAACTCCTACGACAAGACAGCGCAAAGGCGGCGGGGGTGTTTGTCAACAAAAACAGAGGAGCAACAGCAGCAAAGATTTCACACCGGCAGTCTTCTTGGGGGAGCTCCTACGGAGAAGTGACTCCATTCTTCCACATGCCTGCATTTGCTGATTTAAAACAAAGGCTATGGTTCAAAATAAAAAAAATATATAAAAATGAACTTTTCTCCATACTATACACTGACAAAGTATCATTAGCAGTCATGCACAAGCAACACAAAACAGCTCTCTTTAGAAATAAAAGCTTCATTTAGCCCCTTGCCTTCATCTGGCTGGGTGTTGCGAGCATGTGGGGGGGGGGGGCAGGCCCTCGGTCCCTGGAGCCTTGCTCAGATGATCAGCTGCACACAGAGCCAACGCCTGGGTCACAAGACAACCTCCCCCCCATTCCCTTGATTATGGAGACTGTTCAACCCAAATGGTAGTGGAGTACAGCTGTAAAAGGCCTGCCGGACAGTCAGCAAGGATGGATTCAATACTTTCTTCAAAACTAATTTCAATAGCATTTAAACCCATCATGCCTCACTCCTAATATAGACTGGATTATTGACGGAAAGATAAAAAGTACAGGTTTTTACATGTCTTTCTCTAACATGTAATTCATTTACAATGACAACAGCAAATATTCCTTGCCAAGGAATCTGCTTATCGTGATAAAGGGCTGCACGTTTTAGCACGTTCGTGGCCACGTTAGCTTAACAGGTGATGCGGGAAAACTACATAAAACCATAGAGACTGTTCACACCATCAATGCGCTACAAATCTGGGGGAAAGACAGACACACAGACAAAGAGAGAGACACACTAACCATAACCCTTTACAGAACTTCACGTCTGCAGTTTAACTGACTACAATCACAGCACTCCAACTTACAAGGAAAGCCTAGGGGGCATTTTAAAAACCACCCCCTTTCCATTGAAAGGACGTTCTTCCCTAACTGATGAACGACTGGGATGTTCAGCAATCAGGCAAGTGCCAAGGATGGCTATGTGCACCATCATGCCAAAGCATTACAACGGACACACAAGAAGAACAGTACAGATATATCACCACCTGCTAAATGCCGCATTTGTACTGACTATGTACAAAACACAACTGAGCAGAGGGTAATGAGACAGAGTCATGACCAAGAGGCTACCAGGTCAAGCTCTCGGGCAGTAGAGAGGAGGCTTTTCTGGCAAAATACTTGTACTGCTTTGAACAGGTTTTAAGTCTGAAATCTAACTGTAAGTCACTCTGGAATCAAGCAGGCAAATAAATAATGCATGAAAATAATGTGAAATGTGCTGATAAAACCAAAAATCTCCTGGGAGACCACAGAGAACTGCACAGCACTCTGCCTTCCTGTTATCGATCTGCTCAAATAACAAATTAGCCAAATCAAGTATGATCCTTCAACATCTGCCCTTTCTGCTAAGAAAACGGCGTATTGACTTCATTTCCCCCAATTGATTCTCATCAAATACCGTTTCCTAATGAAGATCTAGTGACTTCGTTAATTAAGTGTATAAATGTAAAAGCACAAAACTTAAAAACCAAAGGCAACACCACTAGTCTAATTGTTTTTCATTAGGAAGAAAACCTTGAGATACGGTGAGGGAATCTCACATTGCACACTGGACTGCAGCATTCTCAAAACAGCTGAAGACTGAGCTCCTATTAACAGAGGACTGTAGTGTTTGTGTACATTCTGGGAAAGGGTGGGGGGCCATGATATGGGGAATTGAGGGGAAGTTGGAGGGGGGAGAGTAAGGGGTGTTGGCTGAAATTCAGCTACTGTGAAGAGATTATGCCGATACGACACTCCTGAATAGCAGCGGCACAGCGGCCTGTGGCAGCGCCTAGCTATAAGCGCAACGGGAAACAGAATCAGTCTGTGTAGTGCAGACGGGCGCTTCAGCGGGGTGGGGCAGGATTCCTTCCGGGGACACGCTGTTGCCACGTTACTCAGCCGCTATACTAGGGGCATGCCCCCCTAAACACATACCAGCATTTTTCTATCCCATTTTTAAAGTGTAACTGTCCGCAATAATTAGCATGCATGCATGCTAAACATTACACTATTCTAGGGAAGTAGCGTTAGTACACGACTCCTGCTTCTCGAAGTGTTCCAGATTTTCCTACTCTGTTAGACTAGCTTAAAACAAGGGTGGGGAAGCTTATCCTCAAAGAACCAGGGTGTATGCAGGTTTTTGGGATAACCTTTATGACAGCTGTTCAAACCCAGGTGCGAGGACTGTTCAGCCAGTCAGTCCTCTAATTAGTAATCTAATTAGGGAGTTGCAGCGAAAACCTGCCCTTTCTGGATACAACTGCCCACCCCTGGCTTTAACAAACAGAAAACACGTGTTAACAACTGCAACCTGTGCCACACAGCATTCACTTCACGATCATCAGGCTGACATGACATGCTCGATGGCCTTGGGGAACAAGCATTTTGCCTCTGTAAGCATCTTGTAGGATTATATTCAAGTGACTCCCCACTGCATGCCACACATGAGACCTCGTCAGAAGGCACTGCAACGAAGAAACCCCAGCAGCCAATTACCTTGCAGGTTCACAGCACCTGAATGGAGTACGACACAAAATCTCAGAAAGAACCATGTCCACAATCTCAGCAGTGCCACTGGGACTACTATAACCTCAGTTCATATTGTCTGAATGGAACGCCTTCATTAAACACACAAGTGACTGGCCACATCATTCCAGTCTAAAACATATATTAGGCCATCAGTCACGCAACATTCAAAGTTTTGAATACCTGCTGCATGGCAGTAAGGATGGGTCTCTGTCTGTTTTTCCCAAAAACAGGTGCAACTCCCCACCTCCCCTTTTAATTCATGTTACACATTTAGATTCAGCAATCTCCAAACGAGAGGAACAAAACCCACTGCAGACATTCAACATATTCCTGTCCGTATGCACACATGCGCGTGTCCCTGGCTGACAAAGCAACTCACTGTTTCCCCAGCTTTTATGCAGACTTTTTCCCCAAAATGAAGTTATATTCATGTAACTCACATCTCATAGCTCACAAAGAATTACAACTGGGTTGGCAATAAAACTGATTCATTTTACTATAATCCTCTTGGACGAAGCATCATGAAAATTTTTGGATACCACCTGATAATTAAGTCTATTTATAAAATACAAATTAAGCAGTCTTATAATGCTTCCAATACGATACACAAAACTCTGTATAAAGAAGGCTCCTTGTTCAATAGTAATTTTTATTTCCTGTTGCATAAACACTCATACTTTGTTCATATCAACAGCAACCGATAGCCATCTCATCATTTTTGTACATTTTTCCAGTAGACAGATCTAAGCAACTGGCATGCAGTCAAAGATAAATTCTCCCACTAGTATCTACCATAACTCAATATCAATTGCTTCACAAAATGTCTAACTGAATATTGATAAAGCTTAAATATCTGCCAAGATTGACACACAAGACAGATGATGTCTTGATTTTTAACAAATGTCGATATGATAAACGATATATCTCTATATTGTTTGTTCAAGTCTTATAATGCAATCATAATAATAATGAGGAAAATAGAGCGACAAGGTTTCACCAAATCCTAGAATGGGAGAATAACACCAGAGATTCCCAATAAAGACAACAAGAGTAAGACAGCTGTCAACATCACTACAGTAAAATCCAGTTAAATTACGGACTTTAAGGGACCTGAAAAATGTCTGTTATATCCAAAGTCCATTATATCCAGAGTTGCTGTGTGCCCAGAACACAACTATAGGACACCATTTACTCATGCCACACCCCAGCAGATACACTTCTTGTATAGATTATTATATTGTAGATGTAGTAAACCAACTTTACCTGACCAGATTCATGACTATTAATAATCCCGATTACGTATCTGCACTGGATATCACTGGCACGCCCACACGCCTTGTAGGCTGAGCCTGCATGTCCGTTATAGCCGAACAAAACTACAGCTAAAAGCGGCCCTGGGGACCAAATTGTTTGTCCATTATAAGCGAAATTCCATTATATGCGATTCCGCTATATCCGATGCTTTTTCTGCATGTTCTTAAAGGCGCACGGCCAGGACCAGTGGACCTCGTCCGTTATAGACAATATTCCGTTATAAGAGAGAGTCCACTATAATGGGATTTTACTGTATAAGGTTAAGGTTCAAATCTGTGGAGGGAAAGTGCAATCACCAAACCTGACAAGTTCTGTGAATATCCTATTTCTCAAAGGGACACAGTCTATGATGTGGTCTGGGCTGGAGCAAGCCAAAACATACTAAACTGTTTCTCCTTAAGCAGTGTTACGTCCCACCTACAAATTTCACTCATTCATTCAAATCTCACATGATTTGTTCCAGAAGTGCTCATGTACTATGGTCAAGTGGTGACAGTGCCTCCATATCATAGCAGAAGCCTAAAGAGAGACCTTCAGCAAATGACCACATGACTAATCACAGTTCAGGAGCATTACTCTTGAATTCAAGAGAAAGTCCACCCAATCCATTCCCCTAACTACTTCTTTAGCAACAGCATTTATACAAAGCCGTGTATGTAGCCCCTATTCCCCCAGCCAAAAAAGAAAGAAAAATACTACTGGAACCTCATGAAAATCCACGCATAATGCATAGTCCTGAAGGTAAGAGTCACATACTCAAATGTCAGGTGACTTCAGGGGTCTTCAGTGCAAAGTGCCAAAGAAAGGTGCAAACGAGCACGCAGAGGTCAGAATCCAGCAGGTTTCACCGGTACTTTCCCAAGCTGAAAGACCGACAGCTGAAATGTAACCCGAAACAGTGAGATCACCCAGCCAACTTCCCAGGGCAGAAGACTTGGTGTTGCTGCAATAGCCAAATGTCCATGGCTCTCAGGCCATTTAAAAATACAAAACAAGTACAAGTGTCTAACCGAAACCAGGAACACACATCCTCCTTTAATATGAATATAATCGCAAATTAAATTTTGTGCATGTTTTGTTCAAGATTTCTTATTAATTAGTACATTTGATCTTTTTTATTACAAAAAAATTCCACAACCACCAACCTTTAAGCGCTGTATCAATGCAAATACTTGAAAAAATGAAGCAGGTAGGTTTACAGTTACTTTATGTATAGAAATGTATGAATGTGCAAGGTATAAAGAAATTTCCCAACTCAACACATATATCGAATGTTTCTTGAATTGATCATTAAAACTTGATTTAAAGATTTTAAAAGTCAGTTTTAATAATAGATGAGTGTGGCAAAAAAAAAAAAATCATGAAACATGAATCGTAAAAATTTCCCACAATTAGTCTGTTCATAGCCTTTAATAATCCTTCCTCAAAACTTTCAGGCTTGTTCTAAAAATAACAGCAAGAAAACTAAGTGATCTGCTCATAGTTGCTGTGTTTTTAATCCCATGAGATGTCTGTTTATTTATGACCAACTTTACATGCTCAAATTTGGGTGTTCCAGCAGATCCCGGTCCCCCAGAAATGGCAGGTTCCCTAAAGGTACCTTTGGCCTCAGGCCTGTAATATAACTTCCTCTGCTGTGACCTGAAGTCTCAACCACACCCCATAACTTAACCCTTTCCTTACTTATGGAAGGGGGAAAAAAATCAATTCTCCAGTATAGACTGCCTGCTCACAGAACAATCAGGAGTTGAGCAAGACAGGCTTTTCTCATTTGGCAGTGGTAGGGGTTAGAGACAAAGGCTATTAGGAACTCCTGCTTTATGGCTGTAAAGCACTGAAAATTGAAATAGAAGCAAATTTGACAGCTATGTCCGCAAAAACACACTCTGCTTACCTGGTACACCCAGAGCATGGATGCAGCCCGTTTCAAAAAGTGGCTAAGCGAGCAGCCAGAAGAACAATATGGTATTCAGAACCCTAATACATCCATCCATGCATTGATCCATCTTCTGCACCTGCTTGTTCTACACAGGGTCACAGAGCCTATTCCAGAAGCTATGGGCAGAAGGCAGGGAATTGCCCAAGATAAGACGCCAACCCATTGCAGTGCACATATCTAATTCACACACACATTCACACCTACTGACAATTTGGCAACTCCAGTTCACCTTAACATATTTTTGGACCGTGAGGGAAAACTGGAGAATCAGGAGGAAATCCCAGAATGACATGGGGACAACATAAAAAATCCACACAAGGCCCCATGACGGCGACCTGAACCCCGGTCCCAGAGGTGTGAGTGCTATCCACTGTGCCACCCCTACCAAATCCTATAACACAATAATGACAAAACCAAATCCGGGTGTGCTGCTGGTGACCATAACCAGGGAACACACATCCTAAACAGAGATGGGGTGACTGCCAGCTCTCTCTGCAGCCCCTATATCATCTTCACAGCTTTCATTCATTCCACTCCCCTTCTAGCAAGCATGACCATTGGTTCAAACAGTGGAGGTATTTTAAATAGAGATTTCCCTACCACTCATATACCCAAGACTATGGGGTCTACATGTATGCCCAGTCATGACCCAGCTGGTGGCTAAAGGAGCCAATGGGGTGAAATTAATTCTGGTAAAATCAGTTCTCTCATAGTTTTTACTGACCATTTTATGTGGATAAATTCTTCCAGAGTCACGTTACACATAAACAGCTACACTGTGGGGGTATGCTGAATATTCATTTCATCTTCTTTTTCTTTAACAATTTAGACAGAAAAACACATGCAAATGCCTATATTCACCCTCATGCCATGCTTCTTAACACAATACAAAACTTCTACGTTTTTTTGGTCTTTCATCAAAATGTGTTTTTTTTTCCCCTAAACAGCTGCCCCCTATCAACCTTGCCACCCACCACATCCACACCCAAATCCAGCCTCTGGGGAAGTGTGGAGGGGTATAAGGAGCAATTCCATAGTCACCAAAGGAAAAAGAACAAATTGTGAACAAGTTCTTGTGTTAAATGAATATACAGACGCTCCTCTACTTACAAATGAGTTACGTTCAGAACGGCTGTTCGTAATTTGTTATTCAACATCATTTTAAGGGTATACGCAAGCATAAAGAACTAGGATGCTGGGAGTAAGCACGCTATGCTGCTGTGCAGCGGGAGTAGTGACCAGAAGTCATACTAGTCAGTGGTGCACAGAATAAAAAAATTGATGTTGCGGAAAGGAAATGGTAGCCCAAGGAACACAATTTGGATTTACAGTCCTCTTCGTTCATATGTCTGAAAGTTCGTAAGTTTAAAGTTCATAAGTAGAGGAGCGTCTGTATGCTCTAAAACAAAATAAGGACTTCTCAGCACCCCCACATCCAGGATTGAGCACAATTTACCTAAAACTGTAGGGAAAAACTTGAAGACAAGCTAATAATAGCAGCAAATGGCTTACAGGGAGACACTAGCGAGGGGGACGGGGGTGATTTCAGAAAAAGCACCATTTCCCATCACCATTTCTTTACACATATGGACACACTCCACATAACAACGTACTGAAGGGCAAAGTGACCACAGTTTACAACTAGCCTTGTACATGTTCTTTTCCACTCCACTTTTTACAAAATACACCGCACAGGCCCAGTTTAGACATTTGCACAAATGAATATCAATCTGGGTCTTCTGCTCATGTTTTTTTCCATTATGAACAAAAACCTAAATTTACACGAAGTAGAAAATTTAGTGATGTCTGAAGGTGATTTTTTTTTTTAATGAACACATCAGTATCACCAAAAGTCCTTATCAATGACATCTCTGGTGCAACATGGAACAAGATACCAGGTGACTACAATTCATATAAAAGAATTGTGTATCATCTACACAGACCAAGCCCCTCACTCCTGTGAATGGCACAGAACAAACAAATTTTACCAGAGATGTTCAAAACTGGGGGGTGTTCCAAAAAGCAGTTAGCTGGATAACTTAAGCAAAATGTAAAAACTGTCCAACAGGAAGACTGGTAAGTCACATTCCTATTGGACAATCCTTACATTTGGCTTAAGTTATCTGGCTAATGAAGAAATCCTGTTTTGTGCAATACCCCTAAAGGACTCAAGTGCAGTATTACTGAGACAACAGCAGGATGTGCTTAAGGACCACACAGAGTGGCAGGCTGATGGACCAGAGCGTTACAGCATGCAACCATATTCTACAATGCTGTGAATTTTCGCCCTTACAATTATATTGACATTTAAAATATGACAAGTACCTGCTGCTAAACAACTAACATACAAGTGCTCAACATACAGGCACTGCAAGAGTGGAGCTAAATGCTTGGTAGTGTCAGCATAAGAACTCATAAGAGTCAATATCAGAATGCTGAGGACCACACCACTGCCAGTGATTACACTACACCTTAATCCAGCACTGCCAGGGATTACATTCTACCTTATTCCAGCACTGCCTGAGAGAATGCTTCACCATATTCCTGCAGTGCCAGATATCATGCTCTACTTTACTGCAGCACTACCAGGGATTACACCACACCTTATTCCAGCAGTGCCAGTAATTATATTCTACCTCATTCCAGCACAGCATTTACGGGGGGGGGGGGGGTTGTAGCCCCTCCAATAAATCAAAACTAACTAATACACCCCCCCCCCCAATAATCATGTTTCCCCCGTAATGGGTGGAGACCTCAACCCCTCCAGTGTTCCAGCCAAAGTTACGGCCTTGGATTACGCTCTACCTTATTCCAACACTGCCAGGGATTATGCTCTACCATATTCCAGCACTGCCATATTCGACTTTATTCCAGTGCTGCCAAGGATTACAACCTACCGTATTTCAGCACTGCCAGGGATTACACCGCAGCTCAATCCAGCACTGCCATGGTTTATGCTGTATTCCAGCACTGCTAGCGATTTTGCCACACCTTATTCCAGCACTACCAGCAATTTCACCGCGCCTTATTCCAAAACGGTCAGAATTGACACTGCATATGGGTATTTCAAATTGTCAATAAATTCCTTTAAATTGTTGAGATAGTCGGAGCGGCTCAAAGTAACATCCAGGAGATAACGCGATGGTACACTAGAAGTGAGAAAAACGCTCAGATGAATATCCCGGGAGGGGGAGGGTTAAATTCTGATCAAGGAAAGCCACCGCACTTTAGGTTAGCTAAACTGCAAAGCGACATCGCACTTTAGCTAAACTGCAAAGCGGCAAAACAAATGGACAAGGATACGTGTAAACAACGACTTGTCATGATCATATACGCTTTTGCCGTTATGTCCACTCCACCTTGGAGTGGACCCCCCCCCCCGGTACTGTAATACTGTAACACCGTGCGGCACTGCACCAAAACCGACGCATCTTAACATTAACCTGAGACGAGGCAATCCAACGAACTAAAACATGCGACAGTACCGTGACTGGGCTCTCTGGGACCGATGCTCACTCAGAGTTACACCCATCTTTATTCGCCATAGCCACTGAAACACCCCTGCTATGGAACAAGCTAGCCAACTAAGCTACATAACGTTTACTAGCGAGCCGACACTCGGACGCCTCAGCTAACGCGCTGGCTTTCGGGTTAGGGCAGTCTCACGAGCTTGTTTAGCTGTACCCGGAGCACACGGACCCGCTGCGGGCCATGTCCACCTCACCGACGCGGCCGAGGTGCGCTTCAGAAGCGGACACTTACCCGTCCAACAGGCCGGATTTAAAGAGAAGCTGGGGGTAAATCGCAGCGTCCGTTTCAACGTCTCCGTTTGAAAGTACCCTCCCCTGCCCCACTGCCCAGATACCGATTCGGTTAGGGGCTGCTGATGTGTGTTGTCACACGGTGTAGGGAGTCCTCTCCAGGGCCAAAAGGGGCCCAGTAGCTCGCTTTCCAGGCACAGACAGGTCCCAAAGATGGCGGCCGTGTGCACTCCCTCCTCCCTCCCGTCGCAAACACGGGGGGGAAAAATATGAAGGAACTGCCCGAAAACTGCCTCAAACTAACCGGCGGCCACGCCCTCGCTTCCAGCCCAGGGGTTTGCAGCTCTCTGATGCTGGGAGGTGTCTCTGTCCCCTATGTCTGCGTTGTTTTCGCTGGGTACTCCCGGCCCTCCGACTTTCGTTCGGTTTCGTCTCTGCGCGCTCCACCTCGGGCCGCGAGCTCCGCCGCCTCGCGCCCACCAAATCCTACTGGCCGAAGCGTGAGGCGCACGAGCGGCGCAGCCAAGTCCCGCGGGCGGGGACATCGCGAGAGGAAGCCGGGAGTTTGTGGTTTCAGGACCGTGCCAGCGCAAGGCTCCTTACCTGACAGATCACGTCCAGATCACCTTCAGCTTTACATACGATCGGTTGCTTGTTTGTTAGAAAAGCGACTAAGCAGTGTGTTCGTTTTCCATTTGCAATCATTCATTATTATGCTACAGTATTTCACGGAACTGCACAAATTTCCTTTCTGTGGCAGCATTGATCTATACGTGTTCACCGTGATCCTACAAAAACATCCTTCTGGAATTCTATTACAGGTTCAAACACATACACTTCTGGCATGGGCTGTTTTGCTTGAGATTTTGTTCAGTACAATAATTTATTTACCCGACAACATTGCTAAGAATCCTGCAGTGTTTTCAAGTATTCATATCAAAATTTTATCATTCAGTAAACGGAATAGTTGAAAAACAGTATTTGCATTATGAGCTATAATATTTTACTACATAGTAAGCCCAGTGTAGCCATAGTAGCCCATATATAATAATACTATAGAAAGTAAAAATAATAAGAAATTTTCTAAATGTTGGAACTGAAATCGGCAGAATGAGAAAATTGTTGAATAAATTATCTAAGGAAGCAAGCAGTATGTATATGTGCCTCCATACGACAGCCTTGGCATATAAATTCAGGGCACAGAGGACAACAAAAGGGAGTATTTGCAGACCGGTGGAAGGGCCAAATTGTATCTCAAAGTCACATCTTAGAAAGCAGGAACCTCTGAATTCACATCTTTGACTGACACAAATGGATTACATACTTGTGGGATATATTCCCAGTGCTTCTCTTTTCTATTCAGAGTACTGGCACCTCTCAATATCTGCTGGTACCGAAGAACAAGGGGAGTACCGGGGGAGTTCCCCATTCCACACACTGTATATTCCAGCACCAATTTAATTTGCACTGTTTGTGTTTTACTTAATGTACATTTTCCAGTTATAAAATCAGACCACCTGGATCACATCTATACCTATGAAACTTCATGTTCAAGCTGAACTTTAAATCTCTTTTAGTAATTCAAATAGCTAATAGAATCATGGGTAGATTAAGATATCTGAGGGCTATGACCGATATTATCACGGACACTTACGGAGCTTTCCCTCTGTCATACAGGAATTGAACTGTGCCACAGCAATCATTATTATTTTTACTGTGTGCTAATTTCCGTTAGCACATCTGTGAGAATCACCATGTTTTGCAAGTATCAAAGGTTAGTGGAATTAAAATTATGAATCCATTCTGTTCAACTGTTCTATAGTACTTTTTAAGTAGGAGGTTGGAAATTTTCAGGTTCCGAGTTTTCAGGAATGTAACTCAATATGTATTACTAACAATAATATATAATATGCCCTTTCTTCCATCAGATAATTTTTGCACAGAAAACCAATACCCCGTGCATTTCGACCAATCAGACGGTGGTGATGCAACCAGCTCTGTTTGGTCTCGCTTTCAGCCTGCTAGTAAGTCAAACCATGTCAGCGCAATTTCAACTCAGATATGACTCGTATAAAAGTGCCAGGTACAGGTCAGGGACGGCTCGGTTCTAGGTGACAGTGGAAAAACGCCATTAGGCGTTGCCAAATTAACTAACTGTTCCATTAACCCCCTTAGAGTATAGGCTAGAATACCCTACGTATGTATCAGTTCGCCCTGCATGAAGTGTTCCACCAGCAAACGGGAGGTAGGGCATGAACGTGCATCATTTTGGGCCCTCAACCCAGACCAATCCAATTATGCATGGAAATTTTTAGCGGCCCTTGGAATCGTCCTAACTTTCCCCCCCTTTGCCGAGCCCTTATCACTGAAGGAGTATAGCAGAGATCATTTTAATGAGGGAGAGGGGAGCTCGAATTAAAGATTTCACATTACATTTGAGTTTTATAAATGCTGCTTTCTCTATCTTTTGGTGTCTCTCAATGGACACAGCAGGACACAGCAGGACACAGCAGTCTCGGCCCAGGTGGCACCCTAAGCGGGCATCATCAACAGCTGCTCCCCATCCAAGACAAAGCGAAAATGGCTGGCTGTCCGGCACTCCTCAACGTGTCGCTGTTCTGTGCCGGCAGGCCCGGTGTCTTGTGGTTACTACTGGGGAAGTTGTCCCAGGCCCAGACCTGAGGTTTTGCGAGTCCCGGTGGCCTGATTGAATTAATTTTCTCTGGGATTATGCATGGCAGGCCTGTGTGCAGGCACTGCAGAGTGTGCAGACTTCTAGAGTGGCCCTCCATCAGCTATGCAGTGGCATAGCTGTTCTTTTCTGGCACCGCAGAATATGCACTTTATGAAATTAGCTGGCTAAGTCAGCGCCCCCTCAGAATTTGGCACCCTAGGCAGCCGCCTATAGAATTAACTGGCCCTGTGACACGGCCCTCCTTTCTGAATCAACTCATTTCAATCAGAAATAGGCAGCCTAAAATCCATGACCCATAGTCCAAGAATCGGTTGGCTGTGGCCTAGCCCATTGTACTGAGATGGATGGACGCCATGGTCACCTCCCTGAAACTTCCACATTGTATCACCTCAAAATATGTTGGGCTGCATGTTTCCATCAAGTGTACAGTTTGCAGTTTATCAGCCGAAGTCTTTCTTCCAACATTAACCTGACTTTTCGCCAATCAAAGAACTGGTTGGTGAGCTAATTATGTTAGCATTTTTGCTTGTGGTATGAATGCGTTAAATAATACAGCATTGCTCTTCTTTCATAATGCAGTTATATACCGAAACAGTTAATATGTGGGTAGTATTTTGGTAAAGATGACGCAGACCTGCTGTTGTGGTATGCTTTATGTAATATGCCGACATCAGTTAATCTGGAAAACGTCAGTTTACTGTATACATTATATACTTTTAAATGATCTCAGTCAACACTGCATATTAAAGTAATCTCTGGTACTCTTTGTATTTGAAGCTTTTAGTCACAAGTCAAGCACTGCAACAGTGTATGACTTCCAGGGTCATTTTTATTACTACGTTAGCCTACAACAGCATTTGCTTCTTATAGGCTCCTTTTCAAAATAATCTACTGTGCAAAGTCGTTTACTGTTTTACAGCTGTTGACACGTAATCCAGAACATACGAGGTCCTTACAATGGCAAAAGGTCACTGGATCAGGTGACAGCTGAGATCTCAGCAAAGGCGTAAGAATTCCAAACGCTCAAGGCAGATCAGAGCGACTACACGGAGCCCCTTCCCTCTTCAGTTGACCAATGGTAACGCGGGACAGGCTTCCCGCACTCCTGATTGGGCGTCTTCCGGCCCTCCTACACCCCCTAATGAGAATAAAGTGAAGCCTGTCTCTGTATCCAGGCGGGTGACGGGGTTACTGCGGCTGCGCCGTAGAGTGGGGACGCGGTGTTTTCACTTTGTCATTTGTTACAGTTTTGCTGCATTCCCTCTTGCATTTTCATCAAACAAGTAGATCTGCAGCACGCGACGACATAAAAAAAAATCTATTTTCACGTCTTTGCATGGAGACACGCGGGGATTTGTCCCTGGTGGCGGTAGGCTACGTGTGGACGTCTCATAACGCCGACCAAACAGAAAGTACATATTCCGAAATCTTTGGATATCCTAACGAAAGTCAGTTAAACACTAACGATTCGTAAAATTATTATGTGCAAACATCTAGTAATACACAAATACAATTTATGTACATGAGATACGATAAGGAAACACCACAATATATTCATACATTTATGATATAAGCGGTCAAATGTACAATTAAACTATTTTTTCATATTTCAAAGTGATGATTAAACGCTTCACGAAAAATCTCTTCGTTTAAAATCGTTGTGTAAATGACGTTTTTTCGTAAGGGGGCGACGGGCGCAGGCATACATGCGAGACCTCAGTCATGCCTGGATCTTCCTCTTTGCTCTGTCACCACCTGCTGTTTTCTAAGCCAACCCCCGTGCGAGCCGCGTGGCGCCCGCACCCACTGGGAGCTCCACTCAGGACTTCTGTTGCCGCAGCGCTGTACTGAGGTCCACCAGCAGGTGGAGCAATCACCTCAAAGTGAAGACTGCATAACATTCCTGGGTCACCTTTTTGCCCTTTCGGATACTTGTCACGTGGATTCCCATCTTTGGTTTTGTCGGTGGGGACTTCCGGTCTATGCAAAGGATTTTGATATTTTGAAGTATAAAAATGCACTCAAATAAAATTTGGGAATACCAGCAGATGATTTATACATGTTTTGCATGACAACTGCTACAGATGACAGAAAAGCTTATGTAAAGCAATCAGTTTTTAAATGCTACCATTCACTTGACTGGAGTGACACACACTTCAGCTATAGGATTAGGTGTATCAGAAAAGTCTTTTTACACGGTGGTCTAAATATATTTTATATCTGCCATCCTGTGACCACATAGAGAAAATGACAGTCCCCATATAAACATTACCGAATAGACCTTCATTTCAGGATTTCTACGCTAGCGGCTGTTTTTGGGACCAGGGTGCAGAATTCAAATAGAATTTGAGTATCTTACTGCCACATTTATGTTGTATCACTTCAATATCGATCGTTAGACTGTCCTGCAAAATGCTGCAATTATACAGCACTGTGTAAACATCTTAGGCAGCAAAAGAAAAGGATGTTTAAATGATTTTCATGTTGGTGTAAAACTAGTATTTTATGCCTGTCAAAATGCATTAGTTTAGCCATTTCAAAACGTCTACTAGAATTACCTCATTATTTCCACCCACGTTTTTTTTTGAGTCGACCACTTGCACACCTCGTATAGCTGATCCATGTCTCATTGATTTTTTAAATAATTAATAAGACTAGTTAATTAAGTGAGCTGATGGTGAAATTTAACGAATACATAGAATGGTTGAGGTGCCCCTGATGAGATGTTTGGGAACCAAAGCTGATTTCTGAACAAGATTCCAGTAACTTTATGGGCAATGGAAGACATTTTTGATAGTTTCAAAATATTCATTTTGAAGTTACAAAGACAACACAAACCTGACTCCTAACCATACTTTAATTGACGAATTTCTGCGCCTTCACTCCAATGGATATCTTGATGACAGGCCTTTGTTCTGATCTGCATGCTAGCATGTGTGGTACATAGTGTGCCTGACTGGCCTGTGAAATCCCAATGCTGTAGGACAAATGAATCCCCCAAAGTGTCTCATGCTAAAAATGTGCCACCACAGTTATTGACTCATCCTAAGAGGTTGGGGGAAACAGCAGCTCGTTTTTTCAGTTTTAGAAGACACCCTGGAGGTGATGGCCCTGAGTCGTTAATTTCAGAAAATGCCCCTATGTTAGTTACATTACACAGCTCCCCAGTATCACCTAACTGTTATTGTATTTGAGTCTTCCAGTAGACTACTTGGCTCAGCTCCCTTGGTCCCATCCTTTGCTGATTGGTATGATTATGTTTGGTGCCCCCTAGTGACAATCAGTGAAAATTCAATTGGGGTTGTCATTTACTTTTCTTGTCAACTGATTTTCAGAATGATTGTGCATGGCTTTTCTCCTCCAGCAGTTAAGAAGATCCACAGAATGAATCTGAACTGGTTTCGCAATAATTTTTCTTTACAGTTTAATAGTGTTATGTAGTATGTTTTTATTTATAAATTTCTCATGAGCTCATTGAAAGGTGGACCTGTGAGTAACTGATCTGCAGCCTGCGTCTCATTCACGGCTTTTGGGATCACAGGCATGATGCATTTTGTATATTTATCACCTTTGATCAAGAGTCAGTCAGGAAAACTGAGTAGGTCCATTTTGATACAAGGGATGGTCAACAAAGTGAAGTTTATTTTGGGGGTTTGGGCACCAACAATTACTTGTGTTTCCTGTCAGTAGGGGGCACCAGGAGAACAATCGCACCCCTGCATACGTGCTTCCCGGCTTGTTTGGCCCTGCGTTTGTTTTGCCTGTGCTGGCGGCCCCGCATCCGCACATGGTGTTGCGCCCGGCAACAATGCTGGGGCTCCTGGGAAAACCCTCCGCCTTCCTGTGCTGATGGCTGTGAGAGCTCCGCCTTCCTGTGCTGATGGCAGCGAGAGCTCCGCCTTCCTGTGCTGATGGCAGCGAGAGCTCCGCCTTCCGGCCTGGAGGGGGAGGGGGGGCAAAGTTCAGAAACTTATTCCATTTATTGTCATTAATAGTGGTCAGCTGCCTGTGGGACCCCAGAGAGGAAGAATGTGCTCAGTGTTTTATGCAGAAGACACAGCGGGGTAGCAGACTGGATCTACCACCATCCCACTGAAGTCATTATTATTAAGGGGGCTGTTTGTGTTGTCCCCCCCCACGATTATCTTCAAAGGCTAGAAATCCTCCCGGAGCAGGGAAACGGATTCCCTGTTAAAAAAAAAACAGCATAGTCTGAAAATTCAAAGAGTGCCCTGGGAAGAAAGGGAAGGGTCAGGGGCAGACCAAACTAAAGGAAGCTTTTCCATAGTGAATCGGGGGGGGGGGGGGGGCTTGCATTGTGGGCCACGGGAGATGTGTTCTCTAAGAATCAGTGTAAACCCTTTGTTGTGAGTATATTTTCACTGTCCTCAGCAGGGGTTAAGAAGAGGGAAACCGGCAACAAAGCTTGGATGAACTATGGGACACCAGCTTGGATGTGCCAACCATGATCAGGTGTCACAGTGCACATCCTGCCCTATAATAGGTGCAGTAAGGAGTGCGCATCTGTGTGTATCTTGTACAGAGTTGGCATCCATGGCTGTAGATACTTCTCAGTCTGTTTCACTTCCTCCCCCCCCCCAGGTCAGCATGACCCATCCGGTTCGGGCAGTGTGACAGGCATGCAGCACAGAAGGGGCTTGCAGTTTCTCTGTCCAACACTAGATGGCAGGTGTGGACAGAGATGTCATTTCGGTTGGTACAGGGGACAAGGCCTGCCTGGAAGCTACACAACGACAGGAGTGATGGTGAACAAACTGAGCCCTTTGGCTACGCTGCTGCCGGCAGTGAGAGCTGAGCGGATCGCACAACGTGAGCACCTTTAACGAGTGCTATTAAAGCCACGGAGAGAACGTACTGGGAATACGGCCACAGTCCATGCCAGAATCGTTGTAATTACCTTGGCAAAAATCCAGAGCTGGAGCACCTCAGAGAGTGTAGTGAGCAGGTGTGGCTCACGTGAGGATTAGAGTCTCCATGCAAATTCAGCTCTCACATTCCGATTCCTGAGTGTCAGGCCTGTTGTTATTGCTCATGAAATACTAATGCAAAATCTCTCAGGAGTTATTTTCCAGACTGACAGTTTTTACACACACACACACACACACATACATTTGTATTCATATCTTTGTGAGGACTCTCCATTCATTTCTATGGGCAAAACCCTAATCCCAACAACCTTAACCCCTACTCAGCCCTAACCTTAACCATAAGCAGGCAAACTAAATATGAGACATTTGGCATTTTTAGTTTTTTTGATTGCAGTCACAGACTTTTATCATTTGCCCCCCACAATGTAATATATACATGACCCCCCCCCCCCACACACACACACACACTAAAAGACAAAGCCAACTATTTCACCTGCCCTGCCCAACCCAGAGCCCTTAGCCCCCACACCTTCATTTAGATGGCTGTAAAATTTCAAAAACCCCAGAACTACTTACCCAATCCCCCTGTGCCCCCCCCCTCCCTTCCAGCATGCTTGTCTGCTCACATCACAATGTCATCACACCCGTGCTGCGCCTTCCCCTCTCCTTGTTTCCTGTCCTCATGATGTCATGCAATGTGTGCCTTTCGGCAAGAGCCATACTGGAGAAGAGATTTAACTCACAGGGAAGAGTGGGAATAGTGATTGGGACGGTGGGAAGAGGAAGAATGAGGCGGGCATCATAGTGTTGGTTAGGAGCACGCATGTGGACGTGAGGGTGAGTGCTCATGCTGTGCTTCCGAATGTATTTTTGTCAGAGGACTGGAGTGTGTATTTCTGCGTGAGTGAGTGTGTGTGGGTGCTGTGTATCTGTGTTCATGCCTGTGAGTGAGTGTGTGTGGGTGCTGTGTATCTGTGTTCATGCCTGTGAGTGAGTGTGTGCGGGTGCTGTGTATCTGTGTTCATGCCTGTGAGTGAGTGTGTGCGGGTGCTGTGTATCTGTGTTCATGCCTGTGAGGGTGTGTGTGTACTGTGGTGCACTGACCTCTTTCTCACCCTGGTGCCACCCAGCCAGAGTGGGTCTCAGGCACGTCCGACCCTGCCAGATCCCCACCGCACCACATCTGCTCTTCATAAACACTGGCTGCCTTGGCCCAGCCTCTCCCCCGCATGGCTTTCTCTTATTCTCCCTGTGGGAAGCCCCTGTTTTCTTCCCACTCCATCCTCTGCTCTGCTTCTCACAGTTTTATTGCTTTTTCCTCTCTATCACTCTACTCTGTTTCTATCTACGATTGTCATTCTCCCTCCCTCTATCTCTCTCCCCCTCCATCTCTCTCTTCCATTTTCCTTCCTGTTCACCATCTCAATCTCTATCCCTCTGTTCCTCTCAGCGGTTTGGAGCAGAGTTGCTCCAAACCGCAGGGCTTTGCCAAGTTACAATTTAGCACTGATGACAAAGCCTGGGACCCAAACAATGGCTGACCTGATCACAAAGACCAAAATCCAACACAAAGGAAATTTCATCAGACTAGGCACTAAATAAATGTCAGGTACCAAAACCACAGACAGACAAAACATGAAAAACGTTGAAGAAGCCAACCCAAAACTAAACATGGAAAACCAACACAAACATCAACAAGTCCATCTATAACCACCATAAAGTAAACAGGGATACCCAAGATAAACATCAAGCACATCTATAACCAACATAAAGTAAACAGTGATACCCAAGATAAACATCAAGCACATCTATAACCAACATAAAGTAAACAGTGATACCCAAGATAAACATCAAGCACATCTATAACCAACATAAAGTAAACAGTGATACCCAAGATAAACATCAAGCACATCTATAACCAACATAAAGTAAACAGTGATACCCAACATAAACATCAAGTACATCTATAACCAACATAAAGTAAACAGGGATACCCAACATAAACATCAAGTACATCTATAACCAAGATAAACATCAAGCACATCTATAACCAACATAAAATAAACAGGGATACCCAAGATAAACATCAAGCACATCTATAACCAACATAAAGTAAACAGGGATACCCAACATAAACATCAAGTACATATATAACCAACATAAAGTAAACAGTGATACCCAACATAAACATCAAGTACATCTATAACCAACATAAAGTAAACAGGGATACCCAACATAAACATCAAGTACATCTATAACCAACATAAAGTAAACAGTGATACCCAACATAAACATCAAGTACATCTATAACCAACATAAAGTAAACAGTGATACCCAACATAAACATCAAGTACATCTATAACCAACATAAAGTAAACAGGGATACCCAACATAAACATCAAGTACATCTATAACCAACATAAAGTAAACAGGGATACCCAACATAAACATCAAGTACATCTATAACCAACATAAACATCAAGCACATCTATAACCAACATAAAGTAAACAGTGATACCCAACATAAACATCAAGTACATCTATAACCAACATAAAGTAAACAGGGATACCCAACATAAACATCAAGTACATCTATAACCAACATAAAGTAAACAGGGATACCCAACATAAACATCAAGTACATCTATAACCAACATAAACATCAAGCACATCTATAACCAACATAAAGTAAACAGTGATACCCAACATAAACATCAAGTACATCTATAACCAACATAAAGTAAACAGGGATACCCAACATAAACATCAAGTACATCTATAACCAACATAAAGTAAACAGGGATACCCAATATAAACATCAAGTACATCTTGAACTAGCACAAAGTAAACAGGAACAACCAACATAAACATCAAGCACATCTATAACCAACATAAAGTAAACAGGGATACCCAATATAAACATCAAGTACATCTTGAACTAGCACAAAGTAAACAGGAACAACCAACATAAACATCAAGCACATCTATAACCAACATAAAGTAAACAGGAACAACCAACATAAACATCAAGCATATCTAGAACCAGCACACAAAGGAAACATTGAGAACCAGCACAAATCATACACCAACCAGCACATCTAGAACAAAATCCTGCTCTTAGCCCAGATGATGTTGCTTTGGCATTTACTGGGTTAAACAGAGAGTTAGGGGGAAGGGGAATCACACATTATAAAGCTGGCAGAGGGTGGGTGTGGGTGTGTGTGTGGGTGGGGAGGGGGGGGTCTCTGCTTTGTGGATTTGTTTTAGCTGACAGGAAAGCAGATGCAGAAAACATCTGGGTCTCACCACCAAAGATAGACCGCATAGAGGTGTAAGGTCTATGTGTCCATCTATGTCTTTGGACACATAGATAATGCTGTGCTATGTGGTCTCAGTGAAGATAATGGAGCAATAGAGGATGCCTGTATGTGCTGTGTGTACTGAGTATTGTGCCTCTTACACACACAATCAAACGTGTAATTACCCCTTAATTATGAGGAGATGATCTAATGACCATTACTCAATGAGCACATCTGGAGTACAGCCGTTGTCTGGTTATAAAAAACAGAAACACCAACAGTGCTTGTTTATTGTGTCAGCGCCTCCTGCAGGTATGTCAGGAGAGCACGGGGTGCTTGATGCTGGCAGCATGGTATCACTCCATCCAGGTCTTCTGAACCGTAGTGTGTGAAGCAGCCAATGAGTCTTTGCCATTCCTGCCACCTGACTGCAGGTACTGGTTGTCAAAATTCAGGGGGAACAGTTGTGATGCTGGTTTTGCTGGCCACCCTAAGGGGTAAAACTGAGGCTGTGCTGGAAAAGGCACAGCACAGATGTGTGCGAGAGAGTGGGGCCTGCCTCTCTAGACACATCTACTGAAGGAGGGGGAGGGGGGGTAACTCCTGCCAAGATGATGGTCTTGGGACCCTGCAAATGATGTTCTGGAATCTGGGGTTTTTTATGAAAAAGAAAGAAAGAAAGAAAGGACGCAAGAAAGAAAGAAAGAAAGAGAGAAAAAGAAAGAAAGTTCCAGAACTCTGAGATACTGGGGAAGGGGATCTGGAAAGATCTGAAATAATCAACAAAGACACTTGTTTGTGACCCTCAGGAGAGATTCCCTTTCGACATGTTTCTTAATAATGTGGAAAAAAATGTATCTATCCTTTGCTTAGTGGTAGTTTTATGTTTATTTGCCATGGTGATACAGCTGATGAACTAAACTGAAGCAGTGTGTCAGTGAGGGGGGGAGAAATGCAAACTTGTCACATCTGAAACTGCTGGGTCGATTCCACAGCCGCGGCTGTCCCACCTCCGCCTGGGGCTTTCCGGGCAACATGCCAGGCCATAATGGAGCACAATTCCCGACCGCAATGTTATTGTTTCACCTGGACATCGCGCAGCAGCGACTCCTGAGTCAAAACGCGTCACAACTACAAGCAAAAAACAAACAAACACATGTCAGATACAAATCAAATCACCTTGGAGAGAACAGCCTACACACCTCTATCGTACTGCTGCCACCCGGGCTATAGGCTAGCTTAAGAACTGTAATATTGTGCTAAAATTGAAAAAGGTTTTGCATGAATATAAAAACGGCCCAAAATACAAAAGACAAACACAAAACAAAATCCAGATATCGCATACCTGTGTGTGCTTTTACTTAAAATACAAGTGGGTTGTACGTCTGCAATGTACGTGTGCACAGGTAGTACAAACGTCAGGGAGGAGCGCGGTCTCGGATCACAGCACCGCGGGAAGTAAAGTCGCATTGCTATAGAACCACTTCCACCCACCTGCTGGGGAAAAC
This sequence comes from Paramormyrops kingsleyae, assembly GCF_048594095.1. Lineage (NCBI taxonomy): Eukaryota > Metazoa > Chordata > Actinopteri > Osteoglossiformes > Mormyridae > Paramormyrops > Paramormyrops kingsleyae. The sequence continues at coordinate 4,240,463 of NC_132814.1, forward strand.
CTGCCCGCTTCGATACCCTGTAAAAGTGCATCGCTGGGAGTAAATCACAGACTTTAGCAGTAAGGTTTCGGAGCGGTACCTCCTATTGTATTTTTGCATTCAGAGATGAATCGTGTGTGAGAGAAGCGCATGCTATAAACGACCTCTTCGAATTGAAATTCAAACATGTTTTCTCGAAAATATGTTTAAACACCTTCTGGGGTGTGACCATAACGATGACGGTGACTGATATGTAGAAAAAGACGTCATTTACGGATTTTATTGTACTCTACTGCACTGCTCCTCTTTGGTTCGGAAAGTGTCCCTTTTCACATAGCCATGTCCCGTTTTCCGCTGCAGCTTTTGTAAATGTGCCTTATCCAGCAACCCAGTTTCAGTCTTTAGCATAAGGCCACAATGTTCCCACATTAATTCATACACGGCATGAACACCTGTACATATAACGAATTGCTGCGCACTGGCCGGGTCCACCGCTGGGTGGCGCTGCGCCCATATTCACCGGGGCAGGCCGTGGACGCAGCGCACTGCAGAGTCGTTAAAGGGCTGATGTGAAACTGAGCTCGATAAATGAAATCGTGAGGGGGAGAGCCAACGGGGGGCTGCGAGAAGGGGAAAGAAAACAGGGACTCTGAACTGTAGCCTGCCTATACGAACAGTGCAGTCTTGATGTGAGGAAGTAGACTACCTACCGCCGCATCCAGACGTAAATCGAGGATGGGGTTGGGATTTCGGGGGAGGAGCAATTTCAATGTTTTTCTTCTTGCCTTAAATGAACATTGCCTGTCGTTTTGCTCATATATTTGTTTATCAGTCTGTTGATCTGTATGAGCTATAGAGCTGTCCGAACCTGACAGCTGGATTTAGTATAGACGTCGAGGGAATCCGACTCTTATAACCCTCCTCCTTTTTGAGGCCAGAAGCAAATTCTCATACATCACAATTTAACATCTGGGAAGTATTTTTCCCCCCTTACCATTTCCGTTTGAACCTTTTCGCGTCTGTGCTATCATTTCTCTCGTGGATTTGCGAAAAGCTGAGCGCACGAAGCCAGACCTGAGCCATGGGCAGCCCTGGCCCCGCCGAGCGATGCCGTCACGGCCAAGCGGGTGTTTGGGCCTTTTAGTAAAAAATAAATAAACAAACAAACTAATTAAATATGACCTCGAAAACTGCGATACGAATGTGGCCGGGATGACGAAGTGCCAAAGTGCATGCTGTAGATCTGTTCCAGTGGTGTGACCCGGCATACCGCGTTAATTGCTATAGGTCAGTTTTATCCCTTTGAATAAAGCCAGATGTTTCGCCAAACGATTCATTGCCACTGCCCGAACTATAAAGAAAACAGATCCCACGGTTATGCTCCATCAGTTGAAAAATTAGACAGTAAATCGCAGCAACATTTGAGGACGACGTCTATGAAGACGCGTGCTCGTAAAACGCCCTATTGTAAACAAGGTTTGATTGATTGATTGATTCATCGATTGATTGATTGATTCATGGAGTCGCGGATGACACTGGAAAACAGCTGTGATACAGCAACGAAAATCCGCTGAATCACTCAAGGTTGAAGCTGTCATAACAGGTGTCATGTAGACGTCGCAAGTGGGAACAAAGGAAAAAATATTCCAGACGACATGAAACAAAAGTATTTTAGCGTGGATACTTAACATAGCCTACATGTTTATTTTACATCATCGATCTTGATTAGTTTTCAGTAAAAGATACTCTATCGAATAGCCACAGTGAACCCTGTCGGCTCCGAAAATGGTGGAAATTATAAGCAAAATCTTAAGTTAAACATCGAATTCAACGATTTTTATGAAAAAAAAACGCCTGGTCGCTAAAATGAAAACCACACGTTTAATACTGGCAGGCTACAGTGCGCCACACAGTAAGCCCGCCTGTCCCTTTAAGAGAGAGCCTCGACGTGCTGCGCAGTTCAGTTTGGGGTCACTCAAAGTCCCTGCCCCCTGTTTTACCTTTAACTTTTTATTATAGTATGACATCAGGCGGGGCGCTGCAACACTTAAGTTCCAGAGACGGACCCTAACATCATCTGCGAGCGTGTTATTGGTCCGACGCGTAAATAACCGGGGAAATTCGTGGAGGAAAAGTCTAAGGATATATGTGTTTTTCTAAGAACGAAGTTGTACAGGAGGAGGTGAGAAGGGCAGCGGCAGAGAGTAAGAGACACAGAGGGAGAGAGGCAGGGGGAGAGAGAGCGAGTAAAAAAGAAACTCATCGCAATTAATAAAGTGCTGGCAGTGGTGTCTGGAAAACTGGCCTGTTTTTTTTTTTTGGAGGCTGGCAGTTCAAAGTTGAAACTTCAGAAATGACTCCAGTAGACCGCTGAGATGATCATTAAGGGAGGTATAGATCGCATGGCTGAAGAATCCGGGCGTCCAGGTAAAGTGTTTGCGTTCATTCAGTCCTTTCACACTACGAGGGTAATCCTGTTAAGTGGCTTGGGAGGCGTTACATAGACGTCTATTTGTATTTCCCGTCTGTTCATTATCTCGAGTCGTATAATTTCATCTTCTAGGGTTATTTCTCCACCGGTTTGTAATGAAGACATTTAGTTTATTTTCAGTTCAGCACAACGTGGTTGTATGCTCGTGACCAAAATGAGCGTCAGTCAGAGATCAGCAGGACATTGAGTTGAGGCTCAGATGGCGTGAGTGCCACAAGTCTCCGCGGGCTGTTATTTTAAATAAACCCATAAAAGCAGCGCACTGAAAGACAGGTAGAGTCAGTTGCCCTCTCAGCGGATGTATTCACTGGAGTGCAGAGACAGGCGGCACGTTAAATGATCGTATCAATACCGATAAGCAGAGCATCGCTGTGTGGCTAGTTTTTTCAGGGAAACCGTTTATGCAGTAAGGGCAAACTGAGCCACGCATGACTGACATAATTTTATTTATATTTCACCATAAGAAGCGATTTTTATATAGTGGGACGTGTTTACATTTACGTCTGAATAACCCTGATTATGATTATTTTTTCATCTCTGTGGAGTATTTTAACACAGTGATAACGAAGTGCGTAAAGTTTTATATAGGCTTTGTGCATTCTCAAAAATCCTCAGCAGAAAATCGTATGCCAAATGTCACACTGAGGCGGCGTGGTCTTAGTTATCTGTGCGGTTTGTCATTCTGTCGTATGCGTCGCTCTCCGCGTGTCTGGATTGCAGGTTGTGATGCGTGGTAGCGCAGTGTTGCTTGACAGTAACGGTCCACGTATTCACGAGCAATTTATAATTGCCTAATCAAAATAGCATATACGCCTTAATCTTAATTACAATGAAGTAAATAACAGTGCCAGTCTTTGCTTCAGTCATATTACACAGCAGATATTTTTACATATCGAAAAAGTTTGCAGTTCTCAGGTTAAGTTAATCTATGATTGTTTCATTTGGTTTTATGCTACATTGTTTTTCCGCAGAAACGGAACGCCCTGTTTAATAATCGTGAATTATTCGGTTTCAAACAAATCGACGTGGCAAAATCGCCATCACTGCAACTTACTACTTTTCTGCAAATAAAAAATAAAATATAACATATTTAAATTGAATTAAAATGTTACAGTATCACAGTCTAGTAATGTCCTCTAATGCGTAATTGCAAGTGGTAAAATTACGCAATTAAAATTTCACATTTTATTTTTTATTAATATATTGATTATACATAACGATATTAATAATGACAAGCTCACCAACAGATGCATCTTCATGTATATTAATACTAGCAGTAAAGCGAATTAAACCAACAGTAGATACATGATACATATAACGACCGACGTGTAACCTGCAAGAAGGATAACGTCCACAGATAGGTCTGGGTCTAAAGTTTGCGGTACGATGGCGGGCGGGGTAACTGCTCGGCGTGAAGGCTGTCTGCTATACCGACTGGCAGCGAACTGCTAGGCTTGGTTCGGTTCGCCGTAGGACCAGCTTTACGGTGAACAAGAGGAATTCCCTTTGAGAACAGCCTCATTCGAAATAAGTCGAGAAATACTAATCCCAAAATATATTTTTAGGCCTGTTTGAGAACGAAGAAAGGTTCAGTTGTATCGTAAATGTACATGAACGGTGTTTTTAAAATGTTATAAAATAATTTTTCCTCATAAAGATATTGGCTATAATTTCAGCTTCGCACACAGAGAATAGGCCCTCAGGTCCCAGTGCATATTTATTGTACAAAATGTCCGGTATGTTTTTATATTCAATTCACAAAAACAGACTGTAATGTGGGAAGCGATAGCCGGGCCTTAAGTTATTTTAAATACGCCAACAACAGGCATAAAATATCAGAAACAACTGACGTGAAGGATTGGCGTGAATAAAACGCCCAATCCTTCAACTTAATCATTTAACTCGGTGAATTTATACCGATTTTGTTTTTATCGCCTTATTTAGCAGGTGTAATAGCCAGTAAATGATTAAGCAAATGTTATTTCACAAATGACAATATTTGTAAATCGGACAATGTCCAAAATAGATGTTTCGTTTACAGAACTCTGTGTGAGAGTATGACTGGCAGTAAACAGGAAGGATCACTTTCCCGGAAAACCAGAGAGCTACGTACAGCCAAACGTACCATTTTACAAATATTGTTTCGTTCTGTAATACCAACCCTTAGACATACAAGTTAGGCCCAATCAAAAGTGGGCGTAGTACTAATTTATACCGCAATATAACTCCTGAGTTTAAGCGTAGAAGAAAAGCAATGAAGGTGCAAACTGCGTGGGCAGTTCCGATGCTGGCATGTTCGTAAGACCCGTTAGGTTTTATGCACTGCGTCCCTAAACCGGGAATAATCCTACAAATATATAAGGATATTTGAATCGTTTAAGATAAGAAAATAAGAATGAGCTACCCATAGACATTGGGAGTTTCTGACATAGGGCTGGGAAATGTATATTTTTTGGAATATAGGCTACTAGGAGCCGGGTAAATCAAAATAGAAATCATTTAAATGTTCAATAGGCCTAGCCATAGGTAGGCCTACCATTAAACAAAGGAAATAAAGTATGCCAGACTTCAAGGCCAAAGTATTCAGGTGTTCTCTTGCAAAGCTTTAGAAATATTGCATAATAATGAAGCCAGTTTTGAGATATACGTGCGTTCTGTTACCTCAGTTCGACGTCAAATGGTTGAAAACAAACGAAGTAAATAGTAAAATCCGACAATATTTAAAAGTTTTAAAACATTTGAAATTTGTTTATATGGACATTTCTATAATTGCTATATCCTAGTTAAACTGATAACTATAATTATATATGACAGCTATAAATAATCTTGTCTTAATTTTACGGTTTGAAATACGTAGGCTAAATGAAGTATTTTTAAACATGTATTTGAAAATCGTTTAATGCATGCCTTAAAATATGGTCTGGCGTTTTATGTTCACTGATGAAAACGTTGAAACAAGGCTGTTACGGCGGTTTTTGGTTGTGCTGATAGTACCACGGAAAGGGGGGCCCGCTGATCTCGGATAAAACCTTTGTGGCATTATGCAGACCCAGGTAGTGAGACAGAATAGCGGGGATTCGTGCAGCACCGCCCCTGTTACAGTCTCAGGGAAAGTGGGAGAGGAGGAAAAGGACGGGACGGGGCATTAAAATAGATCGGGGTTACGGGGGGTCTCGTCTGCTGGGCGCAGCGATTCCGGTCTAAAGGCTCGCAGGGTCGAGGATGATCGCAATCTGCGCCGTGTTTGTTGTGTGAAATGTAAAAACACGCAGCCATATGGCTATAGCCACATGCACCCATAACCGTCTTGTGGAGCCTATATTTAAACGCCTGTCAGCCTAAAGTACACATTTACTCGGCAAAAATCTGAACTGCCGTATTAACTGTGTATTTCCTGTTAAAAAACCGCAAACAGCTGCAAAAATTAATTTATGCAGAAGGTGATGAAATTCAAAAGTGATGGTAAATATGAAGTAGCTAAGATTACGGTAGCGAATGCATTTTTTTTGGGATAAGGGTTCAAGTGACAAAGGCTGTACGGTGCAGATGCTTCCGATGAGCGCTTCTGTGTGAATAAGTGAATATGCGTCTTCTGACGGGTACGGGGCGGGACGGCCCTTTTTCAAGAAACCTCCACAGTAATTACAGGGGTCCGCATGGCTTCTTTTCCAGCAGCAGATTAATCCTGGACTCTTTTATGACCCTCTGCAGCAATGTGAGATATTTTTTGTAGGTTACGAAAGAAGACGCTTGGTGTGGTTTCCCCGCACATGGCAAACATGTTTCCACGCCCTCCGGGGGCATGGATTTAATACGGGCACCGCATCGCCGAATTATTTCTCAAGTGTCTCGGGGTTGTGCTATGGGCGGTCTACACGGTGCTGGTTACCCCGCGGTGGCCGCATAGATCCATAACCCTAGACGCAGGCCAAGGGAAGATACATAGCTACCTGTATTTAAAAAGTAACAATAAGCTGTGTTTTTTGTATACAAGTGCACGTATATTCTTAATATAAATCAACATGATTATTAGTTGAATAAATATTATAAGAAAGTTATAGACACCTGTATCTCATCTAAAATAGGCACCAATTATCGTGGGACTGGTGTGTTACTGGTCTCATTGGTGCTGATTGAATTTATATGGTTTGATCTCTGTAAATCACATTTAAAAAAAAAAAAAAAAAACATCTTACATTATATTAGTTTGCATTGCGGATTTAATTCCTTTCATATTGATTTTAATTTAAAATATATGAAATAGTCAAAATTCCCCATAACACCCATATGTGATGTGGTCCAACCTGCCTTCACATTCCAGAAAAAGAAGGGAAATTTTTGAGTGGTGACTCTTTACATGACTGTCTGTGGCTTATCACACTTTGACCACGCTGTCACCTCCTTTGCACTGCTGGCATGTCACATTCTCCATGTCTCTCATGAATATTTGTGCTTTGAATGTTTCTGCCTACTTTGAGGTAGAGCTTCGCGGTCTGAGATTAATCTCTCAAGGCAGCGGCAGCTTAGATTTAGATGCTGACGGTTGCTCACCTGCTACAGGTGGAGGTCTGAAGACGATGCTGGATGCCATGGAAGCCCCCAGTCATGCCCGTCACCTCCTCCTGCAGCTCAACACGCAGCGCACCAAGGGCTTCCTGTGTGACGTCATCATCGTGGTGCAGAATGCCCTCTTCCGTGCCCACAAGAACATCCTGGCCGCTAGCAGCCTCTACCTGAAGTCCCTGGTTGTCCATGACAACCTCATCAACTTGGACCACGAAATGGTGAGCCCGGGGGTCTTCCGGGTCATCCTGGACTACATCTACACCGGCCACCTGGGCGAAGATGAGGCCAGGTCCGGGTCCGGCACCGAGCCCAGCCTGACGGCGGTGCTGGCTGCTGCAAGCTACCTGCAGCTCCTGGACCTGGTGGCACTGTGCAGGAAGAAGCTGAAGCACAATGGGAAGTGCCACCTGCTTCCCACAAGTGATGCTGCGCCCTATGGGAGGCTTAGCGGAACAGGCCGATGCAGGGAGTCCACCCCTGTCATCCAGTCCTGCTTCCCCGGTGGTGTGACTAACAGCCGGGTCTCCCGTGGGCACCCACCAGAGGAGTTGGCTGGCCATCCTCTGGTCCCGCAGCAGGGGGAGCTTTATGCACCAGCCCCCTCCTCCCCAAGCCAGCAGGTCTACCCTGGCACTCCTCCAGGCCTTCAACCCCAGGCTAGTATGCACACCCCCAGGCCCGAGAGGGTCCCGTCACCCTATTTTGGACTGGACTTATCCAAGAAGAGCCCCGAATCGCAGTCCCAGCAGACGCCCTCCCATCCTGTCCTGTCCCTCACCCACCTGGGGGCCGAGGCTAACGGGGGCCTCGGTCACGCAGGCAGAGACTCTGCTGACATGGAGACTGAGGAAAGGGTGGGGTCCTTCTCCCCCAAATCCTCCCACCCTCTCCTGGGCCAGGAGTTGCTGGCCCACCTGCCTCACCTTTACCGGCCACATGCCCTCGGACAGGAAGTGTACTCCATCCTGCCCGGCACTGGACCTGATGCACCTGAGGACGGGGAGGGCCTGAGGGGCCTGTACCGCTGGGTGAAGCGTGAACCCGCCTCGTATTCCATGGAGGATGAGGAGGATGAGGAAGAGGACGAGGAGGAGGAAGAGGATGATGAGGACGAGGATGAGGAAGAGCGAGGTCAGGAAGGGGCACGCCGGCGCCGGCGGCGGAAACGGGGCGGGGAGAAGCTGGGAGTCAGCGGGGAGGATGAGAGGAGTGGCTCGGCCAGTGAGGAGACGGGCAGCAGCGAGGGCCGGCCGTCGCCCCCAGAGACGCTGGAGCGCTTCCGGCTGGCCTGTGAGCCTCAGAGCTTTGGCGATAACCTCTACGTGTGCATCCCCTGTGACAAGGGCTTCCCCAGCTCTGAGCAGCTCAATGCCCATGTGGAGGCGCATGCCGAGGACGTCAACGGCGCCGAGCCGCCATTTGGGCAGCCGCTGGCAGAGCCAGGCCATGATGAAGGCGAGGTGAATGGGCCCGGGGAGGTCAGCCCGGTGTACCCAGGCGGCAAGCGAGTCCCGGCCGGGCCGGGGGAGACAGTGCGGCCGTACCGCTGCACTTCCTGCAGCAAGTCATACAAGGACCCGGCGACACTGCGGCAACATGAGAAGACGCACTGGCTGACGCGGCCGTACCCCTGCAGCATCTGTGGCAAGAAGTTCACGCAGCGCGGCACCATGACGCGCCACATGCGCAGCCACCTGGGCCTCAAGCCGTTTGCCTGCGACGCCTGCGGCATGCGCTTCACGCGGCAGTACCGCCTGACGGAGCACATGCGCATCCACTCGGGCGAGAAGCCCTACGAGTGCCAGGTGTGCGGTGGCCGATTCGCCCAGCAGCGCAACCTCATCAGCCATATGAAGATGCACGGCGTGGCGGCCGCGCCCCCCCGTGCCGACCTGTCGGAGGCGGTGCACCCACTGAGCCGCTACGCTGCAGAGCGCCTGGGCCTCACCTCTGACCGCGCTGCTGAGCTGCTGTCCCAGGCCTCCCAGCGCCTACTGGCCGACACCAAGGCCTCTGAGGGCCTTTACCCGCTCTCCAAGCTGGCTGCCCAACACCTGGGGCTCCTCCATGACAAGATGGAGGCCCTCAGGCTGCCGACACTGGGGCCTCCAGCTCCAACGCCTGCCCCTGAGCCACGCGCCATTGGCCGGTACTCCCCCAGCTAAGTGGTGGGGTCCCATGACTCTTGAGTGTAGGACCCACCTCTGTGGGGGGCAGGACAGGGAGCCTCCCTGCATTGTTTCCATTTACTTAAAGACCAGACAAATGAAAGATGAGAAAAAAACAACCTGAGTGCCTTAGCATTAAACATCAGTCGTTCCTTGAACGTTTGAACAATGCGCTTTCCAGGGACGGTGACAATCAATGCATACCCAGCTATTGAGCCAAAAATAAACGAGCCAAATACAGGAACAGAAGAGGGACCAAACATTGGAGGTCCAAGCTCCAAATGTAATGGCTGTGACCTGAAGCTGTTTAACATGTGACATCATAGTGACATCATAATTATGTTGTGGTGATGTCACAGTGAAGTCGGAGACGAGGAGCTGTACGGCTTTTTTGGACGAAATGTGGCGGGGCACTTTGTGATGTTATGTTGACTTGTTTAAGGTAGCGGTAATCCTGAGCTTTCAGGTGGCCCTCGCTTTAATACCCAGGAATTATGTCTGTGGTACTCTGGTTAGGGTGGATGGGGTAGGATTGGAGGCATTTCCTAGCAGGGTGTACGTGTAGTGTCGCTCGTGAATTGGTGGCGGCACCCAGCCCCTCTCACCTCGGTTCCCTTCTGCATTGTCCCGTCTGGCCCTTCTTATAAAGCACTTTGTTTACAGGAACCAGTCGGCCGGATGGGTTCTGCAGCACAATCAGTACCCCCCCCCCCACCCCCATCTCCAACTGGTGCGTAATTCATTAAAAAAATGAGATCCCACTACAGTTTACACCCCCCTGGTCACTTTCAGTTCCCCAGCCAGGCCAGTCTCCTGCACTAGAACTGTAACCAGTATAACCAGTAATGTACTGTGATAAGCCTGCCTCCGGCCCTAACAGCTGTGGATCTGGACATGAAACAGGCGCGAAGGAACAGGAATCAAAATCCAAAAAGTAACAGGAGAAACAAGAAACAGGATTAAATGCGGGAATAAAAAACAGAAGGAAAGGCAGGAGCCCGAAGCCAAAGGAGAAACCGCGCATCCAAGAAGAAAAACAGACACTGTGTGCTTGCTTGGGGGCCCAGTCGAGACCCTCTCATCCGCTTTCCGCAGCATTCCAGTGTGCCTTCTCACCGCGGTGGCTTCTGCTCGACGTCCTGCGCCGAGGGTTGGTCCCCGAGGTTTTGGGTTCACCCTCCCTGCAGGTGACGTTCATTAGAGGCCCCTGGGCATCCGTCTGTTATTTCTATTAAGTGTGGTATTGTCGAAATTATAATCTTTAATAATAATTTTTAAAACAACTTTTCCTACAAGATGATGAGTTTAATTATCTTGTTATATTCATTTGTTACATTTATATTTAAACTTTTTATACCCCTTGTTGTCAATCATTTGAAGGAGGCTAAAGCTTCTTAAAAGTTTGTTACAATATAACATTATAGATGCATTGTGATATGTGCATTATATGTTTTTTCTTTACGTATACTGTATAACATTTAAAATAATGCCTTTTATTCTGTGAGTGCATTTTTTATTATGGTGTTTTAAATATATTTTCTAAAATGTTATATGGAAAACATTTTGTTAACGCTGTTTTTGGTTGTGACAATGAGAATTTGTGGGTCACATGACTGTTATCATGTGACATAGGAGGACATAAATGTGTGACTATAAGGTGACTAACTGCTTCTCCTCAGAACCTGTGAATGTCTCATTAGGTCTCTGTTCCAGACCACCCAATAACATGTGAGACGGCCCCAAGAGCCTCTTCAGCGCCTCCTGTAGACAGGTTCCTGAACCCATCTATGCATTAAAACATTTAGTCGGTTTTTCTGATACTACAACCAATGCGGCGGAGCGCTGTTACATTACGGCCCCTGAACTGTAGACAAGGGGCATTTGCTGCAAAAAAACAGGTTTGCACATCATTTACACAAAAACTCTAGTTGCTGCAAATTTTTGAAAGAAGACAATCGTTATCATGTCTGTTCCGTATTATGGTTTTACCATCATGTTTCCTTGAGTTTGAGAAGCAGACTGGAATGCATAGCTAAAGTAATCATGGATTGTAGCCTCTGTCTATCGGGATATGCTGGGGTTGCGTTATGCGTTTCGGTGGAGGGTTTAGGGTTGGGTTCGCTGTTTGGAAGGAGTTTTGGGTGCGGCGATATCGAGTTCTTGAGCTTTTGAGGAGGCCCATGTGGCGGTTATGGGACCACAAGGCACCCAGAGGAGCTCCAAGCGTCCAGGAGATCAGCGGCAGGGACCCTGAGCAGACACCCTCCCTCTCCCTCAATCCCAATGACCATTTGTTCACCCCCTTGCCTGTCCGGCCAAACGCCGCAGGAAGAACAAACGGAGAATGTTTCCATTGCTACTGAGAGTCCCTGGAGGGGAGTGACAGAGGGAGAGAGGGAGAGCAGAAGGCAGAGGCTTTGAGCTTGTTCTGTGTTGACTTTAATGGCTTCTGGGACTGTCCACAAGCCAGGGTTCGCTTTGGGTACTGGGGAAGCAGGCGTTTGAGGCTGGGGGGCAGCCAGTGGCTGTGAGGAGTGCTCAGTGTGTGAGAAAATGACTGAAACCTTTGCAATGTGTGTGAAAATGCAACAGCAAGTGTGTGTTTAGGGAATTGTGTGTGTGTGTGTTGGACTGAGAGGGTAAGAGAGTGTGGGACGGTATTTTCTGGCTCAGCAACAGTCTTGGACAGGATGTGCTGTGTCTGTGTGTATGTGTATGTATGTGTGTGTGTGTGTGTGTGTGTGTGTGTGTGTGGGGGGGGGGGGGGGGGGGGGGTGGTGTCTGCGGCCAGCCAGCAAAGATGGGAGATACACATACTGTAGAGTGGCTTCAGAGGAATAGAGAGTGGGGGAGGGGGGCATTAATGGATATGTGACCATGGGGGGGGGGGGCATTGTTTGACAGAGGAAATGCAGTGCATCCTTTCAACTCCACCATGCCCCTACACTTCTTTTGTCCTCTTTAGAGCAGGTTCTGCTATTAGTGAGTATTTATCACCCCCCCCCCCCCCCCCCCCCCCAACAGTCTTGGGGAACTGAGGCTGAGGTAGCATGGCTGCGTGCTGGGGATCTTGGGTTCTAACCTGGCTCACTCTTTTTTTCGGTCTGACCTGCCGTTTTTTAAAGCTTTTCACTTCGTCCTGACGGCTGGATGGTAGAGAACCCCCCCCCCCCGGGGAAACGCCAGCCATCGTCAGGTCACGGGTGACACTTCCTATCTGCCAAAAAAAGCTAGCAGATCTGCGGATTGCAGCCCCCATGGGAAGAGGGCCCAGCTGTGAGTGTGTGTCCTCAAAGAACCTATGATTCTGTTTTCAGCCCCGTGTCGATGGTAGACGCGTCTCCCCAAAATGTATGCGTCAGCTGTGTCCTCCTTTTACCGGGTGGCACTCGACTCGACGTGCCAGGGAGCCCACATGTGGGCAACAGCAAGCATGCCAGAATCGCTGCAGAAATAAAGCTGATTTGCTCTCAGTTCGGCCTGCCCCACTGTTTATGCATCCCACTATGCACTTGGGGCTGTTCAGATTGCTATAACTGCTTATCAATGGGCATGAAAGCAGTTGGTGTCTCACCAGTGAGCTTGCCAGACCTTCAGGTTGCTGGCTCTAGCATCTCACTGGTAATAAAGAATGGACCCCTGTCACATGACTTCTTTCTTCAGAGACCTCCTGTCATATGACTTCTTTCTTCAAATACTCCTGTCACGTGACTTCTTTTTTCAAATACTCCTGTCACATGACTTGTTCTTTTGTCAATTATACATGATTTTCATAGCAAGTAATGTGATCAGAAATGGATAAAAGCATCCAAAATGTATAATATAATTTCACAGAAAGAGATGAATGAAACAGAGGGAATTGAAAAGAGGAAAGAAACAGGGAGGCCAACTAGATGTAAAGATGTGAAAGCAATGAGTGTTTATTAATCTCTGACATTATTAATGTTAAAATGAGTGATTTTGACTTTTAACGACGACACCTCCATGCACTTGTTTGATGGAACACAGTGTCAAAGGACCAAAGAGAAAGTGTTTTCTCCTGTAACTCGCTCCAATTATTTTCATTTAAAACCATGAATGTAATGGGATTTACTGCAACAGACTTTGTATCGCTTTAGTTGTGAATTAACTTTTATCACTTTGCAATATGAAATACAAATATATTTTTATTGGTGCAAATGCCACAGTGAAATTGTAAATATATATTTATTTTGGTCGCATGTATTCAGGATGAAATTGGCAATAAAAATGACAGCAAATTAACCTCTGTGCTATTGTCTCATCAAAAAGGTTTGGTAATTAAATATGCTTTCTTTGCATAAGTACACTGGAATGCTTCTCATATACATATATATCGTCCCTCATTTGAGATATATACACACATACACATATGCCAGCTGAGAACAAAGCTTGAGGTCTAAAATCAGGGTGGTTGTGATTAAGGACCCAACTGAGATGGGAATATTCTGCTGACTTAAACCAATGACCTTCTGATCCCAGAGACAGAGGCCTAACCCCCTGAGCCACACATGGGCCCTTGCTGAATTATGTAACAGACCAAGGAAAGGTCCCCACAATGTAATGTACACGTGAACCGCACACACACACACGCACGCACACACACACGCACGCACGCACGCACGCACACACACACACTCTATCTCTCTCATTCAGTCTCTTCTTTATTACAGACTCTTTCCCAGCCTGTCTCTGTACCCCCCCCCCCCCAACATGGGGATACTGAACCCAGCAGGGCTACTGGGCGTCAGGGTGGGCGGAAACTGAAGGGCAAAAGGGGCAAGTGGATGATTGCCGGGTCGTTACCCTGGCTGGGAGCAGGACGCACTCAGGGCCAAAGGGAATTCACACACACAAACACAAACACGCGCCCACAGTGTCATTAGCAAACATGAAGCAACCCTGGACAGCCCCCTCCTTCGGTCCGAGTTGCTCAGCTGATCTGGGGGCACTTCCTGTTAGAGGCCCATGGACTGAGCAGGCGGCCCACTGGCTCACGGGGCTGGGAGGGGGTCCGAGCTCCGGGGCCAGAATCCCATGACAGATATCAGACCAGTGACGTCTCTAAGCCAACCGCAGTTTATTACATTACAAGTAAGTCGACCGGCGAAGGTGGAAAAAAACATCTAATTTGTAAAAAAAGAATCATTATATTAAAACTGATAAACCATCAGTGAAACACACAGACAGATATGTTTATATGTGTTCATCCTTCCATGTTTATTCTGAGCAGGATTATTTGTGTATGTGGTGGCGGCTGCAGGGCACCCTGGATGGGATGCCAGTATTTCACAGGTCGATTAGTTTTTGATTGTTATTTATGTTTCTTTTTAACACAACACAGGTTTGTCTTCCAGTAATAATAATCAATCCTTTGTTTTCCCCGTGGGGAAATTCTTTTTTGACACCTCCCTCAACTTGCTCTTTGTAGAGTAAGCTGTCCACAAAGGGCAGCCACCTGTTGGGGAGCCCAGGAGCTGGGTGTTAGGGGCCTTGCTCAAGGACCTGCAGATATGTTGAGGGTGGGTTTGAACTGGTGGCCTTCGGATTA